>NC_056734.1:294607712-294939921 GCF_019279795.1 Protopterus annectens | reverse complement strand
AAAAAGAAGTTATTAGGCAACTGTAAATGAATTCATTTCTAAATGAGAAGTTACCAACACCAGACTTTGTTTGTAAATTAATCTGCTTTACGGGCCCAAATGCATTCAAATAAGAAGTTACCAGTGCCAATGTGAGCCCAAAGAAAACAAATAGCAATGAAGGGGATTGCATCATTGCAGACATGTGCACAGATACACAACACATAAATACACGTATCCACAATTGTCCAATGCTTACCTGCTCACGATGCCTGCTGCTTGGAAAAATAAAACTGATATGGTACTGCTGCAGTGCTGCCTGTAGTTCCCATTGCTGCTGTATACTTGCTCGCAGCCGGCCCGACTTGGAAAAAAAAAAACTGATGAGCAACATTACTGCCTGCCATTAATGTTCCTGCGGCCTGCCTGGTAAGGTTCAACTTCTCGCTGCTCAGTATTCCCGCCCGCACTACGCAGCCAGCTGGAAATAGCCGGAAATAATGACGCGAGCTCCTTGAGCTCAATTCCGACTGGCTGGTAGCCCTGACGGTGCTGACGTCATCCATGCGTGATGACGTCAGCTCCGACAGCGCGATTTTTTAAAAAATAAAAAAAATGAAGCAAAAAAATCGTAAATGAAGGGGTGCCAATCGGGAATCATGGCACCCCTTTATTTGGACCCCAAAACTCGGTAAATACCGAGTAATTCAGTATGGTTGGGAGGTCTGCCTGTGCATCAGACCATATGAGCATGTCCCTGCACCGATGGGGTGGATGACAGTGATGCGGCACAGGCATCATCATATGCACAGGGTGATAATGTTTGCCAGGGGCCTAGGCTGCACCAGTGGATGACATCATGTGTGTGGGTTAGGGCCTGTGATCTAATTGGCAATGTGTGGTTGTTATGCATGTGAGTGTTGTGGTGCCCTACAGATGTTTCTGGTGTGTGCATGTATGTGTGCACACAGTTCTGCCTTGTGTCCAGCCTACACAGGAGTATTATTGACAGCTCCAGACTGTACAGACCAGGATTTACAGCTCACGGTGTCCGGCCAATGCCATGTGACCTGTGCCTGCCAGGGGTTGCACGGGCACTACCAGGCAGAGGTACAGATTGGGTACTGTTCGATGACACATGTCCACTGGAACCGTGTCCCTGTTGGGACTGTCCAGGGCCACGTCCACGTGGCCTGCTGTGTCCTGGTGTGGACAGCGCAGCACCAGCTGCACTGCTGCTGCTACTGGCACTACAGGCATGTGAGGTAGCTCGTTCACGTAGACCTGCACCAGGTGGTGTAGCTGGCCTATGTCCACATGCCCTACACCTCACTCCTACCAGATGTTCCAACACAGACAGCTCACGGATTGTCATGCCACAGTCAAGGATTGCAACCATGGCACCCAATTGTCTGTCCAAAACTTCAGCAATCTGCTGTTGAGCATTTGCCAATGCCTGGATGTTGTCATTTAAAGAATGGATAGTATCCCTCTGATGCCTCTGCTCTTCTTTGTTCTGCCATTCAGCACGTGCATGTGCTGCCATTACAGTCTGAAACATGCGTCTGGTGACACCAGCTGCTGCACTCTGTCCTGCAGGTTCATGTCAGCCAGAGATCCTCCTACGAGCAGCACTGGCCACATGCCTGTGTGGCACATCTGCAGTCATTTGACTGAAACCATGGTGTGAATACACACCTTTCATAGCCACCACATGTTCCTGTTTCAAGCTAACTGTCCTTCCTCTATGGCCACTGGTGATGGGGTATGTGTTGGCATGAGAACTGCATGTGGGGAAGAGGGGGATATAGGTGGAATGGCAACCAATGGCATAGATTCAGCCCCTGACAACCCTGCCTGTACCTCAAGCATATGTTCATCATCACTGCTAGAGTCTGTGGGGACACTCATATCAGATGGACCGCAGGAGGGTAATGCACCTACATCACCTGTGAAGGCAAACAAAGACTCTACATTACAATAGAGACACACACACAGATGCACACACACACACACACACACACACACACACACACACACACACACACACACACACACACACACACACACACACACAGACAATGGATGTGATTTGACAGAAGGCATGCAACACGCATGTGATACAGCAGACGACATGCAGCTCAGACATTAATAGTGGTAGTTATCATACATCCCTGGGTTGCACACAACAACAAGGATGTGTCATAGCAGAAACCATGCATTTCACACAATCATGGTAGTAAGCATGCATCCCTGTGTTACACCATGTGAACCAGCACAGGTTAACAGTACATATGGCTGATGTGAGGCATATGACCTTGACATTAACATGTAGTATGACATGTAATCTGCTGATGTGTGCATTGACATGCATACATGTTTAACACAATGGTGTGCTGACACATGTACAGCAGTGTAATTGTGTCACATTGCAGTGTTGTCTGTACGCCCTACAGATAGAATGCACTTTTAGTAGATGTGCATGACCATTGAAGGGTATTATGAGGCATCTGTATTGCTATACAGTGTGGATTACACACACAGTGCATAGCCATGACTGTGTGCATACACAATACATAAATACTGTGGATTGTGACCCACGTCACTGAGTTGTATACACACTAAACCATGATGTGTCATGTGTGACAGGTCATCGAAGAACATATGGATGACACCCCTGCACAACAGCTAACATTTCTTAGCTGCCTGACAACCATGTCCACACATGGCAGACTTGTCAATACACCATGTCCCACATGATATTTGTGTACCACACACATGAGGTGCATGGCTGACAGTGATGTCCAACAGCAGCAAGGGAAATGTACTGTATCTGTGGCCTGATGTGGTGTCTGTGTATGTATGTGGATGCTGTACAGGTGACTACTGTCATGCTGTGACACAGTCATGATGTTCAATACATCTTATGTGGCTGAATTAAGTGACGCCCTCCACAAGCTGTGCACAGGCTTGTAGGATGTCCAGTGTTCCACATCTGCTATATAACCATTCAACAAAGGCTATAGTTGGACCATGTGTAGCCAATGTATAACAGGGTGTACACACAAACACATCAAATCTACTGTGTGTTGCTACATGTCTCTGGCCATCCTCCATGGTCATGTGTGAACATGTGTTGGCCAAATGTTTGTGATGGCCGTCTATCTCACATGTCTGTGTTGTCCCATATGACATACACCCATAGATGTCAGATACTCCACTGTCCACAGGGTTACGCAGACAAAGGGTTGTATGTTTGGTATGTGGGGTATGTTTTATGGGATAGTGAGACAATGTTGCAGCCGGACCACTACATGTCATGGACATGTCAGATGGCACATCACAATGTGTGCACTCATTGCAGGGGCATATTCCACAATGGTGAATTCTGTGGGCTGCCCATACTCCAGCTCACTGTGTAGTACTGTTTGCCTACCCCACATGTGTTGTTCTGATGTATAGTACATATTCCTACATTGAACAACACCTCCACTGTTGTATGCACAGCTGTCCACACATCTAGCAATGACAGTTTCTGTGGTTTCATGTCTGTGTTTCATTTAGTTTGTATGTATTGCACATGGGTAGCCAGTGTGATTGATTAAAGATGCAACCTGTATATCGTGACCGGACCATACATTATGTGTACATGTGTTAACTGGCCACATGGCAAATAGATCTCTGCATTAACATGCCTGATACTGATGACTGTCTCACCTGCAATGGCCTGCTGTCTCTTCGGCACACCAGAGGTACCTATATAGGGGTGACACAGCAGTATGATTATTATCCATGACTGTATGACAGCTACAGGATGCAATGTGCATGTTAACACATTCGCCAGTACAGTTGGATATACTATGGAGTATGCACATGTGTGCATACACAGGGTAGCATGCTATAGTATGCGGCATGTGTGTAAACATATCTTGCATATGATGTTACATTACATATTGTACAGTGACACATGCAACTAAATGGGATATAATAGTTATATGTGCAGCAGTGACTTACCAGGCAACTCCAGGCTCGGTGGTTGAGAGGCACCCACCTCCACGATGGCAGCTAGGGTTTGTGGATGCTGTTCTGATGGTGTCCCCAGGTTGGCCAATAGCTCTTCGGTACGTGTGAATGGGGGCTGGGTTGGTGGCCTACCACCTGTTGTACCTTGTTCCCTGGCGATTGCATTTGCACGCTGTTTTGCATGTCTCATCAGGTCCGTGCAGTGTCTGCGCACCTGCTGGTAGGTGCGGTTATGGCCACCCACATCATTAACCGTCCAGCAAAGTTCCTGCCACAGGTCATCACGCTGCTGGGCATGCTGTGGCACATGGCTGAACAATACCTCATAGTTATCTTGGAGGTAAGGTATGAGGGCCTCATCCTCCAAGTAGCTATAAGCTGGCAGTCTTGATTGAGGCATATCTGGAAGACATAATGATGGAGACAGGTCTCAGTATCTCAGAGATGCACAGAGATACAGCTGCACATACATGTGTATTACATTTAGTACATATGAACAGTTGTCTTTGCAAATCTTCATGACACTGACACCACTGACATGTTTGTGTCACACACATGTGACACCCAATGGGGATTGGATATTATCACCATATATGTGTGTCACCTCATTACATTGCTCGTACTCCATGTGAATGCTGTCTTGATCTGGGCATGTCTGTTTGCCTGTACTAGTGTTCTTACAGCACATGCCTGGATGTGTCCACATTAATGCTGTTAACCTTGATGCTGTGTATATGTCACATATCAACACATACACTTCCTTAACAGACATGACCTGTGACAATTCAGACGTGCACGGAAACGTTTACATACATGTGTTTTGCCATATACATCTACACGGCACTGTACAGCAGTTCAACATCCTGCCCACGTATTGCCTGTGTTACACATGTGATACACATGGAACAATGGCTAGCCGGGTGGTATTTGCAGGGATGATTATCAACTATAGCATGTACGGCCAAAGTTATGTAGTAGTGTGTATGCCCTGGGCCATGTATGAGCATAGGATGTAAGGTTTTCTAGCTGTATCCGACAGCCATGTTCTGGCCGCCAGGTGAATCAGTGCCATATAACTGATCCAGACGGCTAATGATACATCTACCATGCGGTCATCACACCATGTCTGACAGAGATGAAATGTACAGCTTTGCTGGACAGGGTTGCATAGTATGGCAGGAATATGTAACATGTATGGCACAAGGATCTGTCCAGCATGTAGCGATCCTTGTACTAGGAAGGTGGCTGTCCATGGCGTATGTAATTCAGATCAGGATATGTACGTGTAGCATGTCCAACATCACAGTGTTGGACATGTCTTTATGCAGGGTAGGCAGCATGCTGCATAGTGGAGATGAGGATTGTGAAGGCTGGTGTTGCCCATCCAAGCATGGGCAATACCCCTTAAAGGTGATATGTGATCCGATATCCGTCACTTGAGTGATGAGTATTGCTGTACAATGATCTCCATGCTCATGGATGGCACCCTGTCATGACTAGGGTTGCCTCTTATGACTAGCTAATAGACTTGGTGACGTCACTAGCTCATGGAGGTAAACTGCACAGCACCATCCCTTACATACAGTGTCCATTATGTTGACCACTGCCTAGGTGGTAGTTCATGGTTACAGGGTTATTAACCTAGTGGTGACAATGCAATATGCAGCTGTCAGATTGTGCACATATGTCACGCACCTCACCCACATAGCCCATTCTGTATGTTGTCCACAACACTGAGTCAGCTATTGCTCCTAGGTCATGGCCATTCACATACTTAAATGTGCAGATGCCTCCCATTTGTCTGTGTGGTATGGGCTACAATGACGGGGGAGTACAAAACATTAACCCTTTTTTACTGTAGCTGCCACTGGTGTGATATGCACATGTCACTCAGACACCTTTTGTAGTGTTGGTTCTGTCAACAGGCCACTGGCAGAACACTCCTGTGACATACAAAGGTACTTCTAGTATACTGAGTGTAGATGGAACACAGTATGGGTGATGATGTCCTATGACCTGTCACAGGTATGATATGCAGTGTGAAATCATCTGTACTGTCATCTACATCTGTACTGCTAACAACATATACGTTGATTAAGGTTCATGGACTTTCAGACCAGACTCAGCAGGGTAATAGTGCAGTGCCTCCCATTATGAGTGGTGTCTCCACTTTGTGGGTTGTGATAACTGTTGGTGTGCACCATTCAGTGTTTTCACAGACTGACATGAACCTATGTTTTACATTATGTGTATGTGTAGAGCAAACTGTTTTGCCATATGTGTATGATACAACCAGGGATGTGGACAGGTCACATGCAGCCTGAGTGCACCTTGTACCATCATAGTTATGGTTACAGGGGCTCTGTAGTGTTCATGGATATGTGATTGTGTACCTGTTGGGGGTCAGTGAGTTTATGTTATCCGACACCCTATCTGTATTGCTTATTCATGCTCAGCACTTGTTCAGAACATGTAAGCACTTCATGAGCTACTAATTGCTATAGCAATCAATGCTACTCATTTACTACTGGTAAACACTGTCTGTACTTACATTTCCAGCTTGCTTAGAGTAAAACAGCTGTTGTACACACTTACATCACATATCTAGTGAGAACTAATCGAATATTCAGGCATGTCCAAGTGTCAATTCCCAGTGTTATCGCCTGTCTATATGATGAATATGGGCATCATGAGGCAATATAGCAATTGTTTCATGAACACAGTCAATGCTCACCTCCTAACATACAACACTACAACCTGTGGGAGATGCACATATGTAGCCATGCTGGAGGTAATGCTCTCTCCAACCCAGACTGAACCTGACAATCATGTGAGGATGTTAAACATTCGCACCACACCCCACTCATCACATAGTCTCACTAGATCTCCACCACCACAGGCCAGACATAGTAAGACTACAACATTTGTGGAGCCTCTCTATACTAATCTGTGTAGGCAACAGAGGACTCCAAAGCAGAAATGCAGGCAGCCCCCATCACCAAACACAACACCAATTACTTATAGCCCACAGACTCAAGTGTGCCCATCAACTACAGCCAATAGGGCGATATAACATACACAACACACTAGTTATAGGTGACTCTATAGGCGGTCACACTGATGTCCCACTCAGCAGGCTACACAAGGTGATAGTTACTTTCAGCTGGCTGTCAGGTAACAGGATCCGCAACATAACCTATGCACTCAGGTCACTCCTCAACAGGTACAATATTACTGTCATTCTCCATGTTAGTGTGAATGCCCTGAGATATAACTTCCTGGACTACATGTACAGAGACATGCAATAGCTCTCCGATCTTGTAGCCCAGGCAGGTATCGCCCTAGACCTGAGAAGCATTCTGCATTCGTCCAGACTGATAATGCAGTACAACGACTGAATTATTCACTTCAACAGTTGGCTATGCTTCTGGTGTCATTCCAAGGATATCCAGTATCTGTCTGCTTTGAATGACATGGTCGACAAAACACGATGCTTTGGCACAGATGACCTGCACCTGTTAGTCCTGGGATTATGGATAACATCTAAGGCTCTTGCTGCTTCTATAGTGCCTGTTTTAGGCACAGTTCAAATAACATATTCACCACCATAACAGGAACAGGCAAGCAAAACCTCAGGGTAATGTTACTCAATGCTTGACATCTTCATCTCAAACACACTCACCCAAGGCACTCCTTGTAATGGACCACTTCGATGTCTCTGCAGTGACTGGGACCTACTTCTAGGCTCCTGAGAGCACCTCTGCACTAACAGGCTATTACTCAGACCACACCTTTCAGTCATGTAACCATGACCGGAACACCCACAGAGGAAGTGTGTCCATATTTCCCAAGGATGTACACACCTCCAGGCTGGTTGCTTAGCACAATGCATGAGAGGTAATCCAAGTGCAACTAACTGTGGCCATAACTGCTACACAAATTGTAGCTTGCTATGGATTCCACACCATACCCCACGGTTAATGGCCCTCACTTCTTGATGTACTGGAAAGTAGGGTTCAAACAGGAACTACTGATGTATGACTGGCACTACCCCACACTTAACTGGAATACCTACTCATGTACCGACACATTAGGGCAACACTTTCTGGGATTCATAACCTCCAATCGGCTGGATTAACCTATCCACACCACCACCAGGGCCAACAATATCCTAGACCTGGACATTACCAACATGTGTGACTGGTGTTCCACACCTGGGATTATCCCCTCGTTGGTCAGATCCGAACGTATGCTAATCACCCTTGTTATCCACATCCAGGCACCACACCCTTCATGGAAAGCACAGTACAATATTTCTACAAAGCCAACTTCAGGCTTCTTATGATAGCAGTAGTAAACGTCATGACACCCGTGCAGATGGACAATATAGTTACAAATGCTGAATCATACACAACTGCACTTAATTAGCACTTACACGGCTGCAAGGATCATGCTATCCCAAACTGAGCCATGACGGTACCCACCAGATAACGGATGCCACTCTGGGGGTCCACTGCCATGGACATAATGTACAACAGAAGGAGGAGACTGTTGCAAAGTAGAGCACAATCCCATGGGTGAGGTAGCTCCCTGGTCAGCCTCAGTAGAAATCTGAGATCCCTTATCACATCTTCCAAAGCTAGCTACGTAAACATTACTGTGACTCATTCCAAGGACTACCGCAAAGCATTCTTGAGGTATGTCACTACTCTTGATGGTGATACCAACATCTGCTCTGACATACAGCGGTTAGGCACGAACATTACAGAACCGGATGACACTGGCAACATTCTGGCAGACAGGTTCAGTGCTAACTTTACACCCCTCTCACACCCCAAAGGGCCCAAATCTATGCAGGAACAATGCAGAGTCCCTGCGGTCACAACTACGCAGTTCCAAGCTGCACTCTCCAAAGCCAGGAACACAGATTCTATGTGACCGTACAACATCCCAGGCTGCAATTTACACAAACTTCAGAACAAAATGGCTCCCCACTTGGGCACCAAATTCACTAATAGCCTTGTATCAGGCATTGTGGCCCCTGAATGGTACACAGCAACAGTTATCACACTTCACAAAGGTGGTGCCACAATGGACCAGAGGAACTATTGCCCTATACGCCTGACTAGACTGTTCTGCAAGGCTATGGAGCACATCATCATGGATCTCATTCACAGAGACATTGGTAGCCTCCAAACCTTTGATACCACCCAGTTTGGATTTGTTAGGGCCAGACCATGACTCCTAAACCTGGTGGAGTCCTTTGAGACAGTTACCAAGGTAGTAGATGAGGGTAAGGAGGTCCATACAGCCTACCTTGACCTCTTAATGGCTTTCAACACCATTCCCCATTATGGTATTGTCAACATACACATCAACCCCTATGTCACGAGATGTTATGCAAAGTGGCTCATGGACAGGACCCACACAGTGAGGTTAGCATACCCTAGTTCCTACTGTAAATCAGTTACAATTGGCGTATCCTAGTCCTCGGTCATTGAGCCCCTCATGTTCGGTATATGCTTCTCTGAGGTACAGTCTAGCACAGAAGGACTTACCCTGAATAGGTTTACAGATGAATGCAAAGTAGGGGCCATGATTGATTCACCAGCTGATACAGACACCCTCCATAAGGGTGTCACTGTGACGGATACCTGGTGCCAATAACATGGCCTCAAGCTGCATGCCACAAGGTGCATAGACATCCCCTTTGGATTACACCAATCACCCGCTATCACATAGGTGGTAGTCCCCTACATACATAAGACATTATAAGGGATCTTAGAACACAAGTAGATAGCACCCACTCCTTTGATAAGCATATTGCCAAGGTGGCATGGATATCCTTCTACATAGCCACCCTAATCTGTAATGGGTTTGTAGCTGGAACAAAGGCAGCCATTGTACCTCTCTACTCCTGACTTATGAAACACGTTAAAGGGTACAACACCCCATTTGGGATGTACCTTACAAGACAACAGCAATGGCTTTAAATACCACAACATTAACACACCAAGAGGATTACTGACCTCCGAAGGTTGACGTATGCAGCCCAACTACGGAAACCCCAAATGTACTCATTTGCATACTCAGTGGTCATCTCTGCTGAACATACAAGGCCCATGTCCAAAACAATATTGATGGATATGCTCCACATAAGCAAAAGCCACTGAGAGCCACATGCTCTGGGATATGTACCCAAATGCAACGATGACTAGGACATGCTGGAGGGATACATTCCTGAACCGGACACTCACCATGCTTTGGAACATGATTCCTATGTACATCAGGCAGGGACCCTCACTAGCACTCTTCAAGAGATACCTCGATGGGTGGATGGGAGACAGACATGTACGCCAGGGATCACTGCAGTGGCTCTACTGTGCACAGGTGCAGGAAACAAATGGCTCTGCTGTTCACAGCTACAGGACACTAACCTAGGGAGGTGCTGCAAGTGAAAACACTGTAGTTGGGCTTACAAATGGACTTGTCCAGACAGCATAGTACCTAACTATGAACCTATGAAGCTATTACATGTCCTTTGTGCATGGATAGTTGAGTAGCTCTTCCATTTCAATTAGCTATCATGCTGTTACACTGTCTTGTGACTACAAGTCATATGTATCCTGTTATTGTGTATTGTACATGCCAATAGATATATCTGATGTTTGCATAATATAACAGTAATGCTATGTAAAATGTTAGACATATCTACCTACAATACTGTACATTTCACATTTTTGCAACAATATCCCATAATGCAAATCATAATTGCACAGCAGGACCACCTTAGACATGTTATTCTCAGTTATACGCCCATAAATATGCCTACTGTTACAGTATATCAACATGTACTCTCCCCTGTTATGGCACGTACTTGTTGGACAAACCCTGCCACTGACAGCGGCTGGAGTGGAATTGTGTTTAAAGCCCTTATGTAGCATCCCTTGTGGTGTATGAGGTGTTTACCTTGTGGCCCACAGCAGTACACACAATTTCTACAAGCATTACTATGCTCAACAATACATCACTACATAATACCTTTTTCCACTATATGCATTGCGTACACTTTCATTAATACAGAACAGTCACTACATACACTAACATACTGAGTGTTCTACATACCTTCTTAGTAGTCCGAGTTTATGAAAATATCAGTCTTATTCCTTTTCTGTTTTAACGGTTTTCTCGTATGTGCATACGGTTTGAATGTAAGGCAAGCCATCCTTTTATACGTAGATACCAGTAACATGTGGTATCCTGCCACCAATTGGTGCTCCAGAGTAGATGATTACATGCACATCAGCTGACCAGCTACTCCATTAGCCAATTACATGGCAACAGTGGGGTATAATTGAATACTCCACTTGGGTGTTGTCCCTTTGCCCTACCTTTGAGGAAGACGGCCTGGATGTGTTGTTTGTGATGAATTGCAACTGCTATATGGAGAGACACAGAGATATTTTAACTTCATGTCCCCCGTGGATTATGTGTAAAGGCTAGAGGATGTAGTTCTACATGTGAGTGTAGCTGTTACCTCAACCATCTGATACAAGACTATTGCAAACAAAACTTGTAACATCTGTGTCTGTTCCATTGTACAACAGCAACGATTTCAGATAGCGCCTTTATAGTGTGTCTCTCACAAGGTATGTTAAGGCTTCTGCAGATGTCATTGAGTGAGTGGATGTTTGTGATGGTATTACAGTCTGTATTGCAATTGTTTCTGGTGTGGGGGAGATGTAGGTGGGTGTACATAGCAGATAAAGGTTTGTGGGGACTGCATTTATACATATTCCATATGTGTGTGAGGGTTCCTTCCCTAATTGAAGACCTATCATTTAGTAGACTAATACTATGGTTATTGCATGCTTATTCATTAAGCCATTGTTAATTGGTTCCTATATAGCATGCAGGTGATGTTGATCCTTCAATCCCTCTGGAAATATATCGGTATGTAATGAAATGTTACTACATGAAAGCTGTCTCGTGTATTTCTGTCACAGATATTTGCACTCATTGGAGTTGTGTTGGTGACTGAACCTCTTTGGCTTGGGTTGCCACCTTTTCAAATGGCCATAGTGGGACATTTGCAGGACACACATCGGATTTTAGAGGCTGACACATACCCATGGTCAGTAGAAAGTATAGAACTTTACATATATGCCTGTATAAAAGCTTATATTCTTGTAGCGGTTTACTTGCTTATCCTGTTTCTTGTTACATGTAGGTATGTTAGATACAGATGACTATTTTATGCAACCATTATATTCACTATGGAACATGCAGAACGTCTCGAGATTGTAGGACATTGGTCTTTTTACTCAATTTGGTCAGGACACTACCACACACAGAGGGACTGCCCCTCGCAAGGTGGGACAGGTGTTAACCCTATGTTTAGCTCATATCCATAGCACATATTTGTAATAGTGTATTATAGCAATAACTCATGCCTGGGTGTGGGTAATGGTGAATTTACCCGCTGTTGGTGTGGTTTGTTCATGAGGATGAAGCCCGATTGGCCAAAAAAGACAACCATGGGTAAATACAGCATTATCCACACCCAGGTGTGGGTTGTTGCTATAATATCGTCTCCATATCCTTTGTTCATAACGTGCGGTCATGGCAGAATTTGTGATTGCTATGTTCCATGTTTTGCACATATTTGAAAACTTCAACTGCTGTATATGGCATATCCATGGATTCAGGAATGCACACACGTCCAGCAACCACATTACAGTTCACAGACTCCCAAACCCCACAATACCGAACACTCGAACTCACAACAGTCAAAGTCCCGGAACTAACACAAACACATAACACACACACGTACACACAGATACACTGCTGCCCATCACATCCAAACAAACCATCCGCCACTACATATGGCCAGGTGGCCATGCCCCATACACACCCCATGTGGGTGGCTTTACCCCCCCACACCACACCCAGGAGCGGCCTTAGGTCTACTGGTGCCCTAGGCATAGGGTACAATGGCACCTCCCACCACACCACCCAGTGTCCCCATCCTGGTCTACCTACACCAAATAAATACTAGTAAAGTGCCCCCACTAAAGAGGCGCCCTAGGCAGCTGCTTAGTTGGCCTATGCCTAAGGCTGGCTATGACCACACCTACTGTAATAATCTATCTCCGAGTTAGCATGAACAGACACACGAAGCAAACACACACATTACAGTCCCACGGAAACACACAATGCACTCAGAACACACACTTACACACACTACAGCAATCAGGAACACACTTAAACACAGTACCTACCTGGAACGCAGCACCAGCAGCAATAACTAAATGTCCCTTAACATCGTGATAATAGTACTCGCGGTTCTAGTATTCCGGTACTGTGGTCTTTCGGTCTTTAAGCCTCGTGATTACGTGTGTCGGTATGTAAAGCATTCCGTAGTTGGTAGTATCCTATTTATTTGTACCTCCATGGTTGTGTACATGTTGTTAACCTATCTAAATATTTGCAGATATATGTATATTCGTATATATCGACATATATCTCTCTATCACCCTTTATATATATATATATATATATTTTTATATATATATATATATATATGTATGTATAGAGAGAGAGAGAGAGGGAGAGTGAACACACCTTTCGTTGGGTACATGGCAGTGTATGCTATTTCCTGAACTCCACCCTTTTGTGTTTTAACCTGTCACAATACACACCTGCCGTTGGTACATCTCAGGTAGCTTAGTGGTAGGTGATTGTGTACATGGTTGCGTGTTCTACTCCTGGCAGTGGTCATTTTACCTCTCAGAGCAGGCATTGTTAGTACAAGGGTGAATAATGCAGATTTCAGCTGTTCTGGCCATATCTGGCCGTGATCTGTGCAATATTCAGCAAAGCTTAGACCTGTTTTGCGCATATCCGTGTAGTCAAGTTTAAATGATGCTTACCGTCACTTGCCGATGCATAAACCCGCTAACATGTGCTTAAAAGTGCTCCAATGACCTGCATCCAGCATCCATTATTCGTGCCATTGAAATTATGTAACAGCCCTTGCAGGTCGTGGAACCGGGAACATGCATGACACAGTCAGTGGCTTTACCACTGGGGCATCTGGGATATGTACAAGTGTTATGGTGTTTTGTATGTGGACTGTACAACAGCTGTTCCTCCATACTGCAAACAAATGTGTAACTCAGTTAGTTTACATATGGATGATACCTATTAATAGTATGTCCAAGTGATGTTTAATGGATGTGCTCCAGCTATGGGAATCCATGTCACAGTGAGCCACACACTGTAATGTGCTACACCTTGCCACAACCATAACTGGAGAATGCTGGGGTGACAGATACCTGTCATGGGTACTCCCCATGCTTTGGAACTACATCCCTGATTACATTATATGGAGCCCCTCATTAACACACCAAGGAATCCTTGCAGAGCCAGTGGACATTTTTATTTATTTATTTATTTATTTATTTATTTATTTATATTTGTTGACTGGGAGTGTCCGACTGGATGTAGGTCCATTTTCAGCAGAGGCCCAGGGAGAAAAGCTCCACAGTTAAAATAAACAGACAGTAGTTACATTGGATTACATAGCAATTAACAATTTACATAGCAATTACTTACAACATATTTACAGATGAAGAACATAGTACATCAGTAGACAACTAGAATCTTTATCTGTGAAGTACATAACAGACATTAACAAATGTTAAAATAAGAAGTTCCTGCTGTATAGGTACTAGGCTTATGAGCATCTGAGCTTGCTATAATCAAGGTAGTTAGTGGAGTGGAAAGAAAGATAGTGGTTGGATGGGGTGGGTGATATTAGAGTGGGAGTTGCAAGGGCATAGCCAGCATGTTTTTAGGTGCGCTTTTAGTAAAGTTTTGAAGTGGGTGCGTGATGTACAGTATCAACACATGCTGTTAGCTTCATTTACTGTTCAGGTGTTGACTTACCTTGTACCAATAGCTGTTGCGTGTGCAATAGTTGAGGGCTGCCTATGTAGGATTCACACAGTAGACCACCTATACATAACAATTTACAAGTGGTCATGTGTGTGTGCCATCCATTTTACTGTATGTGCAGGTGGAGAAGTGTGTCAGTCCATAGGGGCCTACGCTGTCAGTGTATGTGCTATACGTTCCCTCTTTGCCAAGGCATGGGCATATTGGGCACTCCTCCATCTGCCTACTGGGGCTGGCACAGGGTGTTCGTAGTCTGAATCCCTCTGTGCCTGTGATGACCTTGGCAATTGCGGTGGGCTGTGAGTGCCTTCACCATTATGTCCCTGCTGCAGCTGTTTCCGCAGGATCATATTATGTAGTATGGCACATACTATGAAGATGTGGGCACACGTGCCTGGAGAGTACTGCAAGGCTCCAGCAGATATGTCCAAGCAACAGAACCGTGATTTCAGCATCCCAAACACATGCGCTATGATGATTCTGATTTGTGTGTGTGCCTCATTATGGTGTTCTTGCATGGGTGTGTGTGCATTTCTGATGGGAGTCATCATCCACGACTGCAGTGCATAGCCAGCATCCCCCACAAGGTGGCCATATGGGATGCCTTTCCCCTGACAAATACCTGATACAGCTGTGAGGCATGCCAGATGTGGGAGTCATGGTAGCTTCCAGGGCTTCCAGCACTCACATCCGTGATAATGCTCTGGGCATTACACACGACCTGGCAGTTGATGGAGTGGTATCCCTTGTGGTTTATGTAGCGCCTTCCATGCTCACTGGGTGGTGACTTGATATGTATGTGCATGCAGTCTATTGCACCCAGTACCTCTGGGTAGTCTGCCACATGGTGGAAGAGACGCATATTGCTGGCCAACTCTTCCTGAGTTTGGGGGAAGTTTATATGCTCATTGGCATGTGGTAACATGGCATCCAGGAACTGGTGGAGTACCCTCGATGCTGATGCCTGTGAGATCCCCATGATATCTCCAGTTGGCCTTTGAAAGGTACCTGTGGCTAGTATTCTCAAGCTTACACATACCATTGTGTCCACTGGGATGGGTTCCCCTCTGTTGTTTCTGGATCTGAGGCGTGGCCGGCACAGCTCAACCATTTGCTGTATGATGTCCCTGTCCACCCTGTAATGCTCTACTATCTCCAGATCATGTAGCCCCTGGTAGGTTACCCTTGGTCTGAACACTCTTCTCCTCCTCCGTGGCCTGAGGTGGTTGTCAGCATCATCCTCCACACCACCTTCAATCTCCTACACATGGTGATGAATCACAGCTATGGCAGCTCCCAACAAGTACATTGTAAAAGTTCCCCGTCTGTTTACACCAATGGTGCAGTGTTTGGGAATACACGAGTGTGTGTGAGGTGCCTTCACCCTTTATACTATTGTGCTTTGAACACTGATGATGTCATAGGTTGTGTATGTAAAATCAGAGCTGCAGGGTATATTACTTATTTGTTTTACCACAGGTACTGCTATTGTGGTGCCTTTGGTGTTGAATTACATTTAGCTGCCGTGGATCACCTATTGCCCTTGCCTTTACTTTTCTTAATGATTTCCCTCCCATTGTCGGGCATGCATCCAACAGCCTGCTTTCTTGTTTTGTACTTTCCCAAACCAGGATTGTGTTGCAAAATGTGTTCTATAGCCAATCTACTGCAGGTTTGCTTTGCTCTGCGGTGACAGTTCTCTTTTCTTTGCAATCCAACACCTCCCCTATCCTGTTCTGCAGGTTGCTACTATCAACCTTGTTAGCTGCCGTCAATGGCCCACTGTGAGTTAATAGGTGTTAATTACTCAGTTGTACTCCAATTACCCTACTGTGGTATTTCCTTATTGTCTTCCCATAACCTTCTTGTTTGAGCTGTGGTGTGCACCGCGTGCAGCCATTTACCGGGTTTTGAGCACGTTGTCATCCACGTACACATGTGCTTTTGGGCACCATGTGTGCTCTCAGCTAAGCAAAGCAATGGCTACATCCACACCCCTATCCTGTGGCTTTGCTTAGCAATGGGCAACCTGGATTTGCAATGCTCCAATGTGCTTAAAGCTGCAGTGGCACACCCCACTGCTGATGTCATGTATACCTCCAGACCACTCCTCAGTGTTGTACTGCTGCACCGTATGGTACATCCTTAGGTCGGTGGGATGTTTGCGATTCAGTATTACTTGCCTCATTTGCATGGCATTGACTACTAATTCATAGTTACCGCACCGAACACTGTCACAGACCCTTAGCAACCCTTGCAGCTTGGTTGTGGTGTAGCATGCATACCATTGACTATTATGGTGAAATCATGATTTGTGTTAAATTGCAATTTTATGACATCTGTATATATTTTCCTTGTATTCCCGTTTGCGCACACATGCCCTGCGGTTGTACTTTGCTTTAGTGTTGCCATGACATTAAATGTTATTTTTTATGTGTTGTGCATGTTTTCTTATGCCATTGGCTGTATATTTAGCCACTGGCTTTTGTTAACTTTGTAATACGTAAGTTTGGTCCGCTTTCATGGCTCCGATGTTCTGTTTGGAAAAATGTAAACCGTTTTTTTTTTTTTTTTGGTTTACATTTTTGTATGCTTACGTTATGCCTGCACCACTTCATGAATCGCTATGTACCTTCATTTGCATGCTGCACTACTGCGCATGGGGTGATTAGCATACATGAGCCAAGAGCTGTGCACATCTGGCGTATGCTGGTAGTGCATATGGAATTGGATCTTACCTGAATCGCTCGGTGGCCATATTTGGCGTTTTACAACCTACGCTATGCCTGCGCCTGGCACAAGTCTCATGAATCCCGGGGATTATGTTTTTTTAACAAATTGTTGAAGTTTTATGACTACGAGCTGTTTTATGGACTAGAGTCCTACCCACCAATTTGTAAGGAAACAAATATTTTTCATGGTTAATGTGCTTTCTCATGATGTTTTCATCCAACTCTTCCAATTTTCTTCCTCCACTCATTTAGCTGTACATTTTTTAAGCCTTTCTCTACTACAAAACTCCCTTCCTCATCACCAGACTCCCTGATATAGCACAAATGATCAGAAAAGGCATTCAGTTTATTGCCTTCTGATATTTTTTGCTACTTCTCAGAAAATAAGAAAAAGTCTATCTTGGGCCAGCATTGCCATGTATAATATGTATGTGTTTCATCCTGAGCTTATTGAAAATCACCTGCCATTACAGTTCCTTAGCATTTTTGACATCCTTAGCTTGCCTATTGTAGATCTTAGATTACAATTGAGGTCACCTGCTACTACAGCTAGTAGGTTGACTATTAGAGATGCACTCATATCCTCTAGTAGGCTACTTTTCTCTTCATATTTTTGACTAGCAAACAGTGCAATTATTCTGACTATAGTGTGGCCAACCACTGCATCCATCACTAACACCATACCTGCCTGTAGTATCAAAAAATCTTTAATTGCGACTGCATGCTGTTTATAAAGGAAAGCAATAACTTAATAGGTCTCAATTCCAACCATCCAAACAATGTCACCTATCCACAGTTTACCAAACTGCTCTATTTCCCAATAAGAATACAATCTAATGTCCATGATAATTATAAAATCATAATACTGTTTTTTGATGACTGCCATACTGTATTTCTTTTACATTCACTATTAATGCTGTTAACACTTAGAGATAAAACACACCAAAATAATTATTACTTTTTATTTTACTCTTTCTACCCATGCCTTTAAGCTTTCTTTTTCATTTGGGACTCTGCTACATATAGTGCCATTTTTTCTTCCCCTGCCTCCTCTGTATCCTCAGTGTTAATGTTCCCCCTTCTTAGATTTCTGCAGAGTCCTATCTATTGTCACTGTTCTCCCTTTCAGAATCTTCTAAAGCAGTATTTAGTGACTGGCAGGCATTTCTTTTCTACCTGTATGCCTTGCACATTAACTTTGCTTTGTTATACTACCCCAGATGAAGCCCTACAAGCATCTGTCTTATGTGGCTCTATTTGAGTATTTTTTGACTGGTCTTCCCCTTTCATTACATGAGAAAGTTCCTGTTGTCACTGACATTAAAACCACATGTGGTCCATTATCACACTTAGTGCAACACAATATAAATTCCTTATGTGTATGTCCTTAATCCCCACTTTCGATACATCAGATATTTACGAAGTGGTCTAATTTCCCACAAAAAAAAAAAAACATTTCTTATGCTAGAATCCATAACATAAAACTCCTCTAGCATTGGTTATAACACAAACACTAGATATGGTAACAATAGCATTTTATACAATTTTCAGTGTTACCCCTGCCACCATTCCAAATACCTCTGTCATCATAGTTTTTTACCAAAAAACAGACAGAAAATCTTTTTCAAGATACTTTTTTACATCCACAAATTCAACATCAATTCTTCTAAATTGAAAAACAAATCCCTTCCACTGTGAAACTAGAAATAACTTTGTCCTTATAAATTTCATAGTCTTGTCGTTTTTTAAAAAGGCCCACAAATGTACAGGCCAGTTCATGGGTTTCAAAATACATGCTAGCAAAACTTTCATATTCTAGCTGAGTGACAGCATCAAACCCAAAGGATCAAAGTCTAAAGGCTTAACAATATAATCCCACAGTCTACATTTGTCTATTTTTTGTCTGTATCTTGTTATGATATAAGCTACAAGTTTGGTCTTCTGTGAAAAATCTTTTATTTTTGTAATCCCCAGATGCTGCTGCAACATTCACGTAAGTAAGTTTTGGCTGGGTTATTGAATCACTCTCTGGCTCACACTGACTCTCTTTTGCTTCCTTCCCAACCCCCCACATTACATGCTTCATCATCAAAACCCAAAGTATTCTGTGAGCTATAGTTTCTGAAGTGCACCATAACTTTGTTCTGGTATTTGCTATGCCATTAATCCATAATATTCATACAAAATCATATTCATGTTCACATCCTCTGCTTTTTATACTTTTAGGAATATTTCCTTTATGTGCGCAATCCAAAACTTTCTTTGGCCTTTCACAGTCTAAAAAATGGTTTGCTGCATGTATTTTGATTACAATATATACACAGCTTATTGCATATTCTCTCATATAAAATTACATGTAATCGATTATTCAATAGTCTCCATAAATCATCTACAGATGCCTTACCTAAAGCTAAAAATTATTTTCCTGATAACCTCAACTACTTCATTTTCAGGTCCTTCCCAATGGTTGATATAATAACAATTATGCATCACCTCTTATCTATTTTTTCTAATGCTTATGTATATATTTTCCATAATAAAATATTTTCTGCTTTTCTTTAACTTTGTCATTCATACACTTTTGCTCTTTTTACTATGTTCACAGTACCACAGCATACCCCATGCTTAACTTCAAAAATGTTTTCAATAAAGCTAGTTTTTCTTTCTAAATTTCAACACCTGGTATAAGTGGAGAGATATCATATGCACCATAGGATGTATTAATCATAGCTCTCATTTTTCCTCTTCCAGGTACAGACTCACACTTTTTACTGGACTCAGCCTTAATTTCTATATGGCAATAAACATCAACTGCAGCATTTCTGTTTCTTTTTCACTTGGACAGACACACATGCAGACACACACACACACACACACACACACATATATATATATATATATATATATATATATATATATATATATATATAGATATACATACACATTATTTTATATATATATATATATATATATATATATATATATATATATATATATATATATGTCTACTTCACATAATCGAACATCCAAATGCTGACTTTCATATGGTCGAGACCATATGATTGAACATTTGAATGTTCGAAAATGTGAAAAAAAAAATAAACAGGGCTAGCAGGCAAGCCCCCCTGCAGCCCCATGTAGGGGGGTGCACCCCCACCCCCCGCTATTTAAATATATCAATTCCAAGATCACACTACATTGCAGTAAAGGGAAATCTTGCCGTTCCGTGCTCTATGGAGATCCCCATTCTGACCGGTCGAGCCTAAGTTTGATCATATGGTCTCGGCCATATGAAAGTTGAGCTTTTAAAAGTTCGACCATCTGAAGGGGACCCATATATATATATATATATATATATATATATATATGTATATATATATATATATATATATATATATATATATATATATATATATATATATATATATATATATATATATATATTATATATATAGACTTTTCCAAATGTTTTCTAAAAAATTCACTTATTCCTTTTATTTTTTCTGTCACTACCCTTCTCTACTACTTCCACTATTTCAAGCAACTCAGTTTTTATCAGAAAAGCAAATATATTCAGATTTAGTTATACCACTTAAAACCTTACTGTTCTCTTTATTCAAATGTTGTCCACATTTTTGAGGTATCATTTGATAATATCACTGTTTTTTCATCCAACTCATTTCATGCAGTAACTATAACATCATCAGAATATGATAAAAATAGGAATCCAAACAAAATTGTGTAATTTATGTGACCCTTCACCCAGTATGCCACTCAAAATGCAAGCAACAGCATTCATCACAAAAGAAAATAATACACTGCTCATACAACAGCCCTGCCTCACATCTGTCTTCACAAACACCACCTCCATTAATCATTATGCTAACTCTGTTATTGCTATATGCCATCTTTAATAAATTCATTATTTTTCCTTTATGTGCATAGTTCATCAACATTTCGCAAAATCATTTTTGGCTCACATAATTAAATGCCTTGCTTACAGCTCCCATCATTAACTTGTGCCACTCTTTTCATGTGGTATTTCATCTATTGCCTCCTTTAGTTCAATTAATAATGCATAACTTCTTTACTTCATGCATGACTTCTCAAAACACATTTGTATTTATTTTGTTAATATTTTATAACCTTCTTTATTCAGTATAATCAGCCACCAGTATTTATATAATTTTCCCCTTTTCTCCATATAACCTTTATAATATCTTCACATCTGATACTTTCCTGCACACCATTCTCAAACCATTCATTCAATATTTCATTACAAAACTTTTGGTGTTGCTCATTAAAATTCTTAATACATCATAATGTACATTATCCTTCTCTGGTGAATGAGCCCTCTTTTCATACCTGAAGCACAAGAGGAGGCTTGGAAAAGGGATCAGTTACCCTGCTGGGTACCCTTTCTTTTTCAATTAGCTTAGCTGCAATGTCTTCAAACCCCTTAATGGACAACAGGTTTCTAACTGATTCTGAGTCTAAGGGACCAATGAAATAATCCTGAACCCTTTATAAAGACCTTCAAGAATGAAGGATGCAGCTGCTCTGTTGGGATAGTCAGACAAAAACTGGGGCAATTTATCTAGCCTGTTTGGAGAGTTGGAGGAGTGAGGACCAGCCAAAGCCAGGGATGGGGTTAATCTGTATCTACAAAAAAAAAAAAAAAAGATTGCCTCTGGCAGAATTATCCTGGAGCCTTCTGGGATTTCCTCATGGTGAGGTGAGGCAATGCCATAACTCTGCCTCCCTACCTTCCACAGCACCTGGATGCTGGTTGACTTTTCTCACAACCAGAGCACATGTGAGCAAACTTACAAGATGGCTAAGACACATCCCATTGTTAAAAGCCCAGCAGAATTTCCACTTCCTATTGCCCCTGCCAATTCTTGCTGGGTCTATATCGCAAAGTTGAAATCTGAAAAGTGCGAACACTCTTACATCAACACCAAAATACGCGAAGCCACAGAAGTCGAATGAACGGAACAGTGATTTTTTCCCAGGGAAATAATTTGCTGGGGCATTGTCAGGACTTTGCCATTTCTTCCACGCTGGTACAATCTCGGAGTTGGTATATTTAAGTAGGAGGGGTGTAGGGGCCGAAGCCCCCCACTTTATCTTATGTTTTGATTTTTTTTTTTTTTTTTTGGAGAAGCAATTTTTTTCCATAGGAAAAAATCGTAATCGCTGTTTCGTAAATTCGACTTTCTATGGTTTTGGGTATTTTGTGTCAATTTAAGAGGGTTCGCTCTTTTCAAACTTCAAATTTGTGATATAAACCCTTCTTGCTACCTCAGTTGAGTTTGGCTTAGCCAGAATTGTACTGAAACAGATGTCAGAGTGCCTTTGATTCCACGTGAGACACTTGTCCATGGCTTTCAATTTCCTGAATCTCTAATTATATGACGACCATCCTGAGCCCAGTTTGATATGGATAGCCTCCCTAATGGCCAAGAAGTATGCCAGCAATGGCACTGCCTGTCTTGGATCCTTTTCTATGATCATGTCCATGAGGACCACAAATCCCAAGGACCATGTATCCCAGTTCCTGACTACCAACTTATCTAAGGCTCTTTTACTAATGGTGGCAAGTGCCATCATGAAATCCTTTCTGCCTGCATTATGTGCTGGATCCACTCAGTTCACCAAGTCAAATATCTCTACAAAGACCCCCCAACTCCACAATTCTTCTCTGTAACACTGGCTGGGATGTAAACAGTGATGTGAGACCCAGGAGATGCAGTAGCTGAAAATTTTAACATGACTATGGGGGGCAAAAACAGAGCAGCACTAATGGTAGCATCAACCACCTCAGCCCCTATAGCAGAATCAGTGGTCCCTGGCCCATTCTGTAGGTCTGGCAAAACTGAAGGAGAAGCCTTCCTCATGAAGACACTTCTTAAATCTCCAGACGACAATGCAGATGTGGTACTATACTTGCTCTCTAAAGCTAGGCCAAATAACTCATCCTCCCATCATCCAGTAAAGAATTAATAAACTCATCAATGTACTCTTCTGATGACTGACTTCTATCATTAACCCATAACTCTGGCCTCTCCCTCCAGCATCAATAGTGAGCCTACCATCAAAGCTGATACATTATCACCCTTACCTGGGATATCTCTTTTTAGCCCTCCTCTTCCTCCTCTTCGAATGGTGGGAGCATTCACTGGCTCATCTTCAGGATTCAGCACAACTCTCTTCCTGCTAAACCACTCTTGCTCAGTCATGTTCGCTGCCTCCAGCTCGATAGGCAAGCCTTGGGATCATATTTCTCAACATCTTAAAGCAAGAAATCTATACAAAGCCATAAATAATGTGAGGACAAAGGCATAAAAATAGGGGCACTTTTAAAGTATTGCTCTTACAAACTAAGAAAATTTATAGAATAACAGGTTTTACATTCGCATGAATTTTCTGAAGATTATGAAGCCTGAAACTCAAATGTCTTGTCATTATTTTCTAACTTCAAATCTCAATGATTTACCAATGATTTGCCAAAAAAAAAAACTATTTTTATGAGAAACAGACCAAAAATATGAGGCAAAAATCTGGGCATTTTGTGAAAATCTGTACAGTTGAGAGGTATGCTTGAGCTTCTTAAGATAAACTTTGCCATCTGTCTTTAAAACTGCAAAGCTGAAGAACCTTCAAGAATAATAGAAAATTAGTGTACAATACTGTTAAACATACTCTCACACTTCAATCCTATCTCATAATGCCCATGATCTTCCCCACACAAAAAAATCCCCTCTCAAACTCAACCAAAATTCTATAAGTTCCAAGACTGATCGGGCAAAAGACATTTGGGGATACAGTTAACTATTGCTTAAATAGGTTAAAATGCCAGCCTTGTCAAAGCTGCAAGCAAGGCAGATTTTCTCAAATTAATATAACTAAAGGATCAGCCCTTAGCACTCACACTTACTGCTTGGCTTATTTATTGCCGAAACCATCAATAAAAATCCAACACCAAACATAAAAGGAAGTTTCTATATCAAGGATCAAATTGTGCAAGCCTGACATTACAGGGCATAGTGTCAAGCTGCCCTCACATTAAAATTAAAATAAAGTGCTGTCCCAAAGGAACGTCAGCTAATGGTGCCACTATTCCATGCCGTGATGGATGTCCTGTGGATGTGTAGGGAGGGAAGAGGTTAAGCTGAGGCATATATAATGTTAGCTAGAAAGAGACAGATAGGCATAGTCAGGAGGATTAGATGTATTAGTGCAGAAGGAAGTAAAGCTATGTTTGGGGTATTGGTTAGTTTATGGGTGGATACAGTTTATGGTGGGTGAGTACAGAGTACATAAATGCACACTTTTTTTTCTTGTTAAATATTATCTTCAGAAAAAATGCCAACTCATCCTACAACCAAACACCTACAAAGCTGACATGGATAAAAAGAGAACAAGCAGTGTTCCACCTCCTACCAACTACATTGTTCCGTTATCAGAAATAAAAAGCCAAATATTCATGTACATTGTTTCAATAGTAAAGATGATAAGAATATGCTAATTCTCCAACCCCCTAAACCCTTACAGGTACTCATCAACATGGTTGCTATCAGATGGCTCCATGATGAAAATCTTTGTTTGAGCTACTGACAAAAACTGCCCCAGAACTGCGGTGCTTACCTTTAAATTCATACAACTGAGAACCCACCCCCACCACCCTAAACCCACCTCATGGACAAAGTGGGTTATGGATAAGCCATCTGTAAATGTTGTCAATTCAATGTTATTCTTCATATTGATTTCCTGACTTTGGTTATGTCTATATAGTTCTGTGTAAGCTCTGAAACAAAATTTCCATACATTGGTATAATCCTCATCCTGGAATAAATGCAAAAGGATTTTAACCTGCTGGCATGACAAACAATAGTTATGTAGCCTCCTTGAGTGCATAAAAGAGTAAGTTGACCAAATCTGGAGACAGCCTGATAGGGTTTGTGAATGTACATCATGCATCAAGCGATCTTAGTCCATCTTGAGATGAACTCATAAAGCAGCCTGAAGTTACAAAAAAAGGTGGAGCTGGAGATAGAAATGAGAAACCTCCAAACTACTGGCAGATGAAACTAATAAAATGCAGACAGTGTGCATTAAAGAGAGAGATAGCAGAAGGGCTAAGTTCATCTTGCAAAGGAGAAATAAAAGTATAAGCATGGGTTGCAAGAGGTAGAGAAACATAACCATGAATGAGAATGTCTCTACCTTTGACAAGAGCAAATGGGTAATGTAAGTGAAACTGAGTCCTGGATGTGAAGGTCATTGAAAAAATATTTCCTCAGTATGAAGAGGAGAATGACTTTCACAGAGTGATTCAAGTATTTGAAAGTATTTGTAATCAGTTTTATCATGAGTGGGGCCACTGGTAAGGGTGTTAACTTGTCTGCTAACTGGAAAGGTTATCCATTCTGTTTGAATGTGCTCATTATGATTGCATGAAAGTTTTAGAGGAAACAGATATCCAGAAGATAGTGTCAGTGACTTCACTGCAGAAATAAACACTTTTTTAAGGGATAAATGAGTGGATCAAGTTGCTACTTTTGAAATGGTTGTTTACCTTATGACAAAGGTGCCACCACTAAGAACTTTGCCTTTGGTCATTAATATCTGATTATAGGTTCAAAACGAAACTCTGCAAATAAAATGGGCATAAAAGGGACTTATATGTAGTGAGCACGGCACAAATAGTGGGCTACCCAACACACCTCAGGTGTATTAGGAAACACCAGAAGGAGACTCTAAATTTTTAGAGTAAGTTCCATAAACAAAGGGTGAAAACACTGGTTCCAATATAAACCAAAGTCTTTGGGATTACAAAGTTTCATTGCAACCATATATAGTTCAAATGTCCATAGTGACAGGAAGAGGAAAAAGTACTCTAACGAACATACTAGCAGTAGCTCTGCAGTAATGTCAGGTACTCTTGAAACAACAGCTGCTCTGTGTTTTCACGTGGTCCTCTTTACGATCCTTGCAGAGGATAAAGACACATCTGATAAGAGTGGTACTGCATCAGACATAGCTACTGTTATACCTGCAGTGACTAGAGTAGAAGTTCCTTGCCCAGGGCAGATAGTCCAATTAAGTTTTGTAAGAAGGACACCTTTTCTGGTGTCATTGGCCAGGTTTGACTTGATCTGCAAAAGAGAGAGTGAGGCAAGCAGGTGGCAGAGTTTAATAACATCCCAACAAATGACTGTTATGACAAAGTAGTGTGTGTGTGTGTGTGTGTGTGTGTGTGTGTGTGTGTGTGCGCGCGTACCTGTGTGTGCGAGTGTGTGTGTGTGTGTGTGTGTGTGTGTGTGTGTGTGTGTGTGTGTGTGTGTGTGTCTGTGTCTGTGTAGTTACATACAGTGATGTGCAGAGAAAACAATGTGGAGAAGGTAGTAGGGAAAACATGGCCAATGTCCACAACTTCAACAAAGTTTTGGTAATATGGTTACTTCTCTAGGAGAGCTAGAGAGCTAGGCAGTAACTGAAAATGTGCAGAACAGCAGCAGCTGATAGAATGTTCTGGGCATTCTCTGAAACAGGATACTTCAGGGGAAGAGATGGTTGGTAGTTGCTAATCTAAATCTGAGACACAGATGGCAAAAAATGCTAGGCTTGCATTGGGGGGATCCTAGAAAGATCAGAAAATGAAATGTGAGACAGGTACAGCTTTTTGATACTGAATTACAGGACTTCAGATAGGTACTCAAGGAGGATTTTGATTCTCAATGGGAAAGGAAGTGTGTATACTGGGGTAAAGGTTTATATGAAGAAAAAGGACTCTTGAATAAGGCTAAAGGGAGAAGTCATACAGTAGTCGAACGTACCAAAGGCATACCGTTGAGTACTTCATGCCATAGCCCTTGTTATTTCATTTTCATATAATATTTGAATAAAGCTATCACAAAAGTAGATACTGTCAGCACAGCTATCTGGAATTTTGTAAATAATTATATATCATTTGTTGATATCAACATAATTTATATAAGATGCTCATGCTACAAATGTATTAGAACTGTATGTCATGTGAACATCAAACTGCTGGTACAGACGTGTGTATTGAAAAGTTTTTTTTGCTAAGTGCTGTTTGAAATGAAACTACAGTGAGTCCTACTGGAATAGAGCAGAAATGTACATGCACTATTGCAACTGTTTAAATGTATATATTTTAACAGTGTAAACTGGAATACAGGAGGTTAACTTCAGAAAAATAGCTGAAATTAAATTACTTTATTGCTACACAATAAGAGATAGTCCACAGGATTAAGGAACAGCCATTTTCCATGCAGGAACAGTGTAGGAGCTCATGCATGGAAAATGTCCGCCAAGCAATCCATGAAAGTGCTGTTTTCACATGCACGAGTGGCCCTACACTGTTCCTGCACTGAAATCTGACAAATATGCAAATCACCTAATTTGCTGGTAAAAATGATGCAAATGAGATTTTGCAATCCACGAAGCTGGCCAGACTCCGTGCAGGAACAGTGTCAAAGCAGAGATGTATTCAGTTAGTAACTGAATACATTTCTGCATCTGAACAAACGGAGGCAGGACAGCTTGTGTAAAGCATGTATTACAGTCAAACACACATGCCAATGGCCAAATATAAGGCCACTGGCATTAATAAATGTTTATTTATTTTTTTAAATTAAACTTTTTTTTGGGGGGTGCTGATCACCACCATTAGAGCAGTGGTGCACAAACGGGATTGTGCCGAAAATCAAAAAAAAAAAAAAAAAAGAGAGAAAAAAGTCAATTTTAAGATAATTCTGCATTTTGCCATTATAGTTAATGGCATGCAGAATATAAACAATATGAGGGAGCACTGGTTGTCAAGTGGAAAGGGTCCCTCTAAATGCAGTAGCTAAGGATGTACACACTGGGGTATGCAAATGAGGGGAGTTATACTGAATCACAGATTTCCTGAAAGTGTCAGCTTGCACCTAACGGTGTAGGTGCAGCAAAGCAGCAGTGCAAGTATAAGAGCTGAATGACTTCATAAGGGAGTGTATCATGCTTGCTGTAAGCTCATTGGAGCTCTGTGGCCCGTATTTGCCCTTAGCTAAGCACAGCTATGGAAGTGGGTGTGTCTGAGGCTGTATTGTCTTATTCAATGAAATACAGAGCGTGTTTGCATCCAGGGAGGGCCATTTCAGCTTAAAAGAACTTACATTAGCTAAAAGGGTGTGTGTGGTGCTCAGTGGGCCTAAAAAGAAAAAGAAATTAAAAAAAAAACAGAAGAAATAGCAGAGCTGTTTACATTTGAGCACCGGATTATGTGTGGCACATCTTAGGGCTTAAATAGGGAGGAAATGGGAAGGGGAAACAGCAGTAGGAAGGCAATCAAGGAGAACTAGCATAGCTGGCATGTGGAATGTATCAGAATTAGCCAATTACACATGCAGCAGCCCAGCACACTAATATAAACTATGCAAACACCATACAGACTGTTTTTTCCCACAAACTGTACACCACTGATGTACACAGACAGGGGATTTTTAACTGGCAAAAATAACTAAATCTGTTAGAGGCTGCTGCTGCTTTACTCCTCCATCAATATGTGCTAGAGGCTGAGAGTGGTGAGGAGGAGAATGCTGACAACTGATCCACAGTGAGGAGGAGGAGAAGAGTGTACAGACCCAGGGTAACCTACTAGGGCCTACATGAGTTGGAGATAGTAGAACACTATAGGGTGGACAGGGACATTCTACAGCAAATTGTTGAACTGTGCCGGCCATGCCTTACACACAGAACTAATAGAGGGGAACCCATCCGAGTGGATACCAAAGTATGTCTAGGCTTAAGAATAATAGCCACAGGTACCTTCCAAAGACCAACTGGGGATATCATGGGGGTCTCACCGGTATCAGCATTCAGGGTACTCCACCAGTTCCTGGATGCCATGACACAACATGCCAATGAGCACATATATTTCCCCACTACCCATGAGGCGCTGACCACACATATGCGTCTCTTCCACCATATAGCAGAATACCCTGAAGTAGTTGGTGCTATAGAATGCAAGCACATGAACATCAAAGCACTACCCGGTGAGCGGGACAGGGTCTACATAAACCGAAAGGGGTTCCCCTCCATCATCTGCCATGTCATGTGCGATGCCCAGGGCATTATCATGAATGTGTGTGTTGGCAGCCCTGGAAGCTATCACGACTCTCACATCTGACATTGCTTACAGCTGTATCAGGCGTTTGCCAGGGGGGACATCCCATAAGGCCATCTAGTGGGGTATGCTGGCTATGCACTGGAGCTGTGGCTGATGACAACCATCAGAATTGCACACATCCCGAACAAGAACACCATAATGAGCCACACGAACAAACCAGGATCATTGCAGAGCATGTGTTTGGGATGCTCAAGTCACAGTTCCATTGCATTAACATATCCGGTGGAGCCTGGCAGTACTCTCCAGCTACATGCACACATATGTTCACAGTATGTGCCATGCTACACAATATGATCCTGTGGAAACAGCTGTAACAGGAACAGCACAGGGCAGGGCCACACAGCCCCCCCACCATTACCAAGGCCAGCACATGCACAGAGGGACTCAGAGGAGGAACATCCTGAGCCTGCCCCTGTAGGCAGAAGGAGGCATACACAGTATGCCCAGGGCATGACAAAGAGGCAATGCATAGCACACATATTGACACTGTAGGGACCCAGGGACTGATACCTTTCTCTGACTCACAGAGACAGTAAAAGGGATGCCAAACATGACACCACCTGAACTTTACTATGCACATGGAGTGTACTATGTGCATCCAACATAGTCAGCCCTCCAGCACTGTCCTCAATACTGGCCCAGCAACAAGGTAAGTAACTCTTCCCATCAGTTACTGAATGGAGTAGTATGTTCTCACACTTTTATGTATGATATGGATGCAAGCAATCAACGGAATTGGGGGGCTGAGTGGGACAGCAGCAGACAGCTATATGGGGCAGCAGGAAATTCATAACAAATACTGGTCTCAACATACTAGGCAGCACTATACAAGGTGACATCCCCCACTGTAGTACATGTGATGGCCCAAGGAAGTGTGGGTGTCAATAGGTCACACACATGGATGTAAAGTGAGGGTCACATATCCACCACCAGCCTCATCCAGCAGGACAGGACCATGAAGAAAGACTGGGCTAAGGCCCCCAAATGATGGCAATGGTGAACAGCCCCCACCATACCTATACAGACATATTACAACAGGTGTGGCAGTTGCATTTCAGTTCTGAAGGGTAAGAAGTCTGAAACTGAAATATATGCTATTAAGAGCTAACATGTGCACTCTACTGATATGCCTCCTGTCTGCATGATAGGTCACAATACAATATGAAATGGAAGCCAGCAGAGTAACCATACTAGTACAGTCATTTCAAATGTTACAGTCTGCAGGTGTGCACACCCCCCCCCCCACAATCACATGTAGAAATGCAGTAACAGATGACCTGCAGCACTCTCAAATGGCCTACAATTCTCTGGCAAAGGCCCATGTCTCACCCATAGTGCCAATGTATGGAATGTTGGGGATCCCAAATAACAACCTAACAATAAACAGAAAACAAATACAAGGTCATGTTGAAAAATGCCAGGAGCATGCCTCCCCATGTCCTACTGCAAGGACTGTGGATCAGGCCATAAATACTACTGAGATAAAGCCCCAACTATAAGGATACCTCTGAGATATTGCTTACATAATGTTAGGTGGTGGAGAGAATAACAGAGGGGGGTGTAGAAGCATGGATGTCATGGACTGTGTGAAGTCTGAAACTCTAATGTCTGCCCATACTACTCCCGACTGCAAACCTATGAATGAATAACCACAAAACTGCTTGTACACCACAATGTGAAGGTAAACTGACCAGATATATGAGTCCTGCCTCTGGATAACCTGTGCGTATCTGTGCAGCTGAGAGGTATGGCCCCACCAGGATATGGCCATTACTTGAAGTTGAAAAAAGCACAAGGAGGGGAACTTCAGCCAGCATACTAACAAGGTGCTGCATCTGCTACACAGAACCAGCAGTCTATTGTCTGTAGCTACCCCTCCACAATGGCAGGTGTGTACCAGAATGTGTAGTCTATATGCCTCAGAATATTGGTCTCAGCTGCATTCATCTTATATTTCCCAGTAAATAACTGTGAGCAAAGAATGATAACTGTCAGTAGTTGATGACATGACACATCACAGTGTAAAACAGTACATATTTCAGAATATCTATGCTACAACCAAACATGTCACACAAGCAGCACAGATAGCAATAGTTACAGTATCCCCTGTATGTTAAGCCCATTGTATCTCCATATTGGCAACCTATCTACAGATATCCTGCAGAAACAGTTTGCTAGGTGTAGCTGTAGCACACAAAACCCTGAACTGGAGTCCAACCCTTCCTGGAATGAATGCACACACTCAATATAGAAGGTCATACTGGGCATGTTCCTACACATAGAGAAATGAAGCCCATGTCTCACAACACAGTGGACTACAGTTATTGATTGTTTGCAGGTGTCTGTGCACACACACCAAATTGTACACCATTGATACTTCACACACACACATTGGGTAGGAATATACACACATATCTAAGGCAAACATAATATAATATAATATGTCAAACATACACACAGAGAGTCATGGGGAAGAGAAAGACAGACGGCAACCGAGAGAATCCCATTATGAAGCCTGTCCCACCCACTACACATCCCATTGGCCTATATCACATGATGTGCTGATGTCATTCACTGTAGAAATACTTTTGGTTATCCCTCAGCCCTATAGTGTCAGTGGTGCTTGTGATAACTGTGTAACACTACTGTACAAACAGGTATCCGTGTAGTAGTTGTAATCTCAGTCCTGTCAAATGTAAAGTTGTGTGTGAGTGTGTGTGTGTTTATAGATGAATGTGGTTGAGGCCATTCACACTCACTTAATCTCCCGTACCCCTCCGTTGGCACCGCTGCTGATGTCACTCACCATCAAAGATACCTTTGGACAACTCCCCAGCATATAAGCTCCGTGCTGCATATGATAACTGTGTAATACTATAATGTAGTAAACTAGTTAGGTAGGAGTTCCAATTCTGATCCTGGAAACTATGTAACTGTGAGCATTTGTGTGAAAGAGTGTGTGTATCCTTGTAAAGAACTGATTTTGTGGTCATTCACATGTACAACACTTCCCTTATTCCTCCTTTAGCACTGCTGCTGATGTCACCCACCTTCAAAGATACCTTTGCAGAGCTTTCCAGCATGTAAGCTCCATGGTGCATGTGGTAAATGCGGAACAATGTAGTAGCAATAACTACATAGGTATGGTTTTGAATCTTATCCCTGGCAAGGGTTTGTGTGTGTGTACATATGTATGTCTGTACCTTGAAGACTTTGGCCCCATTTACACCCAGTGCACATCTCAGTGCCTGACTTTAGCAGTCCTGCAGATGATATTCACCTTAGAAGTACCTGTTGCCAGCCCTAAACTATGTAAGGTCAGTGGTGCATATGGTAAATGTGTAACAAAATGGTCTGAAAATGGTTAGATAGAGGTTTGAACCTCACCCCTGGCAAATGTAAATGTGTATGTTGGGTAAAATATTTTTTGGAATCTCTCACCCATTACATCACCCAATGCCAGTATTTACAAGGGATGGTGATGTTTCTCACATTAGAAGTACTTTGGGACAACATTCATCCTGTAAGCTCTGTGGTGCATGCATTAAATGTGGTACACTGTAGTAGCAATATATAGATAGGTAGGAGTTTGAAGCTCAGTAATGGCAAGTGTGTGTGTGTGTGTGTGTGTGTGTGTGTGTGTGTGTGTGTGTGTGTGTGTGTGTGTGTGTGTGCGCGCGCGATCAATATCCTGTGTGGGGGTTGGTGTGGCTCTGTAATAACAGGATCCACTGGGGGTGGGTTTTGCTAAATTATTATGTTGAGGACCTAGTATTTGTCACAATGTCCACATTACAAGGGAAACAGATGTCAAACACCAGAGAGGTTGGTGTAGACAATCCACAGCCCTAAATGTGACAGTATGGATTAGTGAACAATATAAACAACCCTTCTATTACTCAGAGACCACTCTCCAGTGGTAGCTCATGCTATTGGACTGCAGGACTGCAGCCCCTCCCCCCAAGCAAATAAAAACAAATTAAAGAATTAAAAGAAAAACAAAATAAGAAAAAAAAATCCCAGACTTCTGCACATGTGTGATTGGCATTCCCAAAACCCAACCACACACGCATGCAGGAATCTGGAATGCTGGTGAGCAGTCCAGATTAGGATGAGAGCATTCTGCATACAGAGATCCCAGAAGTCTATGCAGTTACAACTGCATAGACTGGAAGGGGATCAGACTGCAATGTCTGCAGGCTGGAGCCTTGCAGGGCTTTCATTTTGAAACTGGGGCATGGCTTGTGGGGAATTAATGACGCTGCAGGTGTGTGTACGTGTACATGTGTGAAATGCCACAGTCGCTAGAAAGAAGTCAGGAAACACACCTGGTGGCTAGGCTCAAGCCCTGTACCTTGGGAGTAGGTGGCAAGAGCTTCAATTCCCTACCCATCACTACTTGTGAACATTTTGCCTCATATTTTTTTTTCTGTTCCTCATAAAATCTGTTTTTTTTTCTGGATTTTGAATTCACTAAATAATGACAGGCATTTAAATTTCAGACTTCATATTCTTCAGAAAGTACATGGTAACACAAAACCTTTTACTCTAGCAATTTTCTGTTTATAAGATCAATAGTTGAAATGTATCCTATTTTTGGGGCTGTATTCCCCCATTATTGCCTTTAACAAGGTTTTTTGTGCTAACAAGCTGAGAGCTATGGTGAGAACTGAATTCACTGAATATGTTTAGGGGCTGTATTCCCCCATTATTGGCATTGTCTAGGTGGTTTGTGGTAAGAAGTTGAGAGTTATGGTGAGAACTGAATTCACTAAATGATAGCCATTTAAGTTTCAGTCTACCTGTCTTTTAAAAAACAGCTGGTTTGGCATAGTAGTATGTTGCTCTGACTGTAGTGCACAGGGTCCGGTGTCCAAGACTTGGCAGTGAAATGCATGGTGGTAACACAGCATTTTATTCTAGCAACTTTCCAAGATTATACAAGCAATGTTTAAAATGTGTCCCTAGTTTTAAGGCTTTTGTCCCCCCCAATACATTTTGGCTTTTTCCAAATTTCTTGTGCTTCAAATTTGAGAGATACAGTTGAGTGTCGTGTACATTTTACAAGGAGCTGAGAACTTGAAGAGAAGTTTAGTGCTGCTTATGCTGTGTCTACTTGCATTGTTAATAGCACAATAGGTACTATACTTGCTTTTGATGCAGAAGGCTGTGGATTCTATTTCCACAGTATAGAGATGCATTTCTGATACTATACTGTGTTGTACTTTTAAAGGGGGTGGATGCTGCAATCCTGAGAATGTCCTCTTTGGCTTAGGTACCTAGTAACGATGAACCTGTTATCAGTTTGCCATCCATTCCCTATTGCAATATTACTAGCTTATCATTTTTTTAATGTAACATTGGCAGTTTATTCCTCAATGGCAACAGGCACTTTATTTGTAAATGAAACAATGAAATATAAAGTTGTTTGCTAGCAGCAACCTCTTCATTAGATACAGATCTCTTTAATGTGAAATTATTTAGATAACTTTTACTTCTGCAGAGATCATGCATATTTACTGAAACTGGTGGACTGTAGAAGTTTGAGTAGACTTTTATGATGGAAATGTTCTAAACTGGGCAGTTTTGTCATCGGTGCATGCATTTTGTTTAATTGTTTAATGGAAAAATGTTCAAAACAATAAATTTAAAATGCCGTCTAACAGCTGTACTGTATTATACAAGGAATATAATTAATACAATCAGGAAGGTGTATCAAAGAACACATGTACGTTTCCTGTACAAGGGGCCTGTGATTTGAAAACAGCCCAAAGTTAATCTTTTTCTGCCACTGACCAGATGTATTTTCTTTGAAGGTGGGTTTCAATGCTGTTTCAACGAATGTGAGTTTCAAGGGGAGAGAAGTTTTAATGCTAAGTATATTTTCATTGTGAGACAGCATTGCTTTGTTTAGCAGATGTCTATTAGTGTTTGTGCTGTAAAATGTAAAATAAAACTTTTAAATGAAATCCAAATTATCGTAGAAGTAAAGCAGTATGCACATTATAGTGTTTATGGTAAATGGGGTGAAATAGCCAAGTAATGGGACATTGGAATAGCTGCATGGGGGAGGCCCCATTCGACCATGAGGGCAGCAAACTCAGACAGCCCAGGCTGAACTGTACCTCTTAACTGTCCAGATTTTTGCAGAATGAATAGATTTTTGCTTCTTATTTTTGGTTTGTTCCTCATAAAATTTGTGGTTTTCTGGCAAATCATTTAGGAAAGAAGTCACTAAGCAATGACAGACACTGAGTTTTCAGACTTCATACTCTTCCAAAAAACGCATGCTAAAGCAAGACCTGTTGTTCTGTCAACTGTCTAAATTTATACAAGATCAATTTTTAGTACTGTTTGTATGTTTATTTATTTATTTTATTTTTATTTTACATTTGTTGACCGGGCTAGTCTAGCTGGATACATGTCCATTTTCAGTAGAGGCCCGGGGAGAAAAGCTCCATGTGCAAAACAATATGAATAAAAAAATAAACAATATATAATAGACCAAAGTAGAATAGAACAAAATATAATAAAAGACATTTTAAGTATGGTCATGAAAAAGCCTACAGAATAATATAATAAAAATGTTACCCCAATATATTTTGCCTTGTCCAGATATCTTGCATTAAGAGGATGAGAGGTATGCCCAAATACATTTCTTTATAGAATTATATATGTCCAAACCTCTCAACTGTCCCAGATTTTGGCTCAAAATGTCGCTCTCCCCCTAATAATACCTCAGCAAAATGGCAAATTTGGAAGAAAACATGGAGGGTTTACAGTTAATCAATAATTGCAAAGATTAGAGCTATAGGTTATTTTTAATTTCAGAAATGCATGTAGATTCTCTTATTTTGACAGCTGCTCAAATTAAGAATACTAATATTTTAAAAAATGTCCCTTTTTGACAGGTTCCCAGCTGTATTGTATGGTTATTTTATATTTTTACATCACATTTTTGGTCAATTTTTCATAAAATTGTGGTTTTCTGGCAAATCATTAAAGATTGAAATTAGAATATAATGACAGACATATGAGTTTCAGAATTCATACCCATCAGAAAAAATCATACTAATGCAAGACCTACTATTCTATTATCTTTCTAAGTTTATAAGAGCAATGTTTAAAAGTTGTCCTTAATTTTGGGCCTTTGTCCCACTTCTGTTTATAACTTTGCTCAGATTTCATGCTCTGAGGCTAAGTGGTATGACAAATGTGTCAGGGCCATCACTGTCAGCCAGAGATATTTCAAATTGTGACATACTTGTTGTACCCCACTTCCCTACGTAGTGACTCTGGATGTATCCAAGCAAGGAAAGGAGCAGTTATGCAGTGTAAGTGTGGAGAGTATCCCCCATCCAAGGTAGACACAAGTACTACAGTGGCTTTTCATCTGTCCTTGATTTTGCAGAATGTTCTGGTTTTCTGTCATACTTTTATACTGTTGATTTATGCTTCTTCTTCTTCAGAAAATGCATGTCGTTGCAGTGCCTGTTGCTCTGTGTTTATGTAGCAATGCTTTAATGACCATCAAGTAAGCTTGTCTGAGACTGTAAGATGTAAGTAAGCTTTAATAAGCATACTGTTAAAGAATTAAAAGATTGAAAGCCTTTTTGTTGTTGTCATGCAAAGAATATTTATATAACTAGATAGGTTATAAGCCTTAGGTATTGAAAGGACAGGATTACAGTATTTTCAGAAGCTCATAACATTTGTTGGAGACTGCAGTCATCTTTGCAGGCTTTACCCATAAACTAAACAGAATTCCAATCTATCATGTGTGGTCCATAACCTCTGCAGTAATACTGTAAGCAATTTATCCTGAGCTTGTTTCTTATTTCCTATTCATTTCTTACTTTGATCATGTTTTCTCCATGAAACAAGTAGATAGTTGTCAGGCAGCAGGTCTTTTTTGGATAAGAAACATTTTTGCAAGTGGGGGTATCACAGAGATTGCTACTTTCAGCATGTTATTTGATACTTTTATAAAGCTGAATGTAAATTATAATTAGAACTGCAGTGCAAGGAGAAGTGGTTTGAGTTGAGTGCTGTTTGCTTTTTTATACTTGATTTTGACTGGCATTCCGGTAATGTGTTTAAAAAGTAATTTATTTTTTTCATGCCTCACAACCTTTTTGTTTCCATCTAGATATTATGTAAGCTGTCAAGTAGCCAGTGCATTGAATATTTTTTTTCTTCTACAATTCATTTTGTCTTGATTGGACTCTCATATGATGGTTTGGCAGTGGCACCAAGGGCAACATATTTAATTAAAGTCCCAGTTTTTGCAGTTTTTAGCATAGCTGTACCCCTTTCTAGTTGGCCACACCCCTTCCTGTTGGACCCACCCATTCAGCTGTCTCCTGCAGCCCTCCTTTGATTTGAAGTCACCAGCTGCCACTGCCACTCTCCACCCATGTATCATACACAAACACACTTGGCTAGGAAACAACCACTTTATTGGTAGTTCCCCTGCATTTTGTCTCATAGATAGTACCCAGGGTGTGATTGCAGTGGACTACATGCCTGTTGACCACAATAGTGCCACTGACATCAGAAAGCACCTTGATGTGTTACATCTCCTGACTGTGTGTTATCCCACAAGTAAAAGGACATGGCACCCTGTTCCATCCCCTCAGTAGCCCAATCAATGTGTACAGTGGCCCTTTTGCCATGTTCCCCACTGGACACCTGCAACAATTGTAGAGTCTACAAGTCTACCCACAAAAGGAATGCCATGCCTTATACACATGCTCTGTATGGACAGACACCACTAACTCCACTGAATACCCGTATTATGCTGTCAATGTAGGTGCAATTACTACCTCAGTTACATAGCCAGGTCTCATCAAATGAGGTTAGGAATGCTATATCAGAAGATAGCAGTCTGTCCACACAACATGCCACAGAGACCTCAAGTACACTTCCACACATCAAAAAACATGCATTTGGGACATGTGCACAACCAAGATACTGTCCATGTTATGGAATATATATCACATACATGGGAGGCAGTGCACATCACTGGCCACCCACAATAGAAACCTGGATGAGTGGATGAGGAATACAATACCCACCCCTAGAGACCACTCCAGTGACTATACTCCTGAGCCACAATGTGGACTATTGTCAAGTGGCCTGATGCCAAGGTATTCCCTTGGGCTAGCCTTGTAGAGCCTTCAGGCCCATTCACCTATTACACATCTATGAAGCAATGAGCCTATGGATCTCAGTACTGGCAAGTGTGTGTGTGTGTGTGTGTGTGTGTGTGTGTGTGTGTGTGTGTGTGTGTGTGTGTGTGTGTGTAAATAGCAGTCCCAGTATGTTTGTTTGATGAATCTCCCCTGTGGCTGTGGTTATTAGCAATCGGAGGTGTTTCCAAATCAGAAATTTACCATTCTCCATTCTACAACATATATTGTACATCAACATGTACCTATGTACAACCCTCTGCCCTATAATCTGTGAGGCATATGCAATCACTGTTTTACAGACCAGGAATTATGGTGCAAATACTGTGCCCTGCCTATGACATGGTGTATATGTCACCACACTGCCATACTCTGTGGCCTTGCTGCAGGGCCACATCCTGGTGACACACAGATGTCTAGAATGGACATGGGATGCAGCATGTGAGAACACATTCACTCAGCACTTCACTTGTTTGGGGGAGGGGTAAAGCTAGCACTGAATGGGTTGCCAAGACTGTGGCCAATATCTGTTGTCTCAGGATAGGTATTAGCTTTGTGCAGTAACTCATAGCACTTGTGTTTAATGCTGCAGAGGTTGTTGATATAACTATCAAGGCTGTTGTGACTGTTGTCAGTGTCTGCTACATCTCTGCTGCCATAGATGCCTGTTGGGGACTCCATGAGGGATACAAAGTTGTGTTTGAGGCTAAGTCATGGGACACCACCTTTCCCTGCAACAATGTCCTCCTTCTGATGTACACTTCAGTAATGGCTGGGGACCATCACATTGTCTCCCAGTGTTTTGAGGACAGTGTCTGGGATCTGTTGTCTCTGGCTAGTACCATACATTCATGTACCTGTTTGTACAGTGCCTATGTGTATGATTCCACAGTCATGCAGCTACATCCCATTGCCATGGGTGTACCCCTGTTTTCATGGCTGCAAAGTCAGCTTTTGAGTGTTTTTGCCAGGTGGTTATCTTTGTGGGCGGTGTGGCTTACATGTTGAGTTCCATGTTGATTACAGCCTGTGTGAATATCACCATGCAGGGATTGACATCTGGGGATGAGCAATGGTCCCATATTTAACTGGTCAATACAGGTCAAGGTTGTTGCATCTTCTACCATGGGTCAGTATGAACTGGTCTAGGGCAATGGAAATGATGAATCCCAGAAGTGTTGGGCCACTGTACTGGCGATTGGCTACATTCCTCAGGTGATGGAGGGGTAGTTGAAGACTTGTACTGTGTCAGTGTTGCATTGGACCATCACAGATGGCAGGGTGTTGAGGAATGTGCATTGATGGTCTAGGGACATAGATGTGGACCCATAGCAGGCTATGGCCTGGATAGCACCTTTACCCCAAGGCAGTTGTACCAGAGGTATCTCCAATGCATTATGATGGGATGCTAGTCTGGAGGTGTTCCTATCCATAATGAATATTGAGACAACACCACCTGTGGAGGTGTAGTATGGTCCATGTTTAGGGGCTGACAGCTGTGGAATGTGTCATAGCCTGATACTGCATGTCTGCTGTCTGCTGCTGTGAACCACTTCTCCATTGCAGCAGACATGTGTACTCCACTCCAGCTGCTATGAGTGACTGCATCCTGACAGTTAGATGTCCACTGTTGAGCAGCATGACCCTAATAAGGCACCATAGGGTGGCAAGACACATAGCCAGTACCTGGCAACCCAGCGGTGACAGATGTAGGACATCCATGGCAAGTCATTGGGTTCTGGCAATCATGCCATCCCAGGCAGAGAGGCCCTGGATCCCCTGAGAATGACACATAACACGTAAGCCAGTGTTGCAGTCAACAATCTGTTGATAGTACCGCAGCATCATTCTGGGTGATAGTGGTACACTGCCCATGGCTACTGTCACACCTGCCTGAACCACATAATCAGAGCGTTCAACCATGTATCCTGTCATGTAGTCCAGGGGGGTGTGTCCCAATCTATTCACACCCACATAAATACGGAGAGATACTCATAGTTGTTGTGGAGTGACATGACTGGCTCTGTCATGTGTTAGATGCTGGCATGTGATTGATATTTGGCTGTTACCTGCTCCATATTCAACCTAGTGAGTGGGATGTGTGTGCCTCAGTATTGAGGTACCAATGATCACTGTATTGTGCAAGGTAGTTTGCCTTAGGGGCTTAGGTTGGGGGCACACTGTGTAGGAAAAATATGTGTCCCTAGGCATGTGCCATGATGTGGTGTCTGAGTAGGTGTCTGACTTGCTGATCTCTGCTATTTGGGTAGATGTCCATTGACTGCCTCTGTGAAGGTGGGTTGTGGCATTTCACTGTATGTCATGGCTGTCAAAGTAGGTGTCATGGTGAGCTATGTGTTCCACATAGTGTGGTGCAGGTGTTGATCTTATCCTCTAGACCTGCTAGTCCATTATTTGCTGGAGAGTGCATATGTCCATATTGGGTGATATATGGGTAACCCTCACAGGTCTGAGTGTTTGGAGTTAAGAGGGGAGGGTTGTCTGTGTACATGTGGCAGTTGCAACAGTGCCCCAGAATGGACATGTGCATCAGGTCAATGGGTGAAAGCACAGATAACCGCCCTTCAAACATGGCAGGAGGGGTTGTCATAACTAGTAAGTACTGGGGCAACATCTGTGATGAACGAGTACTGCTGATGGCTCAAAGGTGTGCCACACTTCATGATACAATAACCTCGTGAATTGCCAAGCCATAATGCTAGTTGAAGTGCAAGACAGAAAGAACTATTATGATGTACGGGTGGAACAGAAGGCAGACTGTCTGGCATCTATAAAACTTTACCACAGCTATGCAGTCATCAGCAGCTTTGCCCATGTGAAAGTTCAGTAAGCTCTGTAGTGTGTGCAGCAACTGTTTAACACTATAGTTAACATACCTAGATAGGCAGGAGTTCTAATCCCAATACTGGCAGGTGGTGTGTGTATCTGTGTGTGTGTGTGTGTGTGTGTGTGTGTGTGTGTGTGTGTGTGTGTGTGTGTGTGTGTGTGTGTGTGTGTGTGTGTGTGTTTATATATGTGTTTGTCTATCTGGCTCATACCATTTTTGACCTGTCTACTACCCTTTACACTTCCCTTCACTCTAATTTAGTAGACCTGTTGATTTCATCCACCTCAAAAGTACCTTTGTTTGAGTTGGAAATGTGTAAGTTATGTGGCACGTCTCATAAGTGCGTAGCACTAAAGTAGGAATACCTACATAGGCAGGTGTTCTAATCCTAATGCTGGAAACTGTTTTGTGTGTGTGTGAGGATCATATCAGATGTGGCTTATACCATTTTGATATGTATACCATCCATGTCTGTTGACCACCTCCTGCTGCCATTACTTTATACAGTGTGGTGGCAGCATTTGCCTCACATGTATCACGTTAAACTATTGTACAGTCCTCCATACAGATGTGTCTGGAATATCCATATGTTTGAAACCTATACGTGGTTGGAAGTGGTCTGTGTGCCTTAATGCCCATGTATGCAATATTATATCCAAATAGGCCACAGTGAGTGTACTGACACATATGACAGCTTGAGGTATCATATCGAACAGAAGCATTATGCTGATAGGATGTCTGCCTCCCTCACAGGTGGCCTGCCTTGTAGGTGCAATACATGAGTAGAGATGTTTGGTTTTACAAGTGAACTGTACCTGCTATGGGTCACATTAAAGGCTGGAAGAGGTGTGGACTGTCATATTGTGGTCCTAATTAGTATGTTATTGGAAAACCTTGCATCTTAAGAGGGGTGTGTATGCAATTTATATCCACTGTATACCAGTAATGTATCATGCATAAGTTTAGCTTAGGACATTTGTCCAGCACAATGTGGTGGCCTCTGTCCAGACATCTTTGTGCTGGCAAGTTGTGAAGTATGCTACAGGAATATTGAATTCACATCAGATAGGCCACAGTGGTGACCACTGTGATGCAATACAGTTAACCCCAGCACAAGTGAACATGCACAACAAGCAATACAGCTATTACGTAAAGCAATACAGCTATTGCTGATGGTTATGTGCATGGTAAATTGCATGCACTCCACTTGCCTGTGATATTTCCAGGCAAGAGCAGAACAATGTAATACCCACCAGCTACAGACTGTTGTCCCATATGCAGACCAGTGAGTCCTAGGTAGTTGTAAGAGGAGGTTATTGTCAGTAGACGCACATGTGGCCTTGGTATAGGATGGATGCAGCATGTCTGCACATCTACAGTACTAACCACAATAATACACAATGTCCTGTTCTCACCATAGATGGGCACCTCTGTGCATTAGAGAACCCCATCCACAACTGCAATCGGACCTGACACATGCATGTAGATACACTACAGATACATGTATGTCTGATATATTAGTGTACTAATCCCTACTGGGCCCTTGCCTCCCCTGCGGTTGTCATATTTGAGCTGTCCTTTCACAGGTGAGTCAGGTTCATGAGCTGTGTTCCCACATCACAACCTCTCAGAGCATCACATCTGGACAATGCCTAAAATGATGGGGGGATAAATAGGGACAGACTTTAAATATACCTGCTACAAACATAGGAAGTTCATAGAATGATACATTTAGCATCACAGTGAATAGTCTTAAGGATGTGGAGTCTCAAACTCAAGTGTTTTGTCATTACCTGATGACTTCAGTCCTAAGCTATTTGCCAGTAAAGTACATATCTCAGGAGGAACAATCAAAAATACATGATGGTAAAATGTCGACATTCTGTAAGGATCTGTACAGTTGAGAGGTATGTCTGTTATATTTCCCACTGCAGAGAGGGCCAGATGCTGTGGCCATAGCAGCTGTTTAGCAGGCCATTAGTACAGCATGTCTTGTTGGGAAATATATTCCTCCAAACCATATTTCCCATTATTACAGACCAAGTACTAGATTCAATTACTTTTTACTTGCTTCTTTTTTCAACTTTATGTCTCATTTGTTATTTTTCTCTCCCTGTGCACTACAGGGATAGAGCTGGTTTGAATAGGTGGCAGCATGGCTTTTGTAGGTGATGCTCATGACCAGGTGATGGCCTGTGCACCTATTGCAGTTCTCCACTTGCTAATTGCATGCAGAGCAGCTGTGTAGTTCTTCCAATAGCCAATGTCATGGCAACACACTCATATAAATGAGTACTCCATGTGGACGTTGGCCCTTTCCCTTACTTGTGAGGAAGACATCCTGGAGTTGTGTGGGCTACTACCTCTTACAACAAGACTTGTGGAGACAAGACAACTAAATGGTGGGGAAGGCTCAGGACATATGAGCAGAATGTGAGTATTACTGTTATATGTTTGGAATACTGCTAGTTTAACAGGGTTTGTCTGCACATGCTACTTCTGCATGGGTTTCAGTTTGACAAAGTTCTTTCTGTGCATTGCTCTCAACTGTATGGCCATGCACATAATGGCCACAGGTTAATCTGTTATGTATGGGCTGTTCCCCAGACAGGTGTTGTCCTTGACAAATCAGTAGCAAACTCTGGTGATTGCATTATGTAGATGGTAACATCCTTTTTTTTTCTGACTTTATATCCCTCTGAAAAGATATGTTACAACAAATTCTGCAACACCAGCAACTTTCTCGGTGTATAACAGCAATATTTCATATATGGCTGCGTAGTTGGGTTTCTGTCCACCAATTATGTCAGGCTTTGTCCAGATGTCATACAGTAGTAGGTGGATAGGTATACTGGTGTATCATTCTTTAGTGGTGTAATTCCTGATGAGCGGTATGGCTGGGAAACATTTTAAAGTCTGTACATTCAAGAGGTAGGTGTATAGAGAATGCTCTTAGATGGCCTTGTAACATATTTTATGTGGGGGACTGTAACACATGTTTTCAAACTAGGCTGTTAGAACATGTCAGATGTATTACTGATAAGAAATATGTCAGTTCTATAGCTGTACATTTGAATAAATCACACCATGGGGACAGTAGTGGGTCTCAGGGTACTGTTTCTGAAAATGTCTTTTCCTCATTGTGATGAAACATTCATAAAAGGAAAATTATGTGCAGACTTCAATGTATTAATATTAACTGTGATACTTTATCCCATAGGGGATTAAATGTGTGTAATTGGAGGTCGTGTATTCAATTATGTAATTAGGTGTTAAATGCTTCTTGGGATCAAGGCATGTATTTCTGGTGATGTTTACTCCTTGAAGGCTTTGACCAAGACATCAGAGTATAATAAAAATGTGTAAATTACTGGCTGGTTGTATTTTTCTTTGCTATGTTCAGACATTTTATTTGTTTTCCTAAGAGATTGTTGTATGTCTGGCCATTGTGTATGGCCTATCATGATTTTGTAGCAGTGTACTGTTCACTGATTAATTTGGAATGTGTAGGGGGGGCAGATGTGAGTGTCATGACTGCTTTTGTATCTAACTATGCATGCTGCCTCAGTTGTGGGTGGTATATCAGCAGTATAACTATGTATGCGCATATTGGGACATATATGCATATATATATATATATATATATATATATATATATATATATATGTATGCATCTATATATTCTTGTAGTACTCACAACTTTAATGATCATTGCTCTAATCATTACTCTACAGGTATTATTACAATACCCTATGGCCTTGTTTTTACCAGTAGTATGCTTGTACACAGTGTATAATTCAACTGTCTTATAGCTACTTTCTACTTCTCTTACCTGGAAGACCACTGGGGGGAATGTTTAACACTACCCAACTGTTTCTACACATATTCCAAAAATCCTAATTAAAATTATGCATACAGCTTACTACCACTCCCAGGATTCAAACCATGGCTGTGTCTGCTAAAAATACAACAACTCATGTTTCATCAGAGTGAACTATTTAGAAACTGCTGTCACTTCCTTCAGTGTTTTCTATCTAAGTCTCTCTTGGTTGTACAATCTAAACTTGTAATTACAACATTCTTATACAGACATTCCTAGACATGTTGTTTTTATATAGTACAGTGTTGGAAAAAGTGGTTAACACAACATTACTATTCAGATATCAGATATTGGTGAATGCAACATATAAGGCCATACAATGCCAGAGTAAACACAACCAGTTCAGGATTTAAACCTTTATTGCCAGGCAGTTACAGTTCTTTTACCTGGAAGACTTGTGGGGGAATGGTTGTTAACACTACCTGACTGTTTCTACACATATTCCCAAAATCCTAGTTAAAATTATGCATACGGCTTACTACCACTCCCAGGATTCAAAGCATGGCTGTGTCTGATAAAAATACAACAATTTATATATCATCAAAGTGAGCTATTGAGAAACTGCTGTCACTTCCTTCAATGTTTTCTGTCTAAGTCTCTCTTGGTTGTACAGTCTGACCTTATAATTACAATATTCTTATAGAAACATTCTAGACATATTTTTACATAGCACAATGTGGGAAACAGTGGTTAACACAACATTAGTATTCAGATATCAGATCTTGGTGAATGCAACATGTCAGGCCATGCAATACCAGAGTAAACACAACCAGTCCAGGATTTAGAACTTTATTGCCAGGCAGTTACACTTTTATTTAAATATGACCTATATGGGACTATTACAGTCATATTGTCTGGTTTATTCAGTACAAACCATACACATTTTTATACTGCCAGGTGACATTTTACTTCTTTATATTTATTTATAACTACTGCAAGCAGGGTTGTTCCTCACCAGCCTTTCGATGCAACCTTTGCAACCTGCTGGCATGGGCTTCCTGGTTCACAGCCCGCTCAGCTGGAGCTGTTATAAAAATAGAGAAACATTTATGCATACCTATTCATCACATACATAGGCTGGACTTTACCAAACATTTATTGCTATGAATGCTTACACACTACTGGGACATCTCCCCCCTCTCTCTTGCTTCTTAGACCCACTGTTCCAAGAGCTCCCTCTTCCTCCATTTCACATCAGCATAGTGGTGCCAGACCTGCTCACCTGTCTAAGGGATACCATTGTCACTGGTGAGATCACAGGTGAGACTTTCCTAGACTCCTGCTTTATAATGGGAGCTCTGGTACTGGTCCTGTAGCAGTCTCACACCATGTTTTTTTACCAGGAGCCTTACCATGACTTTGGACTCCTGTATGCCATAGCACTGCACCAGAAAGTGCATGCCCTCTCCAACACCTGCCATACTGCCTACAGTGGAGAGCTACAACCAGTTATGAGCTGTATTTCCACTTGTGGGGTTTAAATACGGTCGATTTCCCACCCTTTGCCATGATTGAATGGTTTTGAAAATGCTGAGCTAAGCAAAGCTACGGGCAAACCTGCTTAGCTAAGGTTCACAGTTCTTAAAGGGGCAGGTTCAGCATTGCTTAGCAATGGCCAAATCCACTTAGCTGGGCTATTCATTGGTTAGTATTCATATGTACACTATGCTTACACCCGGTCAGCATAGCTATGCAATTCTTAGCATTACTTATGTTTTATTAGATTGGACTACCACCTGTATGGGATTGATTCATCATTCTTTACATAATATAGATTTATTTACCTTCCCTCACATCCCCCAATGTTCTATGATTCATTTATTATTGTGTGACTATACTGTATGGGGCACTTGTGTTTATATGGGGGTTTCACTACTTTATTACACTGACACCTCACATTTGGGCCTAATACACTACTCTGGTTGAGAAAAATAAGTTACTTCCTACATAAATATACAAATAAATGTAAATTGTAATGTTTGCACATACAAAATGGAAACAGCTTTGGTGAGGCTTGAACCATGAATGACTATATGCAATGCATACGGTCTAACCACTACACTATTGCACATAGATTTATGCTGCATGTCTATTGATTTTTAACTTATCCTGCATTTCATCTGGGATAATTGTAGCTAAACTACGCTTAAACTTTATTGAATATGTGAAAAAAAAAATATTTGTTGTGTATTTTACTTTGTACCCTTCAGAATATCCATGCTAATGCTGAACCTGTTATTCTATCAACTTTCTGGCTTTGTAGGGACAATTGCCCCTTATGGCTTTGTCCAGATTCAATACTCTGAGGGTTGGGAGGTGTGCAGTATGTGCTTCATACCCTGCCGAAAATTCATGCTTATTCTAAACCTGTTATTCTATCAACTTTATGGCTTTGGAGGGACAATTGTCCCTTATGGCTTTGTCCAGATTCCTTACTCTGATGAGTTGGGAGGTGTATGCTAGGTGCTTCATACCCTGCTGAATATTAATTCTTATGCTAAACCTGTTATTCTATCCACTTTCTGCCTTTGTAGGGACGATTGTCCCTTATGGCTTTGTCCAGATTTCTTACCCTGACAGGTTGGGGGTGTTATGAGTGTTCTTGCTCATTTTAAATTGCTGTACAGCAATTCTATTGTGCAGGGGTGTGTGTGTGTATTGTGAGAGCACTGGCCTCAGACACACCACCTGCACTCGTACACAGAACTGTGTCTGTTTTGCAGCATGGCAGCACGCCTTCATGAATATGCATGGCGCATTGCTGTGCTGCACGGGAACGATCCTTCCATGCAGGAATAAGCTATTCCTGCACAGAAGTTTACTGAATCCCAGGGAGTATCTTTCAGTTTCAAGTTAGCTAGAGATATAATGTCTGTACTTGGGAGATTCTATATTTTCTTTAGGGTGAGGTAATTACTAGTCTTGAAATGTGGAGGAATGTAATTGTTTTATGACTTCCAGCATCTGCCAAAGATCTGAGGTCTATGTATTTTCACTGGTAGATGTTAAATACTGCCAGCTTACAGCAGCCGCAGTGGGGGGTTTCACCTGGGATAGAGTCCGATGACAAGAAATGATGTCATTCTTCAGGCAATCCCAGCAGTAATATTTGAGATATTAATTTGAGAAGTCTCTAACAGAGACAGGGCACTCTGTATTCTGCCTTGGATCTGACAAGAACCATTCACTATACATCTGCCTTGCTCTAATTAAGTAAGGGTACTAGGGAATAGTATAACTCTCTTAGATACAGTTAGGAATATAGCAAAGCTTAGTTTATATATTTTTTCTTTATTTATTTGAGACTGTTCTGCAATGTTGTTTTAAATATTTCTTGTTGTTTTGATCTCTTATTTCACTGAGAATATATACTGAGTATTTTCTTGTCTTTTTATTATTTAATATTAAATATATTTAAATATTTCGTTGTAGCTGATCTGTGTAGAGATACTTAAGTTTTGGGAGTAATTGCATATTTATTTGTTGACATTGTGTGGGCCACTCCTAATAGCATCGCTCTTGGTCAAACTACCATTTGTATTAATATTAATATTAGACAGTAAAATTTGACACACTTTGTTAAGGGCCTTAAAGTAGCTGATAAGGGGTTTTAGTGGCAGTGATAACTATATTATAGTCAGGGCAAATGGGGGCATAGCTAGTAAACCTCTTCTAGCCTTACCCAGGTGTGTGTGTGTGTGTGTGTGTGTGTGTGTGTGTGTGTGTGTGTGTGTGTGTGTGTGTGTAAAACAAATCTCCAAGTGTGTGTTTGTCAGCTACTTGGGTAGGGACACAAAGCACTGGTGGGACAAAGAGAGTATTGGAGGACTTGACTCAGAACCCTGGCTAAGGACTCAACTGAGATGTCTCGAAGCTGAAAAAAATGAGAGGCAGAGGCAACATGTAAAGGAGATACTGACACATTGCCAGGGTCATGGAGGTAATGGTGAAGGGAGTAACTGAACCCCAGAGGCAATAAAGGTCAGTAATGTTCTTCTACAATTTAAAGAGGGTGATAATTTTGCTAGTTTTATTCATATGTTTGAAAGGGTATGTAAACAGTATAATGTTGACCAAGGGCTCTGGGTATGGTTCCTGACCCCCTTACTTCATGGCAAAGCTGTAACTGCTGTTTATAAATTGTCTGATACTGATTGCTTATATTATAATACACTCAAAAAATGTTTATTAGAGTGTTTTAAGTTAACACCTGAAGCTTATAGAAAAAAACTTTTGTGAGCATAGAAGCAAGGCAGATGAAAGTGTATGTGAATATATTACTGAACTAAGCACTTATTTTCATAGGTGAGTGAGTGGATGTCAGTTCACCACTTTTTGAAGGAGTGGCAGACCTTTGGGTGAGGGAACAAGCCCTTAGCACTTTGCCTGAGGACGTGAGAATCTGGTTGGCAGATAGGGAATACAATACTGCAGATGAGTTGGGGAAAAAAAGGAGACCTATACCTAGCAAGCAGGTCATCACTGCACATGAAAGGGATACTTGGTGCTGCACATGCATATAAGGGAACCCATGGTGGGCAACCTAAAGCACCCCAACAGAATCCAGCAGTAACAAGGCAAGCCAATAGTTCAGGTACATGACCAGGATCAAGGGTTAAATGTTATAAATGCAACCAGTGTGCCCATGTAGCATATAGATGTCCATGGAGGGAAGGTGGAGAACAAAAAGTAGGAGAGCCAGCAAGTGGGAATGACAGAATGCCAGCAGTAAGATGCCTGGAGACAACAAAGGTACCAAACTACCACAGGATGTTATATCCTATATTTGTAGATGGAAAACAGGCCACTGCTAAGAGAGATGCAGCCTCTGACCTAACCATTGTGAAGCCTGCAGTGGTTAAAGAGGAGCACTACTTGCTTGGGCAATCTACTCCAATCAGAGTTTTACGAGGAACCCCATTCCAAATACCTTTGGCTAGGGTTCACCTTGACTGGAAGGGTGGAAAAGAAAGCAAGCATTTAGGTATGTTTGATGATATCCATGCAAATGTCCTGATAGGGAATGATTTTGGTAAAACAGTACCTTCTATGCATAATGTGACACAGTCAGGCTTGGAGACAGGCATTTGGATCTGGTAGCCTGAGTGGGGACACAGACAGACCAAACACTTGAAGCCCTGATTGGTGAGGTGGATACTTCAAGGAGATAGCTAACATGTAGCAGGGAGACTGAAGGTGAGCCACAGCTTCTTGTGGATACTGATGTTCCCTTGGACAGAGTGACTGCAAGGGCAGAGATGACTAGTAGTACCCAGGCTGACAGTGAGGCACTGCTGTCAGAGAATACAAACTTCTTGTGGAAGGGGAGCTGGGAAGGGTTGCAAAGAGAGAGTTGAGAAAGGCTCAGCTCTTTGACCCTGCAGTATAAGGCTTGACAGAGGTAGCCAGGGAGGCAGCTGATTCTCAAGGAAAAGTGGAATCTATATACTGGGACAAAGGGTTACTGTATAGAGAGAGGACCCCAAAGGGAGGCATAGAGGGTGAGCGAATACAGCAGTTGGTAGTGCCCAGAGCCTACCATCTGTAACTTCTGGCCATAGCCAATGACATTCCCTTTGCAGATCATATAGGCATAAAACATACAAAGAGACGTATTATGCAGAACTTTTATTGGCCTGGGATTTCCAGAGATGTAACAGGGTATTGTATGACCTGTAAGCAGTGCCAAAAGGTAGGCAAGGCAGAAAACAAGGTCAAAGCTCCTTTTATGGCTTTTCCTGTGATTAATGAGCCATTTCATAGGATAGCTATGGGTATTGTGAGGCCTCTGAATACCCCAAGTTCCACAGGGAAGAAGTATATCCTTGTGGTAGTAGATTATGCTGCCAGACGTGCTGAGGTGGTAGCTCCATCTTCCATCAAGGCAAACAAGGTGGCAAATGCTTTGTTGGAAATTTTAATCAGTGGTAGGTTTACCAAAAGAAACACTGAGTGATAGAGGTGCCAGTTTCACATTAGACCTGCTGGTTTGTCTGTGGAAACACTGTGGAGTGAAGCACCTAAAGACCATCCCATACCATACCCAGAATAATGGTCTTGAGGAGAGGTTAAACTGTACTCTAAAGACCATGATACAGACATTTGCAGACCAGTTTAAGAGAGAGTGGGACAAATATTTGTCCCATGTGTCATTTGCTTACAAAGCGGTACCTCAGGAATCCACAGGTTTTTCACTCTTTCAGTTGCTGTATGGGCATAGGGTGAGGGGAACTCTAGATTTGATTCAAGATGACTGGGAGGGTGAGGGTGAATCCCACAAGGAGCCTGTTGTGACATATGTCATAAACCTCAGGACAAGGCTCAGGAAACTCATGGTCTTGGGTCAGTAAAACCTGACAGAAGCCTAACAGCATGGTTCTCATTCCTGTCAGACACAAAAAGTTGCAGTCAGCTTGGGAGGGACCCTTCAAAGTGGTAAGGAAGGCCAGTGATGTTAACTACATAGTAGAACTGCTAGGCAGGAGGCATGGGCACAAGCTGTATCATGTTAACATGATGAAACTTTACAATGATAGGGAGGCCCTGGTGCTAAGTATTTACAGTAGAAGGCTGGAGGATTCTGAGGGAGATCTTTGGCTACAGAAAGCCAGATGGCAAATCCCAAGTTAGTATGGTGGGGTCTAGAGTTGAAGGCATATGATTTGACAGTGAAATACTGTAATGGGGCAGCAATGCAAAGGCAGCTGGTATCTCAAGACAGGGTATGGGGTAATGTATTCCCAGATAAGCTCATCCCTCTCGAACAAAAATTCTCACGGGTCACTTGAAAACGTAGCTTGAGTCTTCTAAGGTGGGCGGTGGGGGAGAAATGTCACAAAAGGAGATACTGCCAGGATAGCTATCAGACATTTTGTAAATAATTATGTAATTTGAGTATATCAACATGATTTATATAAGATGCTTGTGTTACAAATGTACCAACAATGCAAGAAGTGGTAACAAATGTAAACTGTAGGCAAAATAACAAAAAACAAACGTGGAGTAGTCAAAACAGCAACCCAAAACACTTTATTCACAGTAGTACAAGAAAAAACTTTTGGTTAAGTGCTTTCATCACACAGGGACATCATCAGAACCAAGAACAGTAAAAAGGAAATCCTTTTATGTATAAAAAAGGTGTCAAGCAAGTGCTAAGCCCCTCCTCAAATTAAAGAGAAAATATCCATAAGACCACTAATGCAACATCAGTGGTGGCTGGTGACTTCAAATCAAAGGAAGGCTGCAGGAGAGAACTGAAAGGGTGTGGCCAATGGGAATGGGTGTGGCCAACTAAAAAGGGGCAGAGCCATGCTCAAAACCACAAAAACTGGGACTTTAATTAAATACGCTGCCCTGGGTGCCAAACCATCATTATGAGTCCAATCAAGACAAAATGAAGTGGAGAAGAAAAAAATATGTCAATGCATTGGCTATATGACAGCTTACTTAACATCTAGATGGAAACAAAAAGGTTGTGAGGCATGAAAAAATAAATTACTTTTTAAATACATTACTGGAATGCCAGTCAAAATTAAGTATAAAAAAACAGGCAGCACTCGACTCAAACCACTTTTCCTTGCACTACAGTTCTAATTATAATTTATATTCAGCTTTATAAAACTACCAAGCAGCATGCTGAAAGTAGCAATCTCTTGATACCCCCACTTGTAAAAATGTTTCTTATCCAAAAAAGACCTGCTGCCTGACAGCTATCTACTTGTTTTATAGGGAAAACATGATCAAAGTAAAAAATGAACAGCAAACAAGAAACAAACGCAAGATAAATTGCTTAAAGGATTACTGCACATGTTATGGACCACACATAATAGACTGGCATTCTGTTTAGTTTATGGGTAAAGCCTGCAAAGATGAATGCAAGTCTCCAACAAATATGAGCTTCTGAAAATACTGAAATCCTGTCCTTTATTACAAATACTGTCATATGCATTGCAATACCCACGGCTTATAAGTTATCTAGTTATGTAAATATTCTCTACATGGCAACAACAAAACGGCTTTAAATGTTGATAATTCTTTAACACTATGCTTATTAAAGCTTACTTGCATCTTACAATCTTAGACAAGCTTACCTGATGGTCATTAAAGCATTGATACTTAAACACAGAGTAACAGGCACTGCAGCAACATACAGTTTCTGAATAATAAGAAGCATAAATCAACAGCATAAAAATATGACAAAAAAAAAAAAAACATTCTGCAAAATCAAGGACAGATGAAAAGCCACTATAGTACATGTCTACCTTGGATGGGAGGATACTCTGCACACTTACACTGCAAAACTGCTACTTGGACATATCCAGAGTCAATACAAGGGGACGTGGGGTACAAGTATGTCACAGTTTGAAATGTCTCTGGCTGATGGTGATGTCCCTGACACATTTGTCATACCTCTCAACCTCAGAGCAAGAAATCTGAAAAAAACATAAATAGAAGTGGGACAAAGGCCCAAAAATAAGGACAATTTTTAAATATTGCTCTTATAAACTTAGAAAGATAATAGAATAGTAGGTCTTGCATTATTATGAATTTTATGAAGGGTATAAACTCTGAAACTGAAATGTCTGCCATTATTTTCTAACTTCAGTCTTTAATGATTTGCCACTAATTTGCCAGAAAACCACAATTTTAAAAATGGACCAAAAATACGATGCAAAAATATAAAATAGCCACACAATACAGCTGGGAACCTGTCAAAGAAGGGACACTTATTTAATATTAGTACTGCTGAGTTGAGCAGCTGACAAAATAAGAGGCTGTACATGTATTTCTGAAATAAAAGTAATCTGTAACTCTGATCATTATAATTATTTATTAATTGTAAACCCTCCACATTTCTTCCAATTTTGCAGTGGGATTATTAGGGGGAAAGCAACATATTGAGCCAAAATCAGGGACAGTTCAGAGGTTTGGCTATACCTAATTTTATAAAGCAATTTATTTGTGCATACCTCTCAACTTCTTAAAGCAGGAAATCTGGACAAGACCAAATACATTGGGGGAACAAACAAACAGTACTATAATTGCTCTTGTATAAATTAGAGAGTTGATAGAATAACAGGTCTTGCTTTAGCATGCATTTTTCTGAAGGGTATGAAGTCTGAAACTCAATGTCTGCCATTATTTGGTGACTTCATTCCTAAATGATTTGCAAGAAAACTACAGATTTTATGAGGAACAAACCAAAAATAAGAAGCAAAATTCTATTCATTCTGTGTAAATCTGGACAGTTGAGAAGTATAGTTCAGCCAGGAGAATTGTGTGGCAGAAATTCTAAATGATGGACTTAGCTCCCTAGGTGTGGACAATAAGTATCTACCCCCCCCCCGAAAAAAAAGAAGATCTAAAAGAAGTGATTGCTTCAATCTGGCTTCATCACTTTCAGTAGCGTTCAGACTCAATCAGTGAAAATATTCAGTAACAAAAAAAGAACTGGGAGGGGCTGTACCTGAGCTGATCAGATAACCAATAAACACCTTCCTGATTGTATTAAATTATATTCCTTGTATAATACAGTTACAGGGTGTTTTAAATTTATTGTTTTGAACATTTTTCCGTAAACAATGAAACAAGATGCATGCACCAGTAATGACAAAACTGCCCAATTCAGGATATTTCCATCATAAAAGTCTACTCAAACTTCTACAATCCAACAGTATCAGTAAATACGCATAATCTCTGCAGAAGTAAAAGTCAGCTAAATAATTCCACATTAAAGAGATCTGTAACAAATGAAGAGGTTGCTGCTAGCAAACAACTTTATATTTCATTGTTTCATCTACAAATTAAATGCCTATTGCCCTTGAGGAATATATTGTCTATGTTACATTACAAAATGATAAGCTAGTAATTTTGAAATAGGGAATGGATGGCAAACTGATAACCGATTCATAGTTAATAGGTATCTTCACCAAAGAAGGCATTCTCAGGACTGCAGCATCCACCCCATTTAAAAGTACAACACAGTACAATATCAGCAATGCAGCTGCATACTGTGGGAGTAGAACCTGCAGCCTTCTGCATCAAAAACAAGTATTCAACATGTTATGCTATTAACAATGCAAGCAGATTCAGCATACGTAGCACTAAACTTCTCTTCCCCTGAAGTTCTCAGCTCCTTGTAAAATCTATTCAATACTCAACTGTATCTCTCAACTTTACAGCACAAGAAATCTGGAAAAAGACAAAATTTATTGGGGGGGGGCAAAAGCCCCCAAACCAGGGACACATTTTAAACATTACTTGTATAATCTTGGAAAGTTGCTAGAATAAAATGTTGTGGGACCACCATTTATTTCACTGCAAAGTCTTGAACCCAGGACCCTGTATACTACAATCAGAGCAACATGCCACTATGCCAAATCAGCTGCTTCTTCAGAGACAGGAAGACTGAAACTTAAATGGCTATCATTTAGTGAGTCCATTTCTCACCATAGCTCTCAACCTCTTAGCACAAAACACCTGGACAAAGCCAATAATGGAGGAATACAGCTCCCAAACATATTCAGTGAATTCAGTCTCACCAAAGCTCTCAACGTCTTTGCACAAAAAACCTGGATAAAACCAATAATGGGGGAATACAGCCCAAAAATAGGGACAAATTTCAAATGTTGATCTTATAAATGTAGAAAATTGCTAGAATAAAAGGTTTTGTGTTGCCATGTATTTTTTGACGAATATGAAGTCTGAAATTCAAATGCCTGCCATTATTTAGGGAATTCAATCCTTCCCTGATTACAAAAATCCAGAAAACCACAGATTGTATGAGGAACAGAACAGAAAAAAATATGGCGCAAAAATCTGGACGGTTTTCACAAGTTGTGGTGGGTAGGTAATGCAGGCTCTTCCTAGCTGTACCCAAGGTACAGGGCTTGAGCCTGAGTAACTCTAGCCACCAGGTATGTTTAATTGGGACATTACACAAACACACATATACACTCTACCTGTATATGGAAGAGCCAATCAGTAGCTATCTAACTGCAGACACTGCAGTAGATTTCCAATGTATCCACGTGTGTGACTGCAGACGCTGCAGTCTGATCCCCTTCCAGTCTATGTGGTTACAAACTGCATAGACTTCTGGGCATCTGTACACTGATGCCTTCTCTTTGTAATCTGGACTGATTAAACAGCAGTCTGGATTTAGAGGAAACCCAGAACTCACCAAGCATGCATGCACAGTTCAAGTTCCGGGACTCTCAGCTAATTATTTTATTTTTAAACTTCTTTTTTCAATTTTACAGCTGGGAGGCTGCAGTCCTATAGTCCAATAGCATGAGCCTCCATTCTCCAATTAAGAAAATGCAGTTAAGAAATGCACTAAACAAAATGCAAAATGTAAAAGATCACAATAATGAAATATAGTTTTAACGAATATTAGCCCTTCTTTTAAGCTCACTGGAAATAGAAATGGTTTCATTCAAACCCAGAAAACTGCAGGCATCAAAGTGTAATTGCCAAAACATTTCCCTCTGCAGTAACAAAATCTGCCAGTCACCAGGAAAAACATCAGTCTTGACTTGCTCTAAATTTAAACTGTCTAAAACCAGCACACATCCCAGCATGTCTAGCCAGGGCAGTTTTGTTGTAATTTTTCCTGATACTGTAGTCATGTTGGTAAATTCTTTTATTAAGGGAATTGACAGTCTTGCCAATATAGAAAGCCATGTAAGAGTCGCACAGAGCAAGATAAGCAGCCCTGTAAGAATCAGAGTTAAACTTGCCCCCATGGCAAACTTTGGTCAACCTGGACAACCACATGTCACCCGGAGAGAAACAAATAAAGGGACACTGATTGCAGTGTCCACATTTTCTTGTAGTGGGTGGGTCAACCCCCCCCCCAGTCACCTGCATTTCCAGTAATGACGTTATGTTCCGCTTTGTTTTTAAAAGTAAATGATGGAGCAGCAGAAAATGCTTGTTGATATCCACATTACTAGAAAGTAGGTACCAGTTCCCCTAGACAATCTTCTGGATATCTCCAGCATCAAGGGAATAGTGTAAAACCATGTTGTGTTTGTTGTCTGGTGTGCTGGTACCATCCTGCAAATGCAACAAACCAGAAAGAATAATAGGAGGATATCGGTCACCCCTGAGGGCTCAAATTTCATCCTGCAATTTATTCAACAAATCCTGTGGATATCCTCTGTTAAGGAACATACTCTTTAAAAGATCAAATTGCTTCAAGCAAGATGTCTGATGTCAACCTAGAAATTCTAATAAGTTGACTTTTGACCACCCCCTTCTTTTGACAAAAAGGGTGACAACTGTCAAAAGGCAGACAGCCATTGCAGAAAGTAGGTTTCTGGTATATTTCTGTTCCAAAACCTCCATCAGGTAGCTTTGTAACCTCTATGTCCAGATAGTGAATACTGCCTTCCCTAAAAGTGTGTGTAAACTCAAGAAACGAAGTACTGGCAGCCAAGACTTTCACAAATTGGATGAATTCCTGACAGGAACCATCCCATATTATCAACAAATCATCCAAAAACCTGAAATAGCCCCTACATTTCTCAAATTCTGGGAATTTGAAGACAAAGTCCAGTTCCCAACTTAACAGAACTATGTTAGCAAAGAGGGTGGCACAGGATGCACCCATGGCCAAACCTGATATTTGTTTGAAAAATCACAATCAAATGATAGGAAGTTGTTGCCAAGTACACTTTCCATCAATTCAGTGACCAAATTCACCCTCTCACAATCAAAGCCACCAACTCTAGTAACCATTTGGACAAACCCATCCAATCCTACATTCTGTGGGATGACCATGAACAAACTTTTGATGTTGCATGTTGCAAGTAAAATCAACTCCCCTTAACTTGTCAGTGAAAGCCCAAGAATCCTTGACAATATGTGGAAAGGGAGAAAAGATCTTCTTAAGATCGTGATCAATAAATTTGATGAGGGGCTCAGTTATTGAGCTCCAAGCCGACACAATAGGACATAGAGGTGGATCTCCAAGGAAGAATGAATCTTCGGAATTCCAAAAATCTTGGAAATAACAGGATTCTCAACCATCAAATAATCATAAACACTCCAAGTGATACAATCAAGTGCCAACAGTTCATCCAGAGCTATCCTAATAGCTCAATGGGCAATGTTGATTTTGTTGACCGAAACAACAATATATACATTGGAGTCATTCAGCAATTTATATAATCTCCCAATATAGCTGTGGGTGTCCATAATAAAAAGACCCCCCCTTTGTCTTGTTTCATGCACCTAATGCTCCTGTCCTTAATAAATTAATTGAGTGCCCTTTCATTAGGTGTCATATTGTAGAATTTTTTCTTTTCTTTTCTCTTTGATCCCTCTTGCTCAGAGGACAATGCCTGCCAAATATCTCTCTCACACATCTTTTCAAAGACACCTAGAGCAGAGCGCAGGGGGAATTAATCAGTCTTTCTCTTTGAAACAGTAACAGCATGCTCGTAAGATACATAAACCCCCATGATTAACCCAAGATTCAGTTTCCTAGTAAATAATCTGAGGTCAGCAATGGTGTCCTCCATGGAGGCTTTACTAGCTGGTATAAAGTTAAACCCTTTCACAAAAACTTTATGATGTTCGGGCCCCACAACCAGGTTGGTATAGTTATAAATAGTAAAAATCATAAAAATATGTAACTGAAACAGTGCCTGTGTCCAGCCTATGGTAATCCAGAGACAAAATGATCCAGGACACCTTCCTCAAGGACCTTTAGTGAACCCTACGTGAATTCTTCCTGTATGAATTCTGCTTCTTGGGGTGATGGTTTGAGGCCCCAGCGTAGTGTTGATTCTGTACCTATGTCTTCCCCTTGTCCACCAACCTCGCCGAGCATCTCAGGGAAAAATACTCAGCTACACCCTCGATGTCATTGCCCCTCTTCAGCCTTACCAGCAGGGTTGAAGTTATATGATACAGCCTCTGTATTCTCCAAGTTAAACCCACCGGTGGGTAGAGGATAGACTGTATGATTTTTGTAATCTTTCTCATCACAGATCAACTTACTGTCTTTCCTGGCTTTAGGCTGAACAAGTTTACCTTCCACAGTCATAAAAACTTTATTGTACTGGTCACAGTGCCTAGAGTAATCCAAGTCATTCACAATGGAGTCAGTTATTTTGGAAATTGTTTCTTTTAACTTGTCCATTCACCTCTCATTATCTTTAATAAGTAAACGAGTCAACTCAAGCCCAGTCCTATCAAACAACTCCAACAACTCCAAATGAAAGGATGAATTTGGCTCAACACCCTGCGGACATTTCTTTAGATGTAGTCTCTTAGGTACCTGTTGTCTCCTGATGCTCTCTGCCAGGAATCTGTTATCTAGTTGGAGCATTTTAGACTTGAATAAATTATTTTCCAAAACAGAGATTTGTTGACCAAGGATCATAAAAGAACCATCTTGGCACTGCATGTATTTTTTTGTGGCCCCAACCTCACTATTGTCGAGCCAGTTAATCAACTGGCTTTAAAAAAAAAATCCCCACTGTTATTGTTGTTGTTGACACTGCCAGTGCCAGAAATTGCATGACTGTTGTTCACACAGGCTGCAGGGGAAGTTCCAACTAACCAACCTTGTGTGTTTACAAGTGAAGTCAGCCATAGAAACACCTCCACCGCTGTGCACACTGTTGTAATTCACTATAGCCTGGGTCAAAAGCTGAATAAGAGCCATAAGATTTCCAGGTTCACTCAGTTGAGAAGTTTGGCTCAATAAACTTAGAGAGCTAACTTCAGACATAAAAAAACAAATGCATAAATCAAATAAAAATATACCAAAAATGCAAGAAATGGTAACGAACATAAACTGTAGGCAAAATAACAAAAAATGAATGTGGAATAGTCCAAAGAGCAATTCAAAATATTTTATTCACAATAGCAAAAGAAAAAAACTGTTGGTTAATTGCTTTCATCACAAAGTCACACTATCAGAACCAAGAACGGTAAAAAGGAAATCTTTTTGTCTGAAAAAGGTGCCAAACATGTGCTAAGAACCTCCTCAAATTAAAGTGAAAACATCCACAAAACTCCTAATGCAACATTCTCCAATTAAGAAAATGCAGTTAAAAAAAGTACTAAATAAAATGCAAAATGTAAAATTTCACAATAATAAAATATACTTGTAATGAATATTAGCTATTCTTTTAAGCTCACTGGAAATAGAAATGGTGTCATTCAAACCTGCAAAACTGCAGGCATCAAAGTGTAACTGCCAAAACATTTCCCTATGCAGTAAAAAATTCTGCCAGTCACCAGGAAAACACCAGTCTTGACATGCTCTAAAACCAAAGATTTAAACTGTCTAAACCCAGCACACAGCCCATGTCTAGTCAGGGCACTTTTGTTGTTATTTTTCTTGATACTGTAGTCATGTTGGTAAATTCTTTTAAGGGAATTGACAGTCTTACTGATATAGAAAGCTGTGCAAGAGTCACACAGAGCAAGATAAACAACCCTTTCAGAATCACAGTTAAACTTGCCCCATGTCAAACTCTAGTCAACCTGGACAACCACGTATCACCCAGGGATAAACAAATAAAGGGACATTGATTGCAGTGTCCAGATTTCCTTGTAGTGGGTGAGCCGACCCTCCCCAGCCACCTGCATTTCCAGTAATGACTTTATGTTCCTCTTTGTTTTTTTAAAAGTAAATGATGGAGCAGCAGCAAAATGCTTGTTGATATCCACATTACTAGAAAGTAGGTACCAGTTCCTCTGTACAATCTTCTGGATATCTCCGGTGTTAAGGGAATAATGTAAAACCATGTTATGTTTATTGTCTGGGTGCATCCTGTGCCCCCGTCTTTGCTAGCATAGTTCTGTCAAGTTGGGAACTGGACTTTGTCTTCAAATGCACAGAATTTGAGAAATGTAGGGGCTATTTCAAGTTTTTGGATGATTTGTTGATAATATGGGATGGTTCCCATTAGGAATTCATTTCATTTGTGGAAGTCTTGGCTACCTGTACTTCGTTTCATGAGTTTACCAAAAAAGACATAATACGGAGGGCAGCCTGGCCATATTTACTCGAAAAAGCTGAGTTGATATGGCAATTACGACTTGATGCCACCCACTGGCCAGGCCTAAATGACAGTCTTTCCATAAACAGTCTGCTTAAATTGAGGGCTCTTGATAGGTGAAACATTCCCTTTAGATATGGATATATTACAAAAATGTTTTTTATAAATGGCCTTCATACCTGTTGTATGTATATGTGCATGAAATTTATTCATTTGTTACTAATGGATTTTTAGCTGTATGTATATTTTATTTATGTGTTTATATATATTTAAAAAAGCATCTTAAAATCATTTTTATATATACACATATCTACATATTTATTCTTGTGTTTATAATATATAGTTTAGGGTGTTGACATTTGTACAATCAGTTTTTATATGTATTTTTATACTTTGATATTTATACTGTTTTGTGCTGACACATTTATGTGTAGTGTTTCAGACTTCTGTTTCAGAAGACTGTTTCAGACTTGGGAGTGGTTTTCACTAATCCAAGAAGTAATGTCATGTAAGATTTACTATTTAAAACAGTTTACTTCCTTAATTTCCTTGTATCTGATGAAGTTCCTGCCTTAATTTTTGTAACAAAAGCACTTATACCTTCTTGTTTGTCTGAATAAAGAAAGCATCTTTGTACTGAATTGTACTATACTGGACGTGATGGCCTGATTTAAAGCACACTTTGGATTATTTCAGGGCTCACTGGCTCTTATTGCCTGCATACTGCTTGTGCGATGATTTTCTTGGTGGTTTGTGCATTTTTTCGTCTTTTACTTTTTGGACATTCTATCATTTTCCAAACTCTTTGAATAAAAGCTAAGAAAGTAATTGATGTGAAGAGAAATATAAGCAAAAATATCTTCAGAAACAAATAATCTGCTTTTAATGGGGAACCATTATTAAAATGAACCACTATTTTCCAAAACATAAAAGACATGACATATTGGTAACAATACTCTATACAAAACTGTCTAAAATGGTGAAAAAAAGATTTTTAGTGACTCGAGTTATGAATGACTAAGGCAATTAAAAAAGATTGTTAAAATGCCACAATTGTAAAACAAGGAGCTTAAACAGCAAAATATATGAATTAGAAAAGATAGATGTCTGGGTGCTTACTGAAACATGCTTCAATGCAACTTACTGCTCATGCCTCAATAATAATGGGTCATCTCTAACCAAACAAAGTTCAATAAAAATGTTTTAGTTGTTATCCTTTCATATTATGAGGCTTATCATAACCACAAAGCAAATAAACTAGAGCAAAGGGTTTTCTTTTATATTTCACAGCATGTTATATCTGTATTACTGATGAATACTAATATGTTCATAGGTGTTTACTAAGCTAATGACTACAAGGGTCTTTTTAAGCTTAGTCATGAATCCAAAATGTCTGACAAGTTCTCGTATCCTTGATATGTGTAAGAAGGGGCTTTGGAGATGAAACATTTACAAACAGTGGCCTGGGAAGTTAACTATTTACAGGCTGCCTGTGTCCATTAGAGACATAGATGCCAAACCAGGGTTGAATTTCCTGTTCTCCATCTAATGGTCCAAGTTACACTTGAATTGGGTTAGGGAGGAACTCTGCTTCACTTGGATGAGGAACCTGTTCCAGAGAAATGGTAATCTCTGGGGTTATGTCTTTAGAATGAGTAATTCTGGTGCTGTCATTTTGCAGATATGCAGGAGTGGGACTTAATGCCTTGTCTACAGGTGTAGATCTTTCCTCAACAGCCTGTAGGAGACAGAATACAGGGATAGGGCCTTGAGATAGTTTGGACAAGAAATGTTTCTTATGCTCTGTTTTCTTTTAGAAAGGAACCTTTGTGGACATTCCAACTGTTGGATGTGCCTGATTAGGCACATACCAGTGGGGACACTGTACTCAATGCTAGGTCAGATGAATGCTGAATAAAGGGGAACTTTGACTTCCTTGGACCTAGATGCTGTGCCTTTCAGACCTCTCAGCCATCCCAAATAACTTGTTTTTTACCAAGTTTTGGTGTGCCAATAATGGGGTGCCACGATTCCTAAGTGGCACCCCGTTATTTCCAATTTTTCTATCCATTTTTTAGATTTGTGTGCTTTCGGAGCTCCATCAGCATGCTGCATGTCTGTTTGAATACTGGGAGGACTGCCATTCAGGTAGAATACAGGATTCATCTGTTGCAGGAGGATTTACTTTTGTGGTACTGTTATGCACTAGGCCGTTTGGGCAGAAGAATTTATTCTCTTCAACCGCAGAGCTGAGCCACAGATTTCTTTATTTAACTGCAGAGCTGAGCCATGAATTTCTTTACAGACTGCCGTTCAGGCAGAAGGATTTTTTTTTTCAACTGCAGAGCCAAGAGCCCCAGATTTCGTTATTTTTCTTCAACTGCAGAGCTGAGCTGCAAGATTTCTTTATGGACTGCCATTCTGGCAAAAGGATTTCTTCAACCGCAGCAGGAGGATTTCTGTATGCAGAGTTGACTGAGCCAGAAGGTACCATCCTTGGCATTATATAGAATTAACTGCAGAGCCATGGAGTTTAGATAAGTCAGCAAATACACTTTAGAGAGAGGTGTGTGTGAATTAACTGCAGAACCATTGAGTTTAGATAAGTCAGCGAATGTTAGAGAGAGGTATGTGTGTGTATAGTTTAGATAAGTCAGCAAATGTTAGGGTGTGTGTGTGAAAATGCCCCCAGTGTAATACATCTGGTGGCTAGAGGTATTCAGGCTCAAACCCTGTACCTTGGGTGCAGTTAAAAGAGCTTAAAGTACCTAGCCACCATCACTTTTGAATTTGTGCCTCACATTTCTGTTCTGTTCCTCATTAAATCTCTGTTTTTCAGGAGCAGTAAAACAAAACCTTTTATTCTAGTAATTTTCTAAGTTTATAAGATCAGTATTTAAAATGTGTCCCTATTTTGGGGCTGTATTCCCCTATTATTGGCTTTGTTCTGTATTTTTGTGCTAAAAGGTTGACAGCTATGGTGAGAAGTGAGAACTGAATTCACTAAATGATAGCCATTTAAGTTGGTCTTCCTGTCTTTCAGGAAACTGCTGATTTAGCTTAGTGGTATGTTGCTCTGAGTGTGGTGCATAGGGTTTTGAGTTCAAGACTTGGTGGTGAAATGTATGGTGATAACACAACATTTTATGCAAGCAACTTCCCAAAATGATACAAGCAATGTTTAAAATTTGTCACTGCCTGGTGCTTGGCCTTTTGCCCCCCCCCCCCAATTGAGTGCAACATTCCTATGGCTTACATTACTGTGATTCTGTATTTGTGTATATATATATATATATATATATATATATATATATATATATATATATATATATATATATATATAGCAGACTGTTATGGAAATGTTCTGAATAGGGCAGTTTTGTCATTATTGGTGCATGCATTTTGCTTCATTGCCTACTGGAAAAATGATCAAACAATAAATTTAAAATGCAGTTGTGTGCGGAAGTAGACTTTTATGATGGGAATGTTCTGAATAGGGCAGTTTTGTCATTATTGGTTAATGCATTTTTGTTTCATTGCCTACTGGAAAATGTTTAAACAATAAATTTAAAATGCGCTCTAACTTAAGTCTAACAAGTGTGCTCTATTATACAAGGAATATGATTTAATAAAGTCAGGAAGTTGTATCAAAGAATACATGTATGTTTCTTGTTTTGTGTGCAAGGGGCCTCTGATTTGAAAACAGCCCAAAGGTAATCTTTATCCACCACTGGCCAGATGCATTTTCTTTGGATGTAGTGTAGGTTTAAATGCTGTTTCAATGAATGTGAGTTTAAAGGGCAGAGAAGTTTTAATGCCAAGTCTGTTTTCATTGTGATACCGTATTGCTTTGTTTAGCAGATATCTGTAAGTGTTTGTGCATTGTGCTCTAAAATGTAAAAAAATAAAATCCAAATAATCATTGTAGAAGTAAAGCAGTATGCACACATTAGTGTTTATGGTAAATGGGGTGAAATAGCCAGGTAATGGAACACTGGAATGTCTGCAGGGGGACTCTGGTTCTACATTTATGTTCTGTTCTTCAGTTTGCATTTGAAAGTTGGTATCCCGTGGACAGGGTTATGCAATTATGTATGCAAATTTTACGTTAATCAGCGTACAGATTTGTACCTATTTTTCATGGGTTTTGTCCAAATTTTTGATGTTTCCAGGTTGAGAGATATGGTGCCTTTGTTTATAAGTTGCACAACATAGACTGATTTTCTTACTGCTGTAGACACATGATGTTCAAAGAAAAGATTACTGTTTATGTTTGCCCCCACGTTTTTGGCTATTAGCTCAACTCTTAGGGGTGTGTTGTCAATTTGATAATTTATCAGGGTGGATGACTTCCTGAAGAATACTATTATGCATTTCCTGTCATTTAGTTTTAGTCCATGGCTCTGAAACTAGTTATATGTCTGTGTCATCTTTCCTAGAGAACATTTGTGTCAGTGTGGGAGTCTATGACTGCTCCTAATTTGCAATCATCTGCAAATTTAGTCAGCCAGAGGCTATTAACATTAGCCTTGACATAAGAAAAGTAAATACCAAAAAGGAGAGGTCCCAGGATCGATCCCTGATGGACTGTGCTTGTGATTGGCCTCTTTGTAGAGTTTCTAACTTCCTGGGTCCTATCTGTTAGCTAGCTGGCTATCCACCAGGTTACATAAGGGTTTTTCCATAATCTCTTTCATTTGTAAACAATGCCAGAGTAGGGTATTGCATCAAATACCTTTGCCAGGTAAAAGAAAGTAGGGTGGACAATTTTTTCCTCATCTATTGCTTTGATGACATTCTCAAAGAAGTCCAGCAGGTTAAATAGGTATGACCTGCCCTTTACAAAACCAAATTGGGTTGTGTCCAGTGTCTGAAGGTTTCCTATGTCATTACTGATCTTTTCATTGATAGTTCTTTCCATGGCTTTGCATATGAGACTAGTGAAGATTAGGGTTTATAGTTTCCAGGGTGTGTAGATTGTCCACCATTGTGCAGTGGGTTTACTGTTGCTGTTCTATATTCATGAGGCACAAAGCCTGTTTGGAGGCTACATTTAAACAGCTATTGCAGAGGGCATGATAGGTTATGTTTCATGATATTTAGAAGGCATCCTGGGATATTGTTTAGGCCCACTGATGCAGTGTTCTTGGCCTTAGTGAAAGAGCATTAAGGATGTGTTACCAAGTGATAGTAGGGGAAGTTACATTTCATGTTATTTCCTGAGGGAAGTCTGAGGGGGAGAGTGGGGTAAAGGTAGAGCTGAATTTGACAGCCAGTAGGTTTGCAATATCTTCTTGCTCAGTATAGGTGGCCCCATCTGCAATAAGCTCTGCACACAATTGTGCATTGCCTTTGTGGTTGTAGTCATAACTAAAGAATGCCTTCTAGTTGTCCTTGGCTTGGGAGGATACATTTACCTCAGATTTTGCTTTGGTAGGCTTTCTTTACCCTCTAAGTTGTTTGTTTAGCTTGAGAGTGCTTTTTATCCTGCTGGGTGCTACACCTCCTAATTTTTGCTATGATTTTTCTTCCTTCGGTTATACAGCCTATAAAGGGTGGCTTGTTTTTTGAGTTAGTTCTGTACTTCTTCTTGGTAAGTACAGCTGCTTCTATGAAGCTATCATACTTGTATAGGGTTTCGATGAGCACGTCCATGTAGGCAGCAGTATTCTCTGGGTTTATGGGGGCTTGAAATTTTGCCAGCTTATCACTTAATAGCAATTGAATATTTCAGGATTAGCTGGGGTTCCTGGTTTTATTTTCACTTCAATGAAGGCCATTTTGTGGTCTAGCCTTACCAGGGAGGGATACAGTAGGGTGTGTGCAGCACTCTGTCATATTAGTGAGGCACAGATCCAGTATGTGTGCACCCCTGGGCAGTGTATTAGCAATCGGGTCAAGGGAGTTTGTGTTTACAAAATCCAGTAATCGCTCTGCCTGTATATTTGGTGTTGTACATGATTCCCAGTTAAAGGTGGGGTAATTAAACTCATCCATGAATATGGTATTGGGTTGAATGGTGAGTTTTTCCCATATGTTTAGATATGTGTTATGGTTTCCTGGTTCATAGATGGGGACCTATAGCTTGCTATGAAGTGGCATGGGATTTTGCCTGTGGTGAGTTTTACATGGAGAAGTATGAGTACATTGTCCTGTTTGACCAGCCTTGAGGTAACTTTATTTTTGGTGTAAATTGAGATTCCTCCACCTTTAGTCGCTGTCTGTGTAGTAACTGGTCAAAATGTATGGAAGGCATTATAGCCTTGCACTGCCTTTGTGCTCTCTGTGGCTTTAAACCATGTCTCAATGACCATACATATATCAGCATTCTCAAGGGTGAGGAAAGCTTGTAGGAATTGGAGTTTTTTCTTTAGACTCCTAGCATTTAGCAGTAGCACCTTTAGACTTTCTTGGTTTTGATTTGCTATGTCAGAAGTATTTTAAGTTTGGCATTACTTAAAAAGGCACTATCAGGGAGGACAATGTTTAGGTTAAAATTTGAAAGCATAGAGGGGAAAGGTGAAGACCATCCCTGACAAAGCTGTGTGGTCTGTTGACCATCTCCTTCCATGCTGACAAATATTGCACCCCCTTAGAATGATTGCCAGAAACTAAGCCAATGATTAAAGTCAGTCATCTTTTGTTCGTATTGTGGCATCATCCTTGGAGAAGGTAAAATGCTGCCCAGTGCTAGGCTCATACCAGCCTGGGACACATATTCCAAGAGCTCCATGATATCTCTCTAAATGCAGTCTAGAAAGGTACATCTCAGGTCATTTACACCCCCATGAACTATGACTGAGTCATACTGGTAATTGTGGTGTAATGACCTGAGTGTGTGCCGGTCTATATTACCTCATTAAAATGACTCTTTTCCTAATACCAATTCATTGACACTTATACAATGAAACCCAAATCAGTAAACATCAAAAGTTTCCTCAGGGGAAGGAAACACTTGCCCCCTAGCACACCGGAACATACACTACACTAAATCAAACCCACTTAAGTGGAATATTTCAACTCCCATGCCTCCCACACTCCCCCTAACTATAAATACTGACTCTGAGATTGTACTACAGTGGGGAAAAGGGCAAAGATGTGGTGTTGGCTGAGTGTTTCCTTACTCTGGGAAAACTTTTGCAGTTTGTGGAAGTGGATTTCGCTGTATAGGTGTCAATAGATTGATATTCACTAAAGATACATTTCAATAAGGTAATATAGACCCACTTTTACATAATGTGGCTGCTCCTGGCACCTAATAAGCAACTGACCATGACTTTCTCCTTACTCATCCTGGTGAGATGGACATCAGTGCGTCTCACAATGGAGTCTCCAAGTCCAGAATGCTGGATTTTATGGTGGCTTGCCTTATGGGCTTACAAGTAGAGGCTACATGAGAAGTAAGTAGTATGTGTTGATGTGGGTACTATTTTGAAAGATTGCTTTTGGGGATGCTGAGGGTATTTGTTATGTGTACTTCATCAAGGATGTCTTTGGAGATTAGGAAGTTACATGTAAGTGCCTCAGCATATGTGGTCTCTGTGTCTGCTTTGAACTGTGCTTGATGGGTGCAGCATGTGTACTACTGACAACCTGATTGACATTAGGAACATTTTTATGTGACAGCTTTGCCTCCAGTGATATTGTGTAAATATGTCTCTCACATACCATACAATATCATTTTGTTTGAGAATTAACTGGTTGTCAATAAACATAAGACAATTTCTAAATTGCCTCAGGATGCCCATATCCACCAAACTGGTAAAAGAGATAATGGGAAAGTTCATTTCCAAGGCAACAGGTCCTTTTTTATTAATTAGATGGTTGGTGTTGACAATATGAAGTAATGTCAGGAGTATCTGGTTTGCAAATCTGGGGGCAGTTCTTGTCAGTGCAAACTAGTTACCCTATATGCAACTAGGCATTGGTCAAATTTCAAGGGTGCTTTTACAGGAAAAATGTCAACTCAAGGTGTTTGCGTCAATGCAGGGCATGAAAACACACTTGAGAGGAAACTGATAAGTAGCCCGTTATGATTTATGGATGAAGTATTTAGGGAGATATTCTGAAATGTGGCTAGACAGCAGCAAATCAAATATCTTTGATAATACAGAAAAATGACTATATGGATTTTTACAAGGGTCCTTCACTCTTAAATAAATAGGTTGACGTTTAAAAAAAAAAAAAAATATATATATATATATATATATATATATATATATATATATATATATATATATAGACATAGGTACAGTGAGGGAAGGAGAGGGCTCTAAATTAGCTGCTTGCAGATGGAGATATTCTGAAATGTGGCTAGACAGCAGCAAATCAAATATCTTTGATAATACAGAAAAATGACTATATGGATTTTTACAAGGGTCCTTCACTCTTAAATAAATAGGTTGACGTTTAAAAAAAAAATATATATATATATATATATATATATATATATATAGACATAGGTACAGTGAGGGAAGGAGAGGGCTCTAAATTAGCTGCTTGCATTAAAATAAAAATCCCATATATACCAACTGGATACCATAATACTCTAGAAATGTCATGGGACACAACTTATTCGACTTTGTAACACTGACACATTGCATCAATACAACTGATATCACAACAATGGCATTGCTATGATAAAAATACCAATGTATTATACATGACAAAGTTGACATTCATCACCTATTACATTAACATGTTGGATATTTGTTTTCTAGAAGCAGACAATCAGAACTCATTTGAAGGCATAATGATATATAACATGAAAATAGCAGCACAAAAAAGACATCATGTATATTCACCTGTGTTTTCAATTTACACTTATTATTCCCTTTGTTATAGTTGCCATAAATTTCAATTTATATTCACATTTTTATACTCAAGTCACTCTAATCTTGGAAAGATCATTTGCCCACCCCCATGCATCACGTTTTTTATATGTGCTAACCACAATGCTATTCCTAACCCTGCCCCTAAGACCTACCCTGTGCATTACAAAAGACCCTTTCTGTAACAGTACCGCTACATGAAAATAAAGGGCATACAGTGCATACACTACACATGCACAACACTAAGGTGGGGATTTAATAAACTCTGTGTAGGAATAGTGGAAGGCCTACATGGAGGGTACCATGGGTGTGTCTGCAGCTCCCCCTCAGCAGTGTGCCTTGCATATTAATGAAAGCACACTACTGAGAGAGAGCCTTGTAACATGGTTACAAAATCAGTGTATAGGATGTGTTATAGTGCCCAGAGATGTGTAACACACACCCTGCACTGTTAAAGTGCCGGATGGTACTTAAATATTAAAGTTAATTATGTTATTTTTTTTTCTTGCATGTGTTTACGCAGTGTGGTGCTGCGCTTAGCAATGAACATGTGCCAGACATCTAAAAATAGAAACCGGATACTTTTAATTCTCATACAAAGGTCAAGTTTAAGCATAACTGAGAGTGTTTGCACAGTGCACCGCGGTGATCAACAGTGCTTAAATGTAGCTGAGAGCTTTATAGAAATGTATAGCAGTTTTGAGAATATCCAAGCACCTGCATGGTTAGAGTTACATCCCTGTGTGCAGTAGGTGCAAGGTTCCAATGCACAGACAGATCCTTCAGCTTTTATATTTCATAGCGATATGTTACTTTTTTTTATTGATCTATGTATTGATATTTGTTAACCGGGTTAGTCCAGCTGGGCCAGAAGCCCATTATCAATGGAGACCTGAGGAGAAAAGATCCAGTTGCACACAAGTTTACAATACCTAAAATACACACTCCAATATAAAGAAATTAAAATACATAAGGTTAGGAAATATAGAAGTACAATACATACACATAATAATAAAGTAGTAATAATGAACAAATAATTTCATTTTTATTTTTATATTTTTAAATCTGGCTTGCCCTTAGCTAAGCTCTGCTAAACACTGCTAAGCCAAGCCAAGCAGTGCTTAAACAGGACTCATTTTAGCACTGCTTAGCAACTTGCAGCTCCACTTAGCTGGGTTGGGCACTGCTAAGCAAACCTTGTTTAAACAGCCCTCAGCCCAGCTAAGCTGGTTTGTGCACAGCTAAGCTTTGTTAAGCATTACCAGTTTAAGCACTGCTATGCTGAGCTCAGCAGGTTTGTACTGTGCTAAGCGAAGCACCACATTTTTAAAAATGGCCCAATGGTGGTAATAGGTGGGAAAACTGCTTTATTTAAGTGCAACAGCAGGATTACAGCCAGAATCTGTTGGAGTTTGATCTTGACAGAGACTATGGCAGCAGTTAGAGAGGGTGCAGCAGTGGGCATTCAGGAGTCCGGGGTCATGGTTGGACTCCTTGCAGAAGACAATGACATCCAGCTGCTGCAGGGCCAATACCAGGGGTCAGAATACAAATCGGAGGCCTGGGACAGGCTGGCACACAACCTCACCAGTGCAACTGATATCCCCTACACAGGTGAGGAGGTGTGTCACCATTTTGGCAACCTGAAGCGTAGAAAGGGAGATCATTTGGCCACTTGGAACCAAGATGCTAGAGATGGTATTATCCCACCAGTTTGAAAGTATTGTTAGCATTGTTTTACCAATAACTAATCTGCACATATGATAGACAAGTAAGCATAATGGTACTTTTCTCTCCCCACAGCTGCAGAGAGGAGAACTCGCAACCTGGTGGCCCATGCATGGCATGTGGCCAGATTGTGCCATGAGTGTGGTCAGTACAGATATATCTTTCAATCTATAGCAATATAAATAAGAAAGAGTACAGTAGTAACTGCCAGTAGGTATATTCTGTTTTGAGTCTACTGCAATGAATGTGGTCATAGACCTGGACTGATAAAAATGAGTAATGCCAGGTATAGTTCAATATAGACGAAAGCATGACACCTGGTAATGTTAAGGAAAGAAAGTTACTACTGCATTAATGATGTTAAGGAAATAAAAGTTTATACTGTATTAATAATGTTAAGGTAATAAAGTACATCTGCATTCATAATGTTAAGGAAATAAAGATCAACAGCAGTTACAATGTTAAGGAAATAAAGTTCAACTGCATTCAGAATTGTTAAGGAAATAAAGTTACTACTGCATAAATTGTGGTATAACAGCTGTCTTGCAACATTTGCATTATCTAAAGTATTCATCAATAAAGACTGTTAGATGTATACCGATCATTGCTTGATGTTACCCCTAATAAAGCTGTGTTTGCAAAATGTGTGTATTTTGGGCTGTTGGTCAAGAAATCAAGTATTACAAGTGCTGTGAAGTAAACACAGAAATAATACCATGAGATGACTGAAGGTTAGCTGATAAAGAGCTGTTTTGCTAAAGAGTAGATGTGGAGCTGTACTACAAGATATAATGCATTATGATATTTGTTCTGCAATAAGATCTGAACCTAGAATAGTAATGGCTTAGGTATAATAGTGTGCTTATCTCAGGATTGTCTTGTGTTAACCATTGCATTTCAGCTACATGCATTCCTGAACTTAGTTATGCTTCTGCAGGCAAGTATGAAACTGTAATAGCTGTAGACTGCAAATATAACATCTGCAACTCTGTATGGGTCAGGTAGGAAACCCAACACTCCAATATGGTCTGTACACATCAGACATATTCCCATCCACTAGGGGATAAATGTGTACACCTGCATTCCAAGTATTAATACACAGTTTACCTACTAGCTCTGTCATGCATGAATCTCATGCATGTGTGTTCAAGTGTCACTGCAGTATTGTATAGCACTCTATTACCAGATCACAGTTTGTTACCAGGTGTAGGCATATATTAGTCAATCAATATTCAGCAGTGGCTCAGTAGGTCAGTGTAATAAATGCTAGGTACGATATACATTTTGTCACACACAGACTGGGGTTCGAATTCAGGGACAAGTACTACTAAATATTAATAGAAATTATTATGTAATGTTAACAGATGTTCTTCACACAGGAATTACAGTTAAATAAATGGCTGTAGTAGTTGTTCAAATGGGTTACTAATTTGTGTATCCAGATGTGCCAGAGTATTAACAGCATTACTCAGAAAGGTGATAAGAATGCAGTAAGTAAAAACTCAACAAGTACAATAGTAATTCAAGTTATTACAACAAATAAAACTGTTTAATCTTGGTACGGCTGTATGCCTAGTGTGTCTGTGAATGTCTGCTGATAGTCTAACCCTGTGCCTGCCAAGGATGGCATGCTAAGCATAAACTCTCTGTACTGTACATGATAAAATGTCTCTCGAGTATCACACTGTCATAGACTGTGATCACTGTTGTCAAATCCCTGGGACACAGATTTAGTAGCCACTTGATTTATCTCAATAGCACAGTCACACTACATCAGTCCGCAGTACACCTTGGTAGTCACATATGTTCCCCTGACATGTAGTAGTCCTCTGTAGTTGTGCACCTGTAGGTGTTACAATTTCGCCCATACTGTCCCATGCTGATAGGTTGAGAGGCATATAGGTACTACAGAAGCTATAGGGCACTTGTATGCATAAATTAAGTGCATACCTGTAGAGTATATAAGAGTTCTATTGCAAGCAATATAGCCTATATTGGTAGTAATGGCATGCATTTCTCTCTCCCCCCAACCCTTATCTGCATCATCATTTATTAATCTTATAGATCGGGTATGGTTTACTGTTAATATATGTTATCAAAATGCTATGTTTAGCCTTGTGTTTTATTATTGTTATGTATTACAATGGTTGCATACTAGCATACTTTGTTGAATTACTATGTTGCTGGCCTTATGCCATAACTGTTACCGTTACAATACTGACTGTTATCCCAATTATTGTTGTGTTCTATATGCTATGCAATGATATCCCAATTATTGTTGTGTTCTATATGCTATACAATGTTACATTACTGGGTTACGTGATTTGTTCAGGCATGCTGTTACAACTAACCACATGTTCTCTTCATTACTAACCTATACCCTTTGAAACACCTCAGCACCATAGCTTGACTGGGTAGGCCAGTTCCCGGTGATCCACCTACCCTACTTCAACCACCCATAACAACGGGTCCTAGCATGTCTGGGACCCAACCTGGAACTGCCCCCTCCACTGGTCCTGCACCACCTATGGGTGGAACCACCTCAGAGGATGGGGTCTGTCTCCCCCTGGGAGTGGGCGCGGAGATGGAGTTGTCACCCTAGCAACAGCTACCAGTCATGGTGCGCAGGATTGTGCAGCAAGAGTTTGATGATTGACTTCGCCAGATTGAAGGCAGACTGGTCAACCTGGAGGGGCAAGCTGGCACCAGTGCCCATCCCCCCAGCACAGCCACATTTGGGGGAGTGAAGGAGCAGTGGTGACTGACCATGAGTGGGGAGCTCAGTCCTACTGCTTCTGTCTCAGGGCACATGACTCTCCGATTCGACAACACCCTTCTTGTCCATGGTGTCTAATGCCCCTGTCTGCTGTCTTGTCTGTCTTGTCTGTTTGCACATGCTACCTGTCCTACCCAACTTACCTCCCCACATGTACCTATATCCCTTCCCCAACATTCCACTCTCTACTTAGAAATGGGCATCTGTCCCACAAAAAAATATCACCCCATACATAGCTTTCCATTTTGTCCTTATGTACTTTGCCTACAATCAATCATTACAGAAATTAATCAACACAGTTATGTCACCCACACCCCTCTCTCTGGGATGTGAGGCTCCAAATTCCAAATTGTCCATAACCTGCACAGCTGTTGCTGTACAACAAATGGAGGGCTATGTTCCTTTCCTACACCCATCCTGCACATCCCTACCTCCCCTTCACATTTTTTTCCTGCTGCTTGCTCCCATTTCACCACTTTCCGATTGCCTCTTTTTTCTATTCTTTTTTGGAAATAGCATGGGTTTAAGCAGAGCTAAGGGCCGAGCAGTGGTGCATCATGCAACCTCACGCAAACCCACTTAAAGCTGCTTAAAACTGCTTTAGTCACTTTCTGTTTTTCTGAAATTGTTATGAACATCAGCAAAATGATTACCACTGCCAAGTCTCGAGCCCAACATACTGACAACTAGTGCACAGTGCACTAGCCTACTAGACCACTCAGCTCTGAGGAACATTAGGTGTTTCCATAAACATATCATGAGTATCAGTGATGCACATCAGCAAAAATTCACCACTGCTAAGTTTCAAACCCATGAGCATGTCAACCTTAATATAGTGCATTAGCCCACTCCCCTCTGAAGAATTGCAGGTGTTTCCATACACATATCCTGAGTATCAGTGATGCACATCAGTGAACAAATACACCCCTCCCAAGTCTCAAACCCAAAACTTGATCAACTACAACAAAGGGCATGAACCCACTAGGCCACTCAGCTATGAGGAATAACGGGTGCTTCCATACACATATCCTCAGTGCCACTGACACACTGCTTGTACATATAATGGGGAAAATGACAGCATACTTTGGATTGTGATGCAGACACCAAATCAGTACACAGCCAAATAAATGCTGATGGATGTACATGAAGCCTAGGATATCACGTAGAGCTGACAACTGCACAGACTTTTGCAGAATGTCCACAGTTGTGCCACCTACTTTTGGCATGGTTGTCACAAAACCTATTCTGTGTGCTGAAGCACCGGCATGTCAGTAAAGACTGAGATTAGAAAATCGTGACAGACCATTCAGTGTCATACCCATCCAAACACAAATGCCCATGCCAGTCCTGTGTAATAGACTGTATGCATGCACATATGTCTTGCAAATACACCTGCTATAGTATTGACTCAGTAGCTTAATCTGTTGCATTCCTAGCAAGCTTTACATTTTGCCTCCCACAGTCCTGGAATCCATTCCAGTCCGTTGCATGTCAGGTATATGCTTGTCAAAACAACAAATACATGACTGAACTCTGCAATTTTAAGCAGAACCGGTTGCTGCTACTGCAGTCACTGCCACCCATATTAGCATGGCAAAGGCCTGTAGGTTGGGACACACTTCACAAATAGGTTTAGGCATTCTAAATGTTGCCTATCACCCTCTGGATGGCACTATTACATAACATATGCACCTTAGGCACATGCCTCACCTGGACTGTTATGGGTAGTATCACCCTGGCTATGCTGTCACAACAGAACTGACACTGCTCCCTCACTGAGATATACAGCTTGCATGTGTTACAATTTCCAGTATGACTTCTGGCCAGAATGCAGCAACTGCACCTGCAACATATGTGGCAACATGTTCGGCTATCTGCTACAGATCTATCATACCTCCCAAACACCTAGAACAGGGGATCCACACAATGCCATCAGAAAGGGGTAGGGGCAATGGTCAGGTGACAGGGACATGTGTCACAGGCGTCCCCTACAAACATACGCAGCAGATAGACCAACAGCTATTGTAACAGCTTGCATATTCTGATGCAAATGATGTATGACACTTACATCTGTCTGTCCCCTTACTGACCTCAACCCACATTGTTAAACAGTAAACTGCCACATAATCAGAAAGTCTGTTCACAATGGCCAAACATAGCATAGGTTCATAGGTTGGTACTAGGCTATCGGCCCCAGGGCCTATACAAGCCTAGCCATAACAATTCCCTGGCTATTTCTTCCCACACCATTTACTTCTCTGGACCCTTGTCTAGCAGGGCGACTGACGTGATCCACAGGGTGAATTTCCTTTCTCCCATCCAATCATCAAGGTTCCTTTTGAAGAGGGCCAAAGAGGTGCTCTGCTTGACATGTATGGGCAGTCTATTCCAGAGTATGGGGAGTTTCTGGGTCAGGAACATATCCCTCCAGCATGTTTTGTTTATTGTGGTGACAAGGTTTAGATCCCTGGAGCATGTGGCTCTGAGGGATTGGGATTTCTTTAAGTATAGCCTGTCCAACATCTCTGGGCTTGACATGGCCTTGTATGTTAAGCAGAGATGCCTCGGAGTAGACGATATGCGACAGAGTATAGCTGGAGTTTTTTAAGGCAGTCAGCATAGGGCATCTGCTTTAGGCCAGTGATTCTTATAGTGAGGTATTTATGTGGCCTTTCCAGTTGTTGCAGATGTCTTTAGAGGTGCATACCAAATGGGGCAGTGTATTCTATAATGGGTCTAATGAGGGATGAGTACAGTGGGACAATGACCTCCCTTTTTCTGGATGAAATGCCCTTAGTGATGAGGTATGCCACATAGAAGGATTTCCTGACTATTGTGGTGATGTGGTTATTGAAGGTGAGATCACTGTCCACCTGTGTCTCTAAGTCTCTCATCACACTTTTGGTGTTTAGTGTACTGCCACCTATTTGGTAATTCATGGGTACATGTTTTTTCCCAAAGGGGATAACTATACATTTCTTGGCATTGAGCTTGAGTCCATGGCTCTGGCACCAAACATCTGTTTCTGTAAGGCCATTTTGTAGAGTAGCCACATCATTTGGGGATTCAATAATGGCTCCCAGTTTGCAGTCATCTGCGAACTTTGTTAGCCAGAGTCCCTTAGTGTTGGCCTGTACTTCAGAGAAGTAGATGCCAAACAAGAGAGGTCCCAGGACTGAACCCTGAGGTACTCCACTTGTCACTTGTCTGGAGCTGGATTTGGAGTCAGCTACTTTTACAGTGTGTGTTCTGTCAGTAAGCCAATTGGCAACCCATTGAGTGACGTAGAGATTTCTGCCCAGCTTAGTAAGTTTATCTATGATTCCAGAGTGAGGGATGGTGTCAAAGGCCTTGGCAAGGTCCAGATAGACTGTGTGGACTGCCTTACCCTCGTCCACGGCTCTGAAGACTGATTCGAAGAAGTCAGTCAGGTTCAGGAGACAAGATTGGCCCTTCACAAACCCAAACTGGGTGGGGTCCAGTGTTTGAAGGTTGCCAATGTCTTTGTTTATAAGTTCCCTGATAATATGTTCCATGGCCTTGCAGATCAGGCTCGTCAGACTGATGGGGCAGTAGTTCCCAGGATCCAAGGTGGATCCCCCCTTGTGGAGTGGGATAACTGTAGCTGTTTGCCACTCAGTAGGCATGAAGCCTGAGGTGAGGGTATGATTAAACATGACACTTAGGTGAGGTGACAGTTCATTTTGTAGTTCATGTAGTACACAACCCGGGATGTCATCTGGTCCCATGGATGCTGTATTCTTAGCTTTGAAGAGTGCGTTTTTTACTTGTGTGGCTGTTATTACCAGAATTTGGCAATCTTCTGGTATTGAGATGGGCCATTTAGGGGGTGAGAGGGGGTGAAGTTGGCACTGAATCAGTCTGCCAGGATATTGGCAATATCCTTAGGATCAGTATATTTAATGCCATTCTGTTGTAACTCAGAGCAGATCTGAGCATTGCCATTTAGATTCTTGACATAGTTATAGAATGCTTTGTGGTTGTCTTTGGAATCTTTGGCAATTTTATTTTCGTAACAAACTTTGGAGGATTTTATGAGGGATTTCAGCTTCTTACTGAGGCTGATAAGAGAGTTTTTTGCATCCTGGGATTTTCCTCTTTTCTGTAATAGTTTCTTCCTTTTGTTGTAAAGTTTGTTTATGGCAGGGGACTACCAGATTGGCTTCTTTTTTTGGAGGAGAGCATCTTGGTTCTATTTGGGATGGCATGATTCATGCATGAGTGGATATGCTTGTACAGTGCCTTAGTGTAGGACTCAGCAGTTGAACTTTCAGTTCCCATCTGCATGGGTGTCATGAAGTTTGTAACTTCTGACTTGAGTAGTATGAAGTTAGCTTTGGAGTAGTTTTTTATGGAGATGTCCTTACTGGGGGTTGGGGGTGGCATCAGTGGCAGCTGGTGACTTCAAATCAAAGGGGGGCTGAAGGAGACAGCTGAATGGGTGGGGTCAATGGGAAGGAGTGTGGCCAACTAGAAAGAGGAGGAGCTATGCTCAAAACCACAAAAACTAACTAAATACACTGCCCTGGGTGCCAAACCGCCATCATTATGAGAGTCCAATCAAGACAAAATGAAGTGTAGAAGAATAAAAATATTTCAATGCATTGGCTGCATGACAGCTTACTTAATATCTAGATGGAAACAAAAAGGTTGTGAGGCATGAAAAATTAAGTTACTTTTTAAATACATTAATGGTATGCCAGTCAAAATCAAGTATAAGAAAAACAAGCAGCACTTAACTGAAACCACTTCTTGCACTGCAGTTCTAATTATAATTTATATTCAGCTTTATTAAAGTACCAAGTAACATGCTGAAAGTAGAAATCTCTGATGCCCCCACTTGTAAAAATGTTTCTTATCCAAAAAAAGACCTGCTGCCTGACAACTATCTACTTGTTTCATGGGGAAAACATGATCAAAGTAAAAAATGGAAAGCAAACAAGAAACAAGCTCAAGATACATTGCTTAAAAGGATTACTGTACAGGTTATGGAACACACGACTGGCATTCTGTTTAGCTTACAGGTAAAGCCTGCAGAGATGACTGGAAGTCTCCAAGTGTAATGAGCTTCTTAAAATAATGTAATCTTGCCCTTTATTACAAATACTGTCATATGCATTTCAATACCCAAGGCTTATACATTATCTAGTTAAGTATTCTCTACATGACAGCAACAGAAAGGTTTTCAATGTTGACAATTCTTTAACAGTATGCTTATTAAAGCTTACTTGCATCTTACTATCTCAGCCAAGCTTACCTGATGGTCATTAAAGTATTGCTACTTAAACACAGAGCAACAGGCACTTTGAGTAATAAGCATAAATCAACAGTACAAAAAATATGACAGAAACCAGACCATTCTGCAAAAATCAAGGACAGATGAAAAGCCACTCTAGTACTTGTGTCTACCTTGGATGGGGGGGATACTCTGCACATTTACACTGCATAACTACTCCTTGCCTTGCTTCGACACATCCAGAGTCACTACATGGGGGAGTGGGGTGCAACAAGTATGTCACAATTTGAAATGTCTCTGGCTGACTGTGATGGCCCTGACACATTTGTCATACCTCTCAACCTCACAGCAAGAAATCTGGACAAAGCCATACAAAGAAGTGGGACAAAGGCCCAAAAATAAGGACAATTTTTAAATATTGCTCTTATAAACTTAGAAAGATAATAGAATAGGTCTTGCATTAGTATGAATTTTCTGAATAGTATGAAAACTGAAACTCAAATGTCTGTCATTATTTTCTAACTTAAGTCTTTAATGATTTATCACTAATTTGCCAAAAAAACCCCACAATTTTATGAAAAATGGACTAAAAATGTAATGTAAAAATATAAAATAGCCACACAATACAGCTGGGAACCTGTCAAAGAAGGGACACTTTAATATTAGTACTGCTAACTTGAGCAGCTGACAAAATAAAAGAATTGACATGCATTTCTGAAATAAAAGTAATCTATAACTCTGATTATTGCAGTTATTTCTTAATTGTAAACCCTCCATGTTTTCTTCCAAAATTGCTATTTTGCGGAGGGATTATTAGAGGGAAGAGCAACATTTTGAGCCAAAATCAGGGACAGTTGAGAGGTTTGGCTATGCCTAATTCTATAAAGCAATTTATTTGCATGTACCTTTCAACCTGTTAATGCAATAAATCTGGACAAGGCCAAATATATCGGGGGAGCATATAAACAGTACTAAAAATTGCTCTTGTATAAACCGAGACAGTTGATAGAACAACAGGTCTTACTTTAGCATGCGTTTTTCTGAAGGTTATGAAGTCTGAAACTCAGTGTGTCATTATTTATTGACTTAATTCATAAATGATTTGCCAGAAAACCGCAAATTTTATGAGGAACAAACCAAAAATAAGAAGCAAAAATCTATTCATTCTTTGAAAATCTGGACAGTTGGGAGGTATAGTTCAGCTGGGGCTGTCTTTAAGTTTGCCGCCCTTCCCCCTCACAAAATCATGGTCGAATGGAGCCTCCCCCTGCAGCCATTCCAATGATCCATTACTTGGCTATTTCACTCCATTTACCATAAACACTGTAATGTGCATACTGATTTACTTCTATGATGATTTGGACTTCAGTTGAAAGTTTTATTTTGCATTTTACAGCACAAACACTAAGACATCTGCTAAACAAACTTAGCATTAAAACTTCTCTGCCCTTGAAACTCACATTCATTGAAACAGCATTGAAACCCACATTCAAAGAAAATACATTTTACCAGTGGCAGATAAAGATTAATTCTGGGCTGTTTTCAAATCATAGGCACCTTGCATATGAAACATACATGTGCTCTTTGATACACCTTCCTATTGTTTTGAACATTTTTCCAGTAAACTATGAAACAAAACGCATGCACCAATAATGACAAAACTGTCCAATTCAGAACATTTTCCAGTAAACAATGAAACAAAATGCATGCTCCCATAATGACAAAACTGCCCAGTTTAGAACATTTCCATCATAAATGTCTATTCAACCTTCTACAGTCCACCATTATCAGTAAATATGCACAATTCTACAGTCCATCATTATCAGTAAATATGCACAATTCTACAGTCCACCATTATCAGTAAATATGCACAATTCTACAGTCCAACATTATCAGTAAATATGCACAATATCTGAAGAAGTAAAAAAGTCATCTAAATAATTCCACATTAAATAAATCTGTAACTAATGAAGAGGTTGCTGCTAGTAAACACCTTTATATTTCATGGTTTCATCGAAAAATAAAGTGTCTGATGCCCCTGAGGAATAAATTGCCTATATTAGATTAAAAATGATAAGCTAGTAATATTGCAAGAGGAAATGGATGGCAAACTGACAACAGGCTCATAGTTAGTATCTTAACTTTTTCAGTACGGCAGCATTCACCCGTTGTGGGAGTCGAACCAACAACCTTCTGCATCAAAAGCAAGTACACAACCTGTTGTGCTATTAACAGTGCAAGCTGACTTAGCATAAGCAACACTAAACTTCTCTTCCCCTGCAGCTCTCAGCTCCTTGTAAAATCTACTCAATACTCAACTGCATCTCAACTTCACAGCACAAGAAATCTGGAAAAAGCCAAATTTATTGGGGGGGTCAAAAACCCAAAAACCAGGGACACATTAAACATTGCTTGTATAATCTTGGAAAGTTGCTAGAATAAAATGCTGAGTTACCACCATACATTTTCCTGCCAAGGTCCCTGTGCAAAAGAGTCAGAGCAACATACCACTATGCCAAATCAGCTGTTTTGTGAAAGAGCGGAAGACTGAAACTTAAATGGCTATCATTTAATGAATTCAGTTCTCACCATAGCTGTCAACCTCTTAGCACAAAACACCTGGACAAACCCAGTGATGAGGGAATACAGCCCTCAAACATAGTCAGTGAATTCAGTTCTTGCCATAGCTGTCAACCGTAGCACAAAAAACATGGACAAAGCCAATAATGGGGTAATACACTCCCACAAATAAGGACAAATTTCAAATATTCATCTTATAAACTTAGGTTGTGTTACAATGTATTTTCTGAAGAATATGAAGTCTGAAATTCAAATGCCTGTCAATTTTACTACTGACGGAACAAAAACAATTTTCAGCAGAGGCCCAGGGAGAAATACTGCAGACACATGTCTTTGTAAAATGGCAGGACACCAGAGCAAATCCACACAAACACAGGGATAAGATGCAGACTCCACACAGAAGGCACCCCAGCCAAGAATCAAACCAGAAAAACCTATGGCTGTGAGGCAACAATGCTACCACTGCACCATCAGATATGTAAGTAAGTACACATTCAGAAACCTGAAGTCTAAATTTCAAATGCCTGTCAATTTTATTTAACATTTGTTAATCAGGACAGACTGACTTGGAACAAAAAAAACAATTTTCAGCAGAGTCCCAGGAAGAAATAATGCAGACATGTCTTTGTAACATGGGAGGACACAAAAGCAAATCCACACAAACACAGGAAGCAGATGCAGACCCCACAAGGAAGGCACCCCAGCCAAGAATCAAATCTGAGAACCGCAGCTGTGAGGCAACAATGCTACCACTGCACCATCAAATATCAAGCATTGCAACATTTAGAAACCACAGATATTATGAGGAACAGATCAGATCAAATATCAAAAATCTGCAATTGTTTTGCAAATGGTGGTGGGTAGGGAATTCAGGTCTTTAACACCTGCATACAAGGTACAGGGTTCAAGCCTGAGGTATTCCCTACCACACCACCATGAGTCTAGCCACCAGTATATGGCAACTGGGGCATTTTCTCACACACACACACACACACACTCACTCACACACACACACACACACACACACACACACACACACACACACATCCCCGATCTCGTAGCACCTCCAAATCCCTGATCTCATAGCACCTCCAAATCCTCAATCTCGTAGCACCTCCAAATCCCCGATCTTGTACCTCCAAATCCCTGATCTCATAGCTGCAAACCTGTTATCACACACACCTCCAAATCCCATGTTATCACACATAAACTCTAAATCCATAGCTATAGCTGCAAACCAGTCCCTTCGTGCCATAATTCCATGCCCGGCTACATAAATCCAGACTGCTGACATTGCAGTCCGACTCTGATTAGTTTCCCAGCACAGTCTATTGTAGTTACAACTGCATAGACTTCTGGGATATCTGTCCGTGAATTTTTGTTTTCTTTTATTTTCTTTTCATTTCTTTATTTTTTACAGCTGGGGGGGGGGATGCAGTCCGGCAGTCCAATAGCATGGGCCGCCCCTGGGTGGCATGCTAAACTGTGGACATACCACATAAATCTGTACAAAGGGCAGTATTTTTACCTACCCTCTGAGATGCTGTAGTCCCCACACCCTGATAATGTACACCTCACAGGCCAGGAAAAGAGCCAAGACCTACATGAAGGCCTTAAATACAGCACTGTGGTGCCATGCCATTGGCTAATGAAAATGCAACCCAGCTGCTCTGGATGCATTTAGCAAGTGTGAGTCACAGATTGGTGCACAGGCAATCACCTGTTCATGAGCATTACTTATAAAACCCAAGCTGCTGCCTATGGTAAACAGGTCTGTGACTTTCTTTATGAAGACAGACTGAGAGAACATAAGCATTATAATACAAGATTTCTGCACAAAAAGGAGAACAACACTATACCAGGAAGGTAATAGAAGTCCCCATGTAATGGGATGCAGATTGGAGGATGGAGTTATGGTAAACAGGGTTAACAACAATAGGTCTGTAGTACATAACTTGGAATGATGTGTTGCTGTTACTCACGTGTTTGACACCTACAGGCTTCCTTTTTGGCTATGATCACAGCTCTGGCCCTCTGAGTCCCTCAACCAATAGTCGGCTAATGTACGAATGCTACTGGATTGTGTTTTAGACAATACTGACAGTACGTTCTAGTGGATACAGCTGGCATATCACATGATGTACTGTCATTAGCTCCTATCAGTCTGTGAATGTCACACAGGCATACCTCAAACATTGTGCAGGTGTCCCTGACTCTTCCTGATGTACTCTGGCTGGGACACAGTGTACTCCACACAAGTATCCTATCACTTGAGAGCTATGTCTATCATACCTGTTAACCCCCTACAGCAGGACAGCAGGTCTGGGTGCTTCCTTTGAGGTTGCAGACATATATGAAGAAGGAAATATGACTGTCTGTAGTGGATGTCACCAGTGTGGGCTTGCTTTGCAGGACTTCAGTAGTGATCTTATTTGCTTGTACAGGCTAAGGAGACACTGCTTCACATTGGGCACCTACTCCTTCTTGGTCTTGGACAGCAATATTTCACTCCTGTTATAGAGTGCACTTATTGCAGATGTCCACCACACAGGTTTACTTACCCTTGCAGAGGATGAAATAGTCCTGTTGGGTGTACCTGACTCCATGCATCTATACTAATGCATGTATAGTGCTTTGGTGTATTTGTGGATATTACTGCCAGTTCCTACAGAGGCAGTCTCTACACCAATATTTCACATTCATTCGGTACGGAGGGTGTCAGATTTTTTCTAGGAGAATGTCCAGCCACTAATTTATTTTGGAGCAGTTACATTTTTATTTGTCCAATAATTTTTTTGAATTTAATGGTGAGATATTTAAACAACAACGAGGTACAGCTATGGGGACAGCATTTGCCCCCTCTTATGTGAATCTCAGCATGGGTCTATTTGAATATAAATATATATATACAAAGCTTTGTTCTATAGTAAATTTGTCAAACATTATGCTCAATTCATTGATGACCTCATGTTTTATGAGAGGGGGGAGTGGATGAAGAAGATAATTTTACTAATAGTCTGCAGTTAAACAGATTTGAGTTGAAATTTGATGGTATACAGAAGGGTAAAATGGTTTCTTTTTTAGATGTGCATTTAGATATTTCTTGTCCTACAGGATTACATACTTGAGTACATAGAAAGTTTGAGGGTAATATTTATTATCTAAAAGCCACGAGTTGTCATCCACCACATACAACAGAAGCTTTACCTTTTGGTGAGATAATGCGGATACATATTTTGTGCAATATTGAATCTGAACTTAAGGAAGAAATTATGAAAACTAGTAATATGTTTCAGTGTAGAGGATATAGTAAACAGGCCATTTCTAAGGTAGTATTTAAAGCCAATAGTAAGTGGAGTGGGAATTCAGTTAGGTCATATAAATATGAACACAACTTAGTTAATTCTGAAACGGATATATATTTTACAACTGTATATAGTTGTTTTAGTGATATTTTGATTAATTTAGTGAAATATTATTGGAATTTTCTGCAGTCTTAAAAAGAAATACATCTATGGCTCCCTAGAAAACTTAAAGTGTCTTATAAGGTAGGGAGAAGTTTGAAAAATATGTTAGTCAAAGGTAAATGTTTATGTTGAGGACCTCCACATATGTGGGTGTGTGCTGTGTAGGTGTGGGTGGTGTGTAAGGTGTACTGATTGTGTTGACAACCGTTTCAGTGCCAGATATGCCAGCTTGAGAGGGAGCAAGCATGGATTGTAGGCTCCTAATGTCATTGTATCTCTCACAAATTGTGTTACTTGATGGTGTTTGTAGATGGCTGCCCATGTACATGAGGCAGTTGCTATACTGTGCCAGGATGCCCATATTAACCAGACTGGCAGGGGAAAATGTAGGACATTGTCCAGCCATATTTGCCAGAATCTAAGGGAGGAAGGCCAGGGAGACCAAAGAGGTGGTCCTATAGTCCAGGTGCTTAAAAGAAATGTAGGAGGCTTACACTACCTTATACAATACAGACAGGCTATAAACAAGCAGTAATTGATGCAACAGAAAAGATGCAGTTGAACACCTTAGAGAACATGCAGCAAGTAGCAGGAAACAACAAGATGAGGAGGAAAATGCATGATGTATTGCCACTATGCTGCTGATAGCCATATACATACTTTGGTGAGAGATGGTGGAGTATGATGTGGGAGTTAAAGGAGGGTAGTGTTGTCAAATGTGGATGTGCAAGGTGTGTATATAATGGTGTATAATGTATGTGGTCCTGTGATGTGTTCCCCTCTTCTTGTCTTTCAGGAGTGATGTACAGATGGAGGAACCCACTTTTTTCTGCAACCGAGAATGAAGTCATAATTGACGGCCTCAGAGTGCATCATGCCATCTTGCTGTCGAGGAGTCACCATATGCAGGAACAGCACACTGCTGCACTTTGGGCAGACCTTGTTGCATTAGTAAATCATGTCAGGCTACAGGACAGAGGCTATGAGCAGGTCCTGCACTAGGCCACCAGTATGATAACTGCTGCATGGCAAAGGGCTGCAGCTGTGGCCAGGGACTGTGTTGGCACCGTTGGATGGCCTGCAATACAACAACCACTCTTGGCTACCGATGAGATCCTTGCAAGCCTGGATTCAGCTACCAGCTCACAAGCATCCATCATCCCATATGTCATGAAGGTGGCTGGCACAGTGTCCACAGCAGAGGAGCATCCAGGTAAGTCTACTGTGGTCATCACTTTAATACTGTACCAGTCATAGTGGCAGCCTCTGCATACCTGTACAAGGATGTCAGGTCAATCTACATTTGGGGGGGGTTGTAATGCACACATGTGTACACATACTCAGACTATCAGCAACATGGGCAGTATCAAAGTTTGTACTGTACATGTTGGTATATACACATATGATCCTGTACCAGTGCCACATTTGTGTTTGCCGACAATACTTCTCCCCCACAATTTCATAGGTACATTTGGTGTGGCTGGAGTCCAACATTCTGTAGCCGGTGAGTGTGAAACTGTTTTATTATGGCTCATCTATACTGTAGGAATGTTAAGGGCTGCCAGTTTGCCATAGACACAAATGTGCAGCTTAGCCATTGTATAATACTTGTATGTTCAGTAGTGTAGGGGTTTACTGCAATGCATTGAATTAGTAATCACAGTAGCATATTTTCAGGAGCTGTAACATATTTTCATTTATTCTTGTGAAGGAATATGCAGTCTACCATACTGGGAGCAGTAGTATGGTGGTGACGAGTGCACTGTTTTTTTAGGTGAAGGCCCATCACATACATTAAAATCTCATAAACTCACAGGTGTATAGGACTGGCAACATTAACCAGACATAGCTGCACTGCATGCTGTTAAGGCCTGCCTTGACTGTGTCTGTTGCAGTGTACTTGTGTGTTGTGCATGGGATCAGTAATAAGGTGTGGTATGTATAATGCGGTTGTGACACCTAATGTGTATGTGTGTATGTGTGTGCGTGTGTGTGTGTGTGTGTGTGTGTGTGTGTGTGTGTGTGTGTGTGTGTGTGTGTGTGTGTGTGTGTGTGTGTGCGTGTGTGTGTGCGTGTGTGTTTGTGTGTGCATGTGTGTGCGTGTGTGTGTGTGCGTCTATGTGTGTGTGTGTGTGTGTGTGTGTGCATGTGTGGATCAGCAGACATAATAGTGCATGTATTAATGTAGTCATGTTGTCTTCCTCCTCACAGGTGACTGTGGGGGTTGGAGACTATCCCCCTCACAATCTGATGTCAGTGTCTCATCGGACTCTGATGATGATGGTGGCCATAGGGAGGCACAGATGGGATTGTTTGGGGCTGAATCTGTCCAGTGGGTTGACATCCCACTTCCTCCCCCAATAACCCCACACACAGTCAGTATGCCCACACATACCCAGTCTCCTGTGCCCACAGATATTGGACAGTCAGAGGGTGGTGGCATCAAACAGGAGAGTGTGGTGACTATGGCATCTGTGACTGTAGAGACTAGCCATAGCCAGCGAGCTGGCAATATCCCATACAGGCTAATTGACAGGGGTGCTTGAAGGAGGACCACTGCCCATCCACCACCTGCGACAGATGTCTCATCACAAGTCACTCAACTCATGTTTGGGTCTATCATGGAAGCAAAGGCACATTCTGAATACAACACCAGATGGATGCTCAGGATCATGGATGCATCACTGTCTGGCATCCATGACTCTATGCACAACATTGGTGACACCATGCATCATTTCGCTGACAGATCGTGGGGTGAGACATTGCCAGTCCTTAACTGCGCATTGTCTGTGCTGGAACATGTGGTGGGAGTAGGGTGTTGGACATTTGGATGTAGGTCAGCACCGCCATCAGCTGAGAGTCAACATTGCTGTGCGCAGTGCTGCTCTCATAGTAGCAGTACCACCAGCACTACAGAAGGTCATGGGCATGTGGTCCTGGGTTTTCCTTTGAGGAAGATAGTCCCAGCAGACACCAGTCACTGTTAGCATGTAGTACCCCATCTGAACCTGGTCATGGTGATGCCAGTGCCATTCCTGGCAGAGGCAGTTCCTGTGTTCATGGCTGGAGATGGTGAACTGTACATTCCGCCACGTACGGTCCACAGCTGTTCGCCATAATCTCATGTAGGGCTAGCACATGGCTTGACTGTGTACACACGCACACACACACACACACACACACACACACACACACACACACACACACACTTACACATCATTGTCCCATGCAGGTTAGCAACAGACACACACACAGCTCCTTTCCATGGCCCAGCTTACCAGTACCCCTCCAGACACACAAGCACACAATGTCAACTGTGTGGCACAGCCTAGGCCTTTGGCAACACCACACCACACCTTGTCCATGTGGTGATACCTGTGCCATATCCCTGTCATCCAAACCACTGATGCAGGGACATGCAAATATGTGTCTGATGCACAGGGTGACTGTAGTACATTTAATGAAAGTATGTAGTGCAGTAGTGTTATGCCTTGTAAGCTGCTGTCTGCTGGCATGTGTCATGAGTACACATCAAAGTGTATGTACCTTTGTTCCATGATGCTGCATTGGTGGTAGTATTGCTTACTGACTGTTGTCTCCCACACATTTTTCTGTTTCTGTTCCAAGGCTCTGTGTGTCTATGCCGTGAAGACCTGGTGCCAATACAGTGGCTCAGGATGGTATGGTGGCAATGCAGAAATGTGACTTAGCCAAGATACAGCTGTGTATGTGCATGTTTACCTAGGTGCATATGTGTAGAACAGTGTGTCAGGGACAATGGGGGCAGACAGCATAACTTGCATGCATACCCCATGACACAATATGCTACTCATGATACATGTCACCTGGGAGTTCAGTATGATCATAGGCTCACAGGATCTTAGGAGGTTATTAGAGTAATGGCCCTGGGGCACATTATGTTATCCCCAGAAAGGAATATCAGTCAGCATCTGTTGCCCCTATCAATGAGGGACGCAGGTGGGACCTCTGAGTCAGGATTGTGGCTTCCCATCCACTCATCACGGTTGTGCTTGAAGAGAGTCAGTGTGATACTCTGTTTGATGTATATGGGAAGTGTATTCCTGAGACAGGACAGCCTCTGGGAGACAAACTGTGTCACCAGCAGGTTGTGTTGAGGTCACATATCAGATTCAGGCCTGTCATGCAGGTAATGCATAAGGGGTTAGACTTACAGATATGGGGCAGTTGTAGTAGAGCAGGGTCTAACATTGCCTTGTAGGTGTGACACAGCCCACCACTGAGCAAAGTATCTGATACAGAGTGTAGCAATAGTGATTTGAGCCTGTCTGCATGGGACAGGTGTTGGAGGCCATGGATTACCTCTGTGAGGTATTTCTGTGGCCTTTGCACTTGGTGCAGATGTCTGGATAGGTATATACTAAACGGGGCATTGTAGTAAAGTATTGTTGTATGGAGTGAGGACTATAGAGAGGTAATGACCACCTTTTTTCTGGCTGCAATCCCTTTACCTGTGAGAGGAAATATGTACAAGGCTTTACTGACCACTGCTGCTATATGACGGTTGAATGGGAAATTATCAACCTGAGTACCCAGGTCTCTCAACACAGGTTGTGTGTTTAGGGTGTTGACATTGATGTGGTAAACAGTGTCTTTGCCAAATGTTATGATGATACAGGTTTTTGCATTTAGCTTGAGGCCAAGGCCTTGGCACCAGTCTGTAGTTGATGTAAGACCCTCTTACAGTATGTTAACATAATTTGAGGAGTCACTGACAGACAGTACCCAAATTACAGTTTTCCACAAACTTGGTCAATACCTACAAATGTAGGTGGTGGAGGGTAGTATTCATGTCTACATATATGTGTGTTATTTGGGGGCAGCAGATACTCATAGGGCCTCATATTGTATACATATTGCACACACATAGGCAAGACAGACTAGGGTTGGCACTTTATCAAATGCCCAATGTGGGACATGTTTTGTAGTAACATGACAGTTGACAGGAGAAACCATACCCATGGTGAGTGCAACGGACACCACCTCACCTTTTTGACAATATAACAACTTAGTTTTGTAGCATTTGCCTAGATTATGCTATTTTGCATACCATTTATGTGTTTGTGGTGTTTGTGCTGTAAAATGGCTGTTTTCTACAACTGTTAGACTAATGTAGGAAATGTTTGTTGTCCTACACTCTTGGGAAGTTTGTATTGTTTTAGTTTTTATAGGACACACCTGTGCAAACATGGACTCAACTTGCGCAGTGTGACAGGTGGTAACCGTAACACAGTCGCACTGCTGCACTGGAATATATGTACACACACACACACACACACACACACACACACACACACACACACACACACACACACACACACACACACGTGTGCCACTGCTGGTCAGGTGGATGACATCTGCAGGCACTGTAACTGTTGCCAATGGGGGGGGTGTTAACAGATTTGCACAGGCACTTAAAATTTTATAACCATTGCACACACATACAGGCAAGACATCCACACAGCTACAAGGTGATATTCTTACACAGACACACAGACACTCACAAAATTGCCACTTTTGAGAATAGAACCCCTACCTATCTAGTTATATATACTATAATACTACACATTTATTGCATGCACCATGGACCTATTGTGTCTGAAGTGTGTCTCACTGTGCTCCTAAGGTGGATGACATCAGCAGCCCCTTTTGGGGTTAACAGGTAGGCACAGGCCTTAAAATGTATTAGCATTGCAAACACATAGGCAAGACAGACAAACTGTTGCAAAGGGATAAACTTATCCACATGCACACACACTCAGAGTTGTCATTGTTAGGATTAAAACCCCTACATATCGAGTTGCATATACAATAGTACTTTGTACTTATCACATGCGCAGCTGTGCTTATGTGTTTGGATACTGTCTCAATGTGCTTCTAAGGTGGATGACATCAGCAGATCTTGTAACGTAAGCCAACATGGGGGTTAACAGGAAGACATAGGCCTGAAAATGTATCAACATTGCACACACATAGGCAAAACAGACACACTGCTGCAAGAGGATATATTTACATATACACACAGTAACAGAGTTGCCATTGTTGGGATTATAGCCCTACCTACCTAGTTGTATAGAGTATACTGCTACATACATATTGCATGCACCACACAGCTTATGTGTTTGGAAAATGGTTCCACTGCTGTTGGGGTGGATGGCATCAGCAGCTGTTGACAGGGAGGCCACTGTTGTGGCAGACATTAGTCACAGGGCCATAAAATGATTGACCAGTGTACAGACATAGGCCTGTTGGGTGTGTGTATGATGCTGCATGGGGAATATCTACACACGCACACAAGGTGGCTGATGTGAGACTAGAACTCCTACCTACCTAGTAATACACACTACAGCTCACCATGCTGGTTGCACACCCCCATGGTAACAATAGGTGTACAAGTGGCTGCAGTGCTACATCACTCTATGTCTCTCTCTCTCTCTCTCTCTCTCTCTCTCGCTTTGTCTCTCTCCATCATACAAGGGCCTTTTTAAGCCTAGCCATGCATCCCAAATCTCTGACAAGTTCTGATACCCTTGTTAAGTGTAACCATTGGCCTGGGAGATAAAGAATTTACAGGTTACCTGTGTCCATTAAACACACAGGTGCTAAACCAGGAATTAATTTCCAATCTCCCATCCAGTTGTCCAAGTTGTACTTGAATTGGTTTAGGGAGGAACTCTGCTTCACATGGATAGGGAGTCTGTTCCATAGATAGGGTAGTCTCTGGGATAAATACTTATCTCTCCAGCAGGTCCTATTTATATCCCAGGCAAGCTTTAAGACTTTATAATGGGTAATTCTGGTGCTGTTTGTTTTGTGGATATGCAGGACGTCCATCACAGAGGGGTCTGACAATGCCCTGTATGCCAGTCATAGATCTCCCATCAAAAGCCTGTAAGAGACAGAATGCAGGAATAGGGCTTTGAGGTGGTCTGCATAGGATATATTACTTACATCCTGTATTCTTTTAGTGAGGAACCTCTGTGGACATTCCCATTGTTGGATATGTTTGGTTAGGTACATACCAAAGGGGGCACTGTATTCAGTGATAGGTCTCATGAATGCAGAATGCAGTGTAACGATGACTTCCTTGGACTTAAATGCCATACCTTTATTTATAAGTTGCACAACATAGAATGATTTCCTCACCACTGTAGCTACATGATGATCAAAGGCTAGATTACTATCTATGCCGGTCCCTAAGTCCCTGACTACTGGGTTACCTCTAAGGGGTGTATTGTCAATATGATAGTTACCAGGGATGGACGACTTCCCAAAGGATACTATTTCTTGGCATTTAGTTTTAGTCCATGGTTCTGACACCAGTTGTTTGTCTGTGACAGCCCCTCCTAGAGAACATCTGTGTTAGTGTGAGATTAAATGACAGCTCCTCATTTGCAATCAACTGCAATTTAATCAGCCAGAGACAGCTGACATTGATCTTGACTTCTGAGAAGTAAATGCCAAAAAAGAGTGATCCAAGGACTGATCCCTGAGGGACTCCATTTGTGACTGGTCTCTTTGTAGAGTTGGACTCCCCAATTCTAGTTTCCTGGGTACTGTCTGAGAGCCAGTTGGCTATTCACTGGATGACACATGGGTTTGCACCTAACCTCTTGAGTTTGTAAACAATGCCCACGTGGGGTATTGTGTCAAATGCCTTGGCCAGGTCAAGGTAGGTAGTGTGAATGATTTTGTCCTCATCCATTGCTTTGGTGGCCTTCTCAAAGAAGTCTGCCAGGTTGAGTAGGCATGATCTGCCCTTGATTAAATCAAACTGGTTTTGGACCAGTATGAAAACCACAAAGGCAAAACCACAAACAAAGACAGCCAGCCAGTAAATCCACCAATATTTTATTAAAATAATAAAATTAGCTCAGCTCTAACGTCTCGGCTCACCACACAAGCCTTCAAGGAGTAAAAGCACATCAAGGAAACTTGCCTCATATAGTATATTCAATTAAATAATTAATTAATTAAACAATTAAATCAAATATTTCCAATTAAGCTCTTCATTAAGACCATATGGATGCAAAGTATTAAATTTCAAAATATATAAAGACTCCATAGTCAGAAGCCGTTTTTTTTAAAGACATTCATCAAATACTGACACTTTAATTTTCTCTAATATAGTACCCAGTAAACCTTCACTATCACCATTATGGAAACATTTAAAATGAGTAGCTATAGAGCTTTCTTGAAAAGCTGCAACATGTATCAAATGGAATATGATTGATATAAATAAATTTGTCTATTACGCATTTGCTCGCCTTACATTTTTTACAACAAGAAGTGCCCAATGGAAGTATATTGGAATTAATTCTAACTTTCCTTTAACAATAAAGTTATGTATGTATTGGCACCCCAGCCAAGAATCAAATTTGAGAACTGCAGCCGTGAGGCAACAATGCTACCACTGCACCATCAAATATCAAGCATTGCAACATTTAGAAACCACAGATATTATGAGGAGCAGATCAGATCAAATATCAAAAATCTGCAATTGTTTTACAAATGGTGGTGGGTAGGGAATTCAGGTCTTTAACACCTGCATACAAGGTACAGGGTTCAAGCCTGAGGTATTCCCTACCACACCACCATGAGTCTAGCCACCAGTATATAGCAACTGGGGCATTTTCTCACGCACACGCACACACAGACACACAGACACACAGACACACACACACACACACACACACACACACACACACACACACACACACACACACACACACACACACACGATCTCGTAGCACCTCTAAATCCCCGATCTCATAGCACCTCCAAATCCCCAATCTCGTAGCACCTCCAAATCCCCGATCTCATAGCACCTCCAAATCCCCGATCTCGTACCTCCAAATCCCCGATCTCATAGCTGCAAACCTGTTATCACACACACCTCCAAATCCCCTGTTATCACACATAAACTCTAAATCCATAGCTATAGCTGCAAGCCAGTCCCTTCATGCCATAACTCCATGTCCGGCTACATAAATCCAGACTGCTGACGTTGCAGTCCGACTCTGATGAGTTTCCCAGCACAGTCTATTGCAGTTACAACTGCACAGACTTCTGGGATATCTGTCCGTGAATTTTTGTTTTCTTTTATTTTATTTTCATTTCTTTATTTTTTACAGCTGGGGGGGCTGCAGTCCGGCAGCCCAATAGCACGGGCCGCCCCTGGGTGGCATGCTAAACTGTGGACATACCACATAAATCTGTACAAAGGGCAGTATTTTTACCTACCCTCTGAGATGCTGTAGTCCCGACACCTTGATAATGTACATCTCACAGGCCAGGAAAAGGGCCAAGACCTACATGAAGACCTTAAATACAGCACTGTGGTGCCATGCCATTGGCTAATGAAAATGCAACCCAGCTGCTCTGGATGCATTTAGCAAGTGTGAGTCACAGATTGGTGCACAGGCAATCACCTGTTCATGAGCATTACTTATAACACCCAAGCTGCTGCCTATGGTAAACAGGTCTGTGACTTTCTTTACGAAGACAGACTGAGAGAACATAAGCATTATAATACAAGATTTCTGCACAAAAAGGAGAACAACACTATACCAGGAAGGTAATAGAAGTCCCCATGTAATGGGATGCAGATTGGAGGATGGAGTTATGGTAAACAGGGTTAACAACAATAGGTCTGTAGTACATAACTTGGAATGATGTGTTGCTGTTACTCACGTGTTTGACACCTACAGGCTTCCTTTTTGGCTATGATCACAGCTCTGGCCCTCTGAGTCCCTCAACCAATAGTCGGCTAATGTACGAATGCTACTGGATTGTGTTTTAGACAATACTGACAGTAAGTTCTAGTGGATACAGCTGGCATATCACATGATGTACTGTCATCAGCTCCTCTCAGTCTGTGAATGTCACACAGGCATACCTCAAACATTGTGCAGGTGTCCCTTACTCTTCCTGATGTACTCTGGCTGGGACACAGTGTACTCCACACAAGTATCCTATCACTTGAGAGCTATGTCTATTATACCTGTTAACCCCCTACAGCAGGACAGCAGGTTATATCCAGTAGTAGTGGGGTGACACAGGCCCAGCCTCAGCAACAAAGTGTACATATTGAGCATACAATGTAAGGGAATGAATACAGTACCAGATATTAATGTACCATAAATGTTTTCTGAGGGATCTGGTGTGTGACAGCCAGATTACCCACAGTATGGGAACAAACATTACGCATAGTCCAACTGTTTGCCAAACATCCACATTTGTCTGGCAGAGGGTCCACATATATCAGGCACATGTACACATTCTGCAAACATCTGTGTACTGTGGATGTCGGACACCTACAGGGAGGATATCCGACAGCATGTTTGCAGTGCTATCTGTCATTGGGTCACAACATTTTGCTGGACTGTCCCCATACACTGGTAGTAACACTCACCTATTTGTCAGATGGTGGCTGTATAACATGGTACTGGGATGTCGTCCACAGGGGACACACACAGTAGATGGCAGTGATGGGTGTGGAAACATGAAAGCACAGTCCATCACTGCAGACAGGGCCATAACTGGTATGCACAGGATCATAGGAGGATAGTAGTCTATTGGCCCAGAGGCCCTCATAAGCCTAGCACAGAGTTTAGGCCATGTTTATGCAAGTCAGTACCCAATGCCCCAGTCCAACAGGGACACAGGTGGTATCCCAAGGGTTTATGACCTGTTTATCTTCCAGTTATCCAGGTGTTGCTTAAAAAGGGGTAAATAGTTACTCTACCTGATGTGGACAGGGTGACCATTCTACAGCTGGGTGAGTGTGTGGGACACATATCAGACCCACCAACAAGTCTTGTTGATGTCACAGATCAGGTTGAGGGTGCTTGTGCGGGTCACTCGACTGGAGCTTGAGTTGCAGATGTGCAGCAGTCCCATCAAGTTGGAGTCTGTGATCACCTTGTATGCCACACAGAGGTCATATCAGAGGAGTCTGTATGAAACTGGGTAGAGGGATGGCTTTGTAGCCTATCTGTGTATGGTAGATGTTTGAGGCCCTGGTATTCCTTGGTAAGGAACCTCTGTGGTCTCTCCAGCTGCTGCATTTGCAAGGTACATGATGCAAGGGGCATTATACTCAATAATGGGCCTTATTAGGGAAGAATACAGGGATGTTATGACCCCCAAGTCCCTGACGGAGATACTGTTACATATGAGGTGGGTCATGTAGAAGGCTGTCCTTACAAGGGAAGCAACATGGTAGTCAAATGTCATGATGCCATCAACCTGTTTGCACAAATCCCACACAACAGATTGCATGCTTAGGACGTTGTTAGTAATGTGATAATTTGTGGGAATATCACTCCCTAAAGGGGACAATGCTGCATTTTGTGGTATATAGCCTGCGGCCATGTGTCTTGCACCACTCATGTGTCTGCATGAGAGCCTCTTGGTGGATGTCCACATCATTAGGGGATTTGCTGACAGCACCCAGCACCCAGTCATCTTCAAACATGGTTGGCCATAGCCCACTGGTTGTGTCTTGCACCTCAGAAAAGTAAATCACACATAACAGAGGCCCCAAGACAGAACACTGAGTTACTCCACTAGTTATGGGTCTACTGCTTGAGGTGGCTTTCCCTATATTTAGTAGGTGGGTGCTTTCGGTGTGGAAGTATGCTACCTATCTGGTAACATATGGACTGATGCCTAGCTGAGAGCATATATCTATTATGGTCAAGTGGGGAATATTGTGAAAGTATTTGGCCAGATCAAGGTAGGCAGCATGCACTGTCTTCCCCCTCATCCATGGCTTTGGTGACTGTGTCAAAGAAATCAACCAAATATAACAGGCATGATCCCCCCTCGACAAAGCCAAACTGTATGTGATCGAGTGTGTGGAGGTCACCAATGTCCTTGTTAATGAGGTTCATGATAATCTGTTCCATGGCCTTGCAGATCAGGCTAGTTTGGCTGATGGGACTATAATGTGCCAGATCGGTGGATGCTCCACCTTAGTGTAAAGGGATGATAGTTGGTGTCCTCTACTTGGCTGGGACAAAGGCAGTATTCAGGCTTGGGTTGAATATAGTGCCTAATGTTGCTGCAGGTTCGTGCTTGAGGTCATGTAGAATGCATACGTTGATGTCATCTGGTCCCATGGAGGCTGTATTCCATGAGTTTGAGATGCCAGTGATGACCTGTTCCCTAGATATAAGTGGAAGGGGGCAGCTACTGGGGATGTCCTGATATACTGACGGATGGGGGACAGGGGGTGAAGCTTTCACTGACTCTGTCAGGCAGCAAGTTTGGTATAGCTACAGCACTTGTATATCTGGTGTCCCTGACCACCATGTCTGAGCAGGTCTGGGTGCTTCCTTTGAGGTTGCAGACATATATGAAGAAGGAAATATGACTGTCTGTAGTGGATGTCACCAGTGTGGGCTTGCTTTGCATGACTTCAGTAGTGATCTTATTTGCTTGTACAGGCTAAGGAGACACTGCTTCACATTGGGCACCTACTCCTTCTTGGTCTTGGACAGCAATATTTCACTCCTGTTATAGAGTGCACTTATTGCAGATGTCCACCACACAGGTTTTCTTACCCTTGCAGAGGATGAAATAGTCCTGTTTTGTGTACCTGACTCCATGCATCTATACTAATGCATGTATAGTGCTTTGGTGTATTTGTGGATATTACTGCCAGTTCCTACAGAGGCAGCCTCTACACCAATATTTCACATTCATTTGGTACGGAGGCTGTCAGATTTTTTCTAGGAGAACGTCCCGCCACTAATTTATTTTGGAGCAGTTACATTTTTATTTGTCCAATAATTTTTTTGAATTTAATGGTGAGATATTTCAACAACAATGAGGTACAAGTATGGGGGCAGCATTTGCCCCCTCTTATGCGAATCTCAACATAGGTCTATTTGAATATAAATATATATATATATATATACAAAGCTTTGTTCTATAGTAAATTTGTCAAACATTATGCTCAATTCATTGATGATGTCATGTTTTATGAGAGGGAGGAGTGGATGAGGTAGATAATTTTACTGATAGTCTGCAGTTAAACAGATTTGAGTTGAAATTTGATGGTATACAGAAGGGTAAAATGGTTTCTTTTTTAGATGTGCATTTAGATATTTCTTGTCCTACAGGATTACATACTTGAGTACATAGAAAGTTTGAGGGTAATATTTATTATCTAAAAGCCACGAGTTGTCATCCACCACATACAATAGAAGCTTTACCTTTTGGTGAGATAATACGGATACATATTTTGTGCAATATTGAATCTGAACTTAAGGAAGAAATTATGAAAACTAGTAATATGTTTCAGTGTAGAGGATATAGTAAACAGGCCATTTCTAAGGCAGTATTTAAAGCCAATAGTAAGTGGAGTGGGAATTCAGTTAGGTATTATAAATATGAACACAACTTAGTTAATTCTGAAATGGATATATATTTTCCAACTGTATATAGTTGTTTTAGTGATATTTTGATTAATTTAGTGAAATATTATTGTAATTTTCTGCAGTCTAAAAAAGAAATACATCTATGGCTCCCTAGACAACTTAAAGTGTCTTATAAGGTAGGGAGAAGTTTGAAAAATATGTTAGTCAAAGGTAAATTCATTATGCCCCCAGTTAATTTAGATCGTACTATTCCCTATATGGGTACTCAGGTGTGTGTAAAGTGTAAAACTTGTAAATATGTTACAAATAGCTTTGAATATATTAATGGAAGGAGATTTAATGTTAAGGGCAGTTTAAAATGTAATACAGAAGGCATTATTTATGCCTTGAAGTGCCCTTGTGGCAAGTTTTATATTGGACAATAAAAGAGACCTTTTAAAGTAAGATTGTTGGAACATATCAGGGACATAAGAGGGTGATGTAAAGCTGTTTATATCATCATTCAGGAGGCTGTAATCAACTTTGGAGATGTTTGCATGTCTGACCCTAGGTAGATGGGTATTGTGTGAGACTGTGAGTGCAAATGTGACCACTTTATGTTTGGTTTTACCATGGAGGATGATACTATAGGGATGCTGCAGTGATTACCCATGTTGTCTATTACCAACTCCCAGAGATCTTCACCTCATGTGCAAGTAGCAACTAGCAGTTCCAAGGTGTTTGCATTGCCAAATTCCATGAATCTCTGAGCATTTGTGTGCTGGCATGAGTTGTTCTTTCAATGTATGTTTGGGTCCTTAGAGTCACCCAGGATCAGAGTACAAAGTCGAATCCTGGTTGAGTTGAACAGGTCCATATAGGCAGAATGGGCTTCCTGGTTATATGTGGGGGCTGGTAATTAGCTATGATCTGAATAGTGGCCTTGGTAATGGTTAACTGCACCTGGAATGTCTAGTGCATCTTACTGTTTGGAGGTGTGTATGCCTTTCATATACAGTGAAACCCTATGTCCCTTGGTTTTACTGCCCACACCTTGGGATCTGACTGCATGATAGGCTGAGGTGCATTCTGCAGCTTTGAACCACGTGTCCATCACTGCACAGATGTCAGCATTCTCCAGGGTTAACACTGTTTGCAATGGGTGCAGATTCATGTTCAAACCCCTAGCATTTAGCAGCATTGCCTTCAGTTTGTGATTTGTTAACATTTTCATGTTGTTAGTGTTAAAGTCACCACTTTTCCTAATAAAGGCACTATGGCAGTGACAAGAACCATGGCCAAAAGCCTGAAGGCCAGGTGAGACAGATGGAGGCCATCTCTGCAAAGCATCGAGGTATGTTGATCATATCATCTCAGGCTGTCAAGTACTGGATCCCCCTGGAATGGAACCTGAAACCAAGTCAATTGTTAAGGTCAATCATTTCCTTATTGAATTGCGGCATCATTCAGGGTGACAGCAGACTGCTGCTTAAGGCTAGGGACATACCTGCCTGGGACACATACTTAGCTGGCTCAATCATGTGTCATGTTATACAGTTCAGGGAGGAATGTCTCAGGTCAAGCACATCAACATGGACTATGATAGACTCATAACACTAACTGTTGTTGAGAGACAGCAGTGCATATGCGATATGGCAGATTCTGGCACCTGACATACAAGTAACCATGATCTTCTCCATATACAGCCGGCTGAGATGCACATCTGTGTGTCTCACAATGGAGTCTGCTATGGCTAATATGTTTGATTTATGATGATAATAAAGGAAAACAAACGTAAACCAGCGACCTTAACCAAAAGTAGATCTTTACTGAAAGTAACCAAAGCGCTTTTCGACAAGCCCAATGCCTGCCTTCTTCAAAGGATGTAAAACAACAAGTCACAATCACATTATATACAGTCATAAATTACACAATTAGTCAATTAACTAATTAATTTAAAAAGTGTATCTTTAAAAAGGTTTGTTCTTTAAAAACACACTAGTGAGCAGCCTGCATCAACATACTGTCAATAATCAATAATAGTGATAATGGTATAACCATAAAATAAGACCTACATACAACTAAATGATATAGAAAATGTATATATAATAATAACCTAAATAGAATAAAATAAAATAAAATAGAATAGGGGACAAATTTATATACAAAAGATGCATGTTCTATTACCATATCATCTTGTAAGATTTTTTAGTTTCAAAATACTGGCAATTGAACAGGTGTCGTTTAATCCGGGATGCCTATAAGCATACAGTCTCACCTGCCAAATTAACTCTGCCTCTTCTAATTTTAGTGGTCTAGGCCCTCCCCTCTGGTCTATAGGGATGTGATCTATCGCCATGAACTTGAAGCTATGATTAGGGTACACACTAATATGCTTGGCTAGAGCATTTTCCATTTTCAACTTTTTGATAGCGTATGTGTGTTCATATATGCGTTCCCTCAGCCTTCTCACAGTTTTACCTATGTAGAAGGCTGGGCATGATTTACATCTTGCCAAGTATATCACATATGTTGTGTTACAATTCAATTTAAAAGCTATCTTGTGTGTATAATTACATATACTAAAATGTGTCCCTTCCTCAATAAATCTACAATAGTTACAATTCTGGCATTTATGCATACCTGCATTTCGCACCAGACCAGAAGGTTTCGCTTCCAAAATATTCTTCATATTTTTACCCCTCTTGTAAACCACTCGTGGTTGGTACCCCACTTTTTCATAAATGTCAGGATACATTTTAAATAATTCCCAGTTTTTTAAAATGATATCCTTACACAAACCACTATTCAAATTAAAGGTGGTAATGAATGAACATGTTAAAGAAGACTCATCCACAGCCTCAAAGGCTGTCTCCCCAGCTAAAGATGTATTCTTGTCAACAATAGTTGTATGGATGCAAAGTATTAAATTTCAAATATATAAAGACTCCTTAGTCAGAAGCCGTTTTTTTAAAAGACATTCATTAAATACTGACACTTTTATTTTCTCTAATATAGTACCCAGTAAACCTTCACTATCACCATTATGGAAACATTTAAAATGAGTAGCTATAGAGCTTTCTTGAAAAGCTGCAACATGTATCAAATGGAATATGATTGATATAAATAAATTTGTCTATTACGTATTTGCACGCCTTACATTTTTTACAACAAGAAGTGCCCAATGGAAGTATATTGGAATTAATTCTAACTTTCCTTTAACAATAAAGTTATGTATGTATGTCCTTTCTGATGAAGTTGGAGTGTGTCCGACAAAAAGCTTGTTTTTGGTGCTTAAATAAATTGTTTTATTTTGAGGGACGGACCGTGTGGTTTGGTTTACTTGAATTTCATCTGCTGCTTGGCTCATTGAATTCAACCTGCTGGTATCGGAGCATTTTTTAATTTGTTTTCATTAGTTTTTTTGCTTTTTTGAGTTAGCTTTTCATGTAACACAGAAGGCGTTATATATGCACTTAAATGTCCGTGCAATTTGTTTTGTATTGTTGAAACTAAAAGGGCATTCAAGCTTAGAATGCTAGAGCATATAAGATATATTAAGAATAAGAAACAAGAAAGCTCTATAGCTACACATTTTAAATGTTTCCATAATGGTGATAGTGAAGGTTTACAGGGTACTATATTAGAGAAAATTAAAGTGTCAGTATTTGATGAATGTCTTAAAAAAACGGCTTCTGACTAAGGAGTCTTTATATATTTTGAAATGTAATACTTTCCATCCATATGGTCTTAATGAAGAGCTTAATTGGAAATATATGATTTAATTGTTTAATTAATTAATTATTTAATTGAATATACTATATGAGGCAAGTTTCCTTGATGTGCTTTTACTCCTTGGAGGCTTGGGTGGTGAGCCAAGACATTAGAGCTGAGCTAATTTTATTATTTTAATAAAATATTGGTGGAATCACTGGCTGGTTGTCTTTGGGTTTGGACCAGTGTCTGGAGGTTTACTATATCTCTGTTGATCATCTCCATGATAATTCTTTCCGTTGCTTTACATATAGGAGTAGTGAGACCTATGGGTCTGTAGTTTCCAGGGTCTGTAGATGGTTCACCTTCATGCAGAAGGATGACTGTTGCCTTTCTCCTTTCATGAGGCATGAAGCCTGATTGGAGGCTACAGTTAACTAGTAATTCCAGAGGCCCTGATAGGTCATCTTTCCTGTTATTTAGAAGGCATCCTGGGATATTGTCTGGGCCCATTGATGCAGTGTTCTTGGTTTTAGAGACAGCATTAAGAACCTGTTCCCTAATGATAGTAAGGAGAGTTATATCTGATGATATTTCCTGAGGGAAGGTTGAGGGGGAGAGAGGAGTAAAGCTGGAGCTGAATTTATCAGCCAGGAGATTTGCTATATCTTCTGGCTCAGTACAGGTAGCTCCATTTACATTGAGCTCTGCATACAACTGTGTACTGCCTTTTAGTTTGCAGAAATAGCTAAAGAATGCTTTGTGGTTGTCCTTGGCATGGGAGGGCAAACTTACTTCAAATCTGGCTTTGGTAGACATTATTTGTCCTCTGAGTTGTTTGTTTAGTTTGATGAAAGTGCTTTTATCCTGCTGGGTGCTGCGCCTCCGAATTTTTGCCATGATTTCTTCCTCCTGTTATACAGCCAATTGATTGTGTGATTCCACCAGGGATACTTATTTTTTTAGTTATTTCTGCACTTCTTCCTGGTGCATACAACTGCCTCTATGCAGCTATTAACATGCTTACAGTATACAGCGTTTCTGTGAACAGTTCTGCATAGGCAGCAGTGTTTTCTTCATTTATAGGGGCTTGAAAATTTGCCAGGGTCTCATTTAATAGCAGAAGGGTAGCTTTAAAATAGTTCCTGAATATTTTAGGTTTACCTGGGGGTGCGGGTTTTATTTTTACTTCAAAGGAGACTATTTTGTGGTCTCACCTTACCAGGGAAGGCATTACAGTAGGGGGTGTGCAGCAGTCACCCATATTAGTGAGGACCGGATTCAGTATAGTTGCACCCCTTGTTGGTGTATTGACTATCTGTTCACGGGAGTTTCTATTTACAAAATCCAGGAATCTCTCTGTATGTACGTTTGGTATCATATAAGATTCCCAGTCATACCTCTCGACTGTACAGATTTTCACAGAAAGCCCAGATTTTTGCCTCATATTTTTGGTGTGTTGCTCCTAAAAATCTGTACCTTTCTGGCAAATAGATGAGGATTGAAGTCATTAAATAATGAAAAACATTTGAGTTTAAGACTCCACATTATTAAGAAAATTCATGCTAATGCAAAACCTATTATTCTATCAACTTTCTAAGTTTGCAAGAGCAGTATTTAAAAAGTGTCCCTATTTGTCCCCCCCATCATTATAGGCTTTCTCCAGATTTTTTGCTCTAACAGGTTGAGAGGTATGTCAGCTAACAGTGGGGTAATTAAAATCACCCATGAATATGGTATTGGGTTGGATGGTTAATGTTTCTAAAAGTTTAAATACATGGTATGGGTTTCCTGGGTTTTATATATATATATAGATTCACTTTATAGCATCGAAATACTGAATTATCGAAATTCAGTATCACGAAACTATAAAGTTGAATCCCCTAAATGCCGATCATACAGAAATACGAAACACAAAACCGCAAATCTACAAACTCCCATCAAACACACATCACACACAACAAAACACATACATACACCAGCGTACATACCTCCCAACACTTCCCTACAATAAATATAACATGTACACACACATAACCAAACACATACACACACCTATCCTTAGTATATGCAGGGGGGCAATCTCCCCTGCACTCCCCATGTGGGGGGCTGCTCCCCCACCCCCCCCTACTTATATATACTAACTCCAAGGTCGCACAACACTCCAAACCACACACAAACCAGCATTGCACATTCCACAGCCCCCCACACAAACACACATCAGATACTCACAAACACCAGCACTCCCAACAGTAACACATTCACACTGCACTGTAACACCTACCCTAACCCACACCTCAAACACCCCAACACACTCAAACACACACAAACCCTCCCCAAAACCTCAAAACAGTACACTTACCTAACGCGCTATCCATACCATGGGTTTGACATAATCCTTTCGACACTTCTGGGTTCGCAGTTTCTGTCCGTTCAACTTTACAGGCTCTCAATTCTAAAATTTAATATTTTGGCATTTCGAGCATGTAAAGTGAATATATGTATATGTATATATATATATATATATATATATATATATATATATATATATATATATATATATATATATATATGTGTGTATGTATGTGTATATATATATATATATATATATATATATATATATATACATATATATATATATATATATATATATATATATATATATATATATATATATATATATATATTACCTATATATATGTATCTGTATAAAGCTAATAACTTCCAATTCAGCTATTGACTCGATCCTCACTAACTCCCTAACCTCTACCACAACCTCTGTACCCTACCTGATGCCTTAAGTGCTCATCTTCCCACCTCCATCCAAAGGCACAATACTCAAATACCCAAATCACACTCCTACAGAGACCGCAGTAAAATGTCTAACGTTAATGCCAACTTATTTAACTCCATACTATCCAGCGTCAATTGTGCTTTCCTTAAGCAACTCCCTCTCAGTGATGTAGTCTTAAAATTTAACCACATTTTCTTGGCAACTCTCAACTCCCTTGCTCCATCCAGAAAAATTAGAATTAAAGCTAATTATGCCCCCTGGCTATCTAAGCAGACCAGATCATTTATGCACAGAAGAGACAGTGCTTGGAAGACATGGGCCAAATCCAAGGCACCTCCCCATTTTCCAAACTTACAGGTAACAAAGGAACCTTGTTAAAAAACAAATCAACAAAGACAAAAAATACTACTTTAGCTCACCCCAACTTAACTGTAAATCCAGTCCACATACCTTCTGGTCTACCCTTAACAGAATTCTCTGGTTGACCTACCACCCCCTCCCCTTTCCCTAATAACACTCCACTTGAAAATGCTACACTTCTCAACAATGACTTCATTGACACTGTTCAAAAAATCATAAACACTAGTCACAACTCTAATTCACCTCCTTCCCCTGCCAACCCAATCAACAAAAACCTATTTTACTTCCACCCTGTTTTCACTGCTTACATCAAATCACTTCTGCTCAAACTCAAACTCTGCTCTCCCTCCTCTGATAACCTCCCACCCCAATTCTTCAAACTAGCTGCTGAATCCATAGCCTTCCCCATATCCCTATTAATCAATAGATCTACCCAAGAAGCTACAGTCCCTGACATTTGGAAATCCTTCTTCACCATCCCTCTGCAGAAAAGAGGAAATTCTACTAACCCATCCCACTGCAGACCCATAGCCATCCTTTCCCCACTATCTAAAATACTTGAAAAATGCATCTATACTCAACTACTAGACTTTCTCCTACAGGAAAACCTTCTCACTCCCACTCAACGTGTCTTTTGGCCATACCACAGCACCACTACTGCCCTCTTGTTTTTTACCGACAAGATAATAGAGGCCAGAGATAACAACCAACTCATATCCTGCCTCTTCCTTGACATGCCCAAAGCCTTTGACACCAACTCCCACCAATCTCTTCTATCTAAACTTGCTAACCTCAACCTTCAATGGTTCACCAATTATTTATAAAACAGGCAACAATCTGTCCATTGGCTCTCTTCCTGCTCCTCCTCACTTCCCATTACATCTAGCATACCCCAAGGCTCCATCTTGGGTCCCTTTCTGTTTAACATCTTCACACATCTTGCAAACTATCCTCTGTTATACAATATGCTGACGATTCAACTCTCATCTCCATTTTTAATAATATCTCTTGTCTGCACACACAAACTCAAGGCACCTTTTTATCCACTGAAAAATGGCTGTCTGATAATCAACTCATCCTAACCCCCCCCCCAAAAAAAACTAAACTCCTGCTTTTTCTCCCTCGTTCTCTCTCCCAGCATAAATCAACATTTCACATCACATCCTCCAACACCATCATTGAACTTGAACCATATACTAAGCTCCTTGGTACCATCATAGATGATGAGCTCAAATTTAACTTACATGTCTTACAAAACATAAAAAACTCACCAAAAACTAGGTCTCCTATACCGAAATAAAACAAATTCCTTACTCCCAAGGCTAGACTCTCCCTGATTCAGGCTCTAGTCCTCCCCTTCCTCCTTTATGCTGCCCCAGTCCTTACCAACTTACAAACTACAACCTTGTACAAACTCCAACAAACCTACCACAAGGTAGCTAAATTTGCCACTAACTCTCATCACAACTCTCACCACTGCCATTCACTGAACTCTCTCCAATGGTTAGAATTCCCTCAACAACTCCTACTATCTCAGTTACAAATCCTACATAGTATAGTATAGAAACCTTACACCAGTCCAGAACTCTCCTCTCTGGTATCTTATTATACCCCATGTACTCTACTCACCACCAACCAATTACTCCTGAACATCTACCACCACAATAAAACTGCTGGCAAATTACTCTACAAATCCACTATAGCACAAACTTGGAATAAACTCCCCTCCCACATCAGATCGATTCCCCACCCCACTTCAAAAAGGAACTAAAATTCTACCTTCTTAACAGTAAGACTTGTCCCTGACATGCCCCTACCTAATGCACCACACTACTATACTTCCTCTCCCCCTTTCCATTGACCTCCAGTTACTCATACTCCATATTTTTATGTTCTTTTTTCCCTGCCAAAATGCTAACCTTCTCTATGATTAGCCCATTAAGTTTTATTAATGTGCCACATGTACATAACAGTACATGTCTGGTTGTTGTTGTGTCTTTCGGCTTTTCCCGGATAGGGGTCGCCACAGCGGAACTCCGGTCTGCTAATGATTGGTAGCTGATTTTTACATGTCGAGTTACCAGCTCTGACGCACAACCTTCAACGAAGGTACGCCCATTCACGCATGTCTCCATGCAGAAGACGCTCTAGCTGAGAATCGAACCGGACAGCATCTTACTGTGAGGCGACAACGCTACTGCAGCACCACCACCACGGGTTATAACAGTACATGTATGTCTGGTAAAAAAAAAAATCTTAATTAATTGTTATCACAATACTGTACTATACTTATTCTGTATCACTTGAATTTATCTATTCACTGTATTTTGTGTAACTTATGTAGAATATGTATAATATTTCTCTGTTTGGGTATGAAACTACTTCTATAATTTTGTCTGTATTGAAACTCTGTATGTGTTAATAACATTTGTAATATAAATGTCTCTATTGGAGCTTTCCTCCTCAGGTCTCCACTGAAAATGGGCTACTAGTCCAGTTGGACTAACCCGATTAACAAATGTCAAATAAATAAATAAATAAACTCTACAGATACACATATATTGCATATTTGCCACATATTGATAGATAAAAGTAACGACGTCTGATGGGGATAGGGAGAGACAGTTAGGTATACATAGCTGTCTGTATGCATTAAGATATATTGACATCTCAGTTCTATAGGCAGATGAGGCTTCAGACATGGGCCAAATTAACTGTAGTAGCATGCCCAGTGTGAACATCAGTACTTACAAGGGGACTCCAGTCCAGACCTACCTGTTCTCTAGTCCAGGATTTAGTGTGCTACAGCCAGTTGGCTGCTGCACCTGATTACACAGTCCAACACCTCCCTGATAGCATGCCCAATGGATTCCCCAGCTGTCTGCTGGCCATAATATCTGACTCATACCTAGGGTGTACAGATTGTATTAGACTGAACGGGGTTTTTCATCTTATTCCTGGTACATTTTACATAGCAATGTGATTTCTTGGTACATCAGTGGCAGGTCATTATAGATTGATGTGAGGAACTACTGTCAGACATAAAAGTTACTGAGTCCATACACAGCAGGGAACCCATGCTACTGCACAACCTGTTCTACTCTGAACTTTCTACATTTGTCTGTCCAGTAGTTCATCCTTATCCTTATCCTTATCTCTGGGCCTTTGTCCCGCTGCTGTTTCTGGCTTTGTCCACAGTTGCAGCTCTATGTAGTTGTAGGTATGCTGTGACTCTGGTACAAGATGTAACACCACACGTAGGGCTACATACTTTACACCTCTGACTGTACCTGTTTTGCAGGATGTCCAGCATTGTGCCCCATATGTCTACTGTGGTCCTCAGACAGTTTATACTGTATTAGTATTATAATGCTACATGGTGTCCATACCTCTCAACCTGTTAGAGCAAGACATCTGGACAAAGCCATATATAAAAGTTGGATACAGGCCCAATAGAAGGGATAATTTTTTTTTAATATTGCTCTTACAAACTTAGACAGTTGATAGAATAGCTGGTTTTATATTAGAATGAATTTTCTGAAGGGTATGAAGTCTACATCTCAAATGTCTTATTATTTTCTAATGTCAACCGTTATTGATTTGCCACTAATCTGCCAGAAAACTGCAATGTTATGTTATGAAAAACTGACCAAACATATAAGGCAAAACTGTGGACATTCTGTGAAACTCTGTACATCTGAGAGGTATGCTGGTGCCCACTGACTTGTTGCAAGTACTGACACAGTTACATGAAGGCCTTGACATCTTGCTGCTAATCTGACTTGTTAAAACCTGCTGTTCTATTAACCACCTTGTAGGTAACTCAGAACTATCTGTGGCCCCCTGTCCCTCCATTAATGCCTTGACATCCTGCTGCTACTCTGACTTGTTACAACCTGCTGTTCTTTTAGCCACTTTGTAGGCAACTCAGAACTATCTGTGGCCCCCTGTCCCTCTATTATCTCTGGCTTTGTCTAGCTTTCTTGCAGTAACAAATAGTGACATATGGACAGTCTGTAGAACTCCTACCATAGGTGTAGCTCACATGCAAAATAGTAGCACAGCCAGTCTTGAACCATGGACACCATCAACCACGGAAATGCACTTAGCCCACTAAGCCACAACAGCCACCTGACAGGGCAATTTAATTCCTGACACTATCAAGCACAGACATACATAGCACATTGACCCCTGCATATTGTTGAAATGGAACATGTCACCGGGTTGATTGGGACAACCCTGGGATTGTGTGGTCTGATGCTATTACCTTGCAAACATAATGCTACTCTAGTTGTTTGGGAACATGGGTGTGTTAGGGGTAGGGGACTCTAGCAGTGACAGTCATGCATCTGTCCTATGACTCCACTGTTTGTCATTTCCCTCACTTAGTGCAGTGGGTTTTGCTGCCTTGGGACCTACTTCATATTATGGAGTGGCCAGTACTGGGCTGAGAACTCCTGTTGTCTCACATAGCTGTCAGTTGTCTGCAGGTTTCCCAGTAGCTCACTCTATTTCCTAGCATACATGCAACATATCCATACCTATGCTACCATAATCTAGTACCCCATACATTTCTTGTAAAGAAGAGTGACTTACCTTGTGTCTGCAGCAGTTGAGATCACAGTGCTTCAGGTCTGACTCTGTCAGATGCATACAGTACACAGCCAATACATGGTAAGATACAGGTTGTGTGGTGTGGCTGGTGTTCTTTATACTATCTTTGTGAGTTGGAATGAGGTGTCAGTCCCTAGGTCCCATGGATGTCAGTGCATGTGCTATGTGTTGCCTCTTTGCCAAGGCCAGGGCATACTGGGCATGCCTACGTCTGCCTACAGGGATAGACTCAGGGGGTTCCTCCTCTGAGTCCCCCTGTAGCTGTGAGGACCTTGGCACTGGTGGAGGGCTGTGTGTCCCTTCCCTGTGATGTTCCTGCTGCAGCTCTTTCTGCGGGATCATATTGTGTAGCATGACACATACTGTGAACATGTGTGCACATGTGGCTGGAGAGCACTGCAGAGCTCCACCAGATATATCGAGGCAGTGGAACCTTGACTTGAGCAGCCAAAACACATGGTCTATGATGTTCATAGTTTTTTCGTGTGCCTCATTATGGTGTTTTTTTGGTAGGTGTGCATGTATTTTTGATAGGTGTCATCATCCATGGTTCCAGTATGTAGCCAGCATCCCCCAGTAGATGGCCATATACAATGCCCCCCCCAGCATATGTCCGGTACAGCTGTGATGTGAGCCAGATGTGTGAGTTGTGATAACTACAGGGCTGCCAGCAATAATATTCAATATAGTGCTCTGGGCATTGCACACGACCTGGCAGTTGATGGAGTGATACCCCTTGAGGTTGATGTAGACTCTACCTTCATCACCAGGTGGTGCTTTGATGTGGACATGAGTGCAGTCTATGGCACCCAGTATCTTAGTGTGCTACATGGTGGAAGAGATGCATATTTCTGGCCCTCTCCTCAGGGGTGTGGGCTAAATATATGTGTTCACTGCCATGTGTTTTTATGGCAGCCAGAAACTGGTGGAGTACCCTGGATGCAGATGCCATGTGAGACTCCCATCATGTCCCCAGTAGGTCTTTGAAAAGTACCAGTAGCTAGTATTCTAAGGGCTACACATACCTTTGTTTCCACTGGGAGGGGTTCCCCTCTGTTGGCTTTGGATCTGAGTTAAGGGCAGCAAAGCTCGATGAGTTTTTGTAGTATGTCCCTGTCCACCCTGCAATACTCAGTATCTCCAGCTCATGTAGCTCCTGGAAGGTTACCTGGGCCTGAACATTCTTTTCCTTCTCAGTCTAGGCCTATTAGCAGTATCAGCACCAGCACTGACCTCAGCCTCTAGCACATACAGATGTAGCAGGGCAGCAGCAGCCCCTATCATTTTGTCAGTTAAAATTCTCAAGTGTGTACTCCAATGGAGCAGAGTATGTGGGGAAAAAACAGATTGAAGGGTGTATGCATACTTTATAGTGGTGTGCTGCAGATGCAAGCCTGTGTGATAGGCTGACTATGATGTATTCCACCTGCCAGATCTAGTACTGAAGGTTTTGAATGGCCCAGTGTCAGTGGAACAGGGCTTTGCATTCATTTATAGTTAATTGGCTTTCCCAGATATTTCCTTGTATTTTTTTTTTTTTTTATTTATTTCACTGCCAAGCACCAGAGAGTGGTGTGCAAAGCAGCAGTGCTTGTATAAACAGTGCTAAGCAGTTTAGACACACACCCCCATGCATGGGCATGCTCAGCTTTGCTTACACCAGCTAAAACATGCACTGCGGGCCTAAACACAGCTTAACAGCACTAGATATACTCCCCTGTTTAGCTGTGATTAGCTAAGAGCAAACAGGAGCTGCTGCGCTCCAATCCACTTAAACACACCATGACACACCGCCTTTTGATATCGCCTACCTGATCTACTAACACCAAAACAATTATGGCCCTACACAGGTTTTATCTACAGGCACAATAGCCCATTTTTGCTATTCAGTAACCCCAGCTCATTTGCATACAGATCCTTGCATATTCCCTGGATACTTCACTACTCCAGGGCCTGCCTCCTTAGCAACCATTGAAACCTGTCATTGTACACTATGCATGCAGGGCACTATAATGCAATATTTTTGCAAATGTCTTATTTTCCATTTTTCAACATTTTAATATTTTTTTTTGCATAATGGCATGTTTGCATGTAGCTACGTGCCACGCAAACATAATATGTGTATTAAACAAATTAATATTTTACAATTATTTGCATTGCTTTTTGGACTCACTGGCATAGTTTTGGCCATTTCCATTCCTACATTGCAATATCCAACCTTCTTTTTGGTCTTTTACAGCCCCTGTTTAATTTTTCATTTCTGTAGACGGTTACTTTTCCGTGTACATTTCTGACACCAACATGCCTCCTACATGGGTAACGTGTAGCTTCTTGTATCTCAAATCAATCTCATTTTCATGGATTTCACCTGCTTATGAGGTGATTTGCTTTCCACGGACACTTTCATATCCACATGCTCATGCACTCCCCTCTGCTCTGTTTACAGGATCGCTCAGCTGCCAGTTTCCATGTTGGGGCATGCCACTATGTCTACATGGAAAATCACTCCATATAGGCTTTACTGAATTCCTCCATAAATCAATACCATTACCTTACACGTACATAAGCTGTAAGCCATGAGCACTAGCTCATACACAGTAACTGCCATAATGTAGTGTGACACATCTTCACAACTACTTGCTTGTGAAACATTAATTTTCCTGCACATTCCTACTTATCTGCACTATATAAAATTTTAATTCAACAATATGTGATTCACTCAAATGAACAATGAGCAAATGAGCATTAACTCCTTTGTGCATTCTCTTTTTTTACCATCCCCCCAAAAATCTATCAAATGAAAAGTCTGCTTTAATCACAAAACCTCCAAAAATCTCATCTAAAACACATTTTGTCTAAAGGGTATTTTGTTGAATCCCATTTTTGTAAAACTTCATACAGAGCAAATATTCAATCCAGAACTTATTTTCTGAAGGGGGTCAACCCTCCCTGCACCACTGCTGTGGGAGGTTTCATTCTCCCAGACTCTACATTTATTTATTTTTATTTATTTATTTATTTATTTATTGCCATTTGATTACCGGGAAGGTCCACTGGGCCAGTGAAAGCCCATTTTCAGTGGAGGTCCAGGGAGAAAAGTACCAGCTTTAAAAAATTAACAGTTTAAAAACATACATTACAAATCAACACATCAAAACAGAGAGTTGAAGCAATAACAAAAAATATAAATGAGGGTTGATACAATAACAAAAAATAGTACAGGATAAAATATAAATTACATCAGAAATTATGCATTGTAGATAACGGTAATAATATTAAAATCTCAACAAGAACCGAGGTCAAGTACAGGCCATAAGATCAATTACCCAGTGCTAGCCAGGTGTCATGTTTAATGTATATTACAGATTGTGAACTCCAGGGTAAGCCTGCAGACTAAGAGTAGAATATAGTGAGGAAGTTGTAATGTGTATATAGCTGTAGGGTAGAAATGCAGTTTAAGATGGGGTGAAGGAAAAGCTGATGTTTTATAGGATTCGGTAGGAAGATGAAGAATTGTTATGGGGACTTAAGATGGGTAGAAAAGAAAAGAAGTATGTTAAGTAATATCGGGAGAAGGGGGTGAGCAGTTACAGATCCAGTTAGAGAAGAGATGGTTTTGAAGGGCAGTTTTAAAATTGCTGGGGTTCTGTTGAAATCGGATGTTTGTATGCAGAATGTTTCATTTTTTAGCTACGATCCATTAGTATAGTAACGGTCCAGCAGGTAATTTAGGTTTAAGAACTTGGAGCAGCTGTTTTTGTTCTGACTGTAAGATCCTCAAAGGGTTATAAGGGGTGAGAAGAGAGCTGCTCGCATGACAGTCTTGTGGTTTATAGATAAGTTTATGAGCAGTTGACAGATGTAGCAGTAATTGGTAGTGGGGGAGTTCTAGCCAGTGCAATTTTTTTAGGGCAGTGCAGTGGTTGGTGTTATGGCGGCTGCTAGTAGTGAATTTAGGTATCTTATTATAGCAAGTTTCTAATTTAGATTGCAAGGAGCACTGTTAAGTTGGTAAATAAAGTGCACCATAAGTTAGAGATGGAAGTAGGTATGATGTTGCTAGCATTCGTTAAGTATGGAGGGGAAAGGAACTTATTATGTCTGTAGATTAACCCTAACTTTTTATGGGTCTTACTAATATTGTTTTGGATATGCAAATCAAATTTGATGTTTTTATTGATTATTAATCCTAACAGTTTATTGCGGGTTACTAGATTGATTTTTGTTGAGTTAAGGGAGAGTATGTTGACATCAGCTTTGTTTAGAGGGGATTGTCTCTTAGATGTAAAAATCATAAGTTTGTTTTTTTTGGGGGGCGGGTTAAGGAAAAGTGATTATTGTGAAGCCATGTTCTACTATGGAAAAAGCTTCTTGAGTGTTTTGCTGAAGTGTATTTAAGGTAAGGTAGCTGCAGAACAGACTGTGGTAGAGTTGTCTGCGTACTGGACAAGGGAGTCATGCAGGATGGCTTGGTGTAGATTGTTAATAAAGATATTGAAAAGAAGGGGGGGGTCTAAAATTGAACCTTGAAGGATGCCTGTAGGGTTGTGAAGGAAAGGGGAAATGGAATTTTGCCATTTAATAGTGTGCTCTCTGTTGGAGAGACTGTTTTTGAACAAGCTACGAGTCTGGGGAGAAAGCCCTATATTGCTGAGCTGAGAGAGGAGGATCGAAGGAGAGATCGTATCAAATTTAGATAGATCTAAGAAGAGAGTGGACACAATGTATCCTGAGTTCCTAGCTTTAACTGTGTCTAAGAAGGAGATTACAGTAGTGGAGGCGCTATGACCTGGGCGGAACCCATGTTGTGTTGGAGAGAGAATGTTGTTTTTAAGGAGATAACCTAATAGTTGTATTTGTACACATTTTTCAAGAATTTTAGAGATAGGGGAAAGTAAAGCAATTGGTTTAAAGTTGGTGACATCAGTCGAGAGGGCATCTTTATGAAGAGGAAGAATGTTTGCTTTTTTCCAAAGACTTGGGATATAGGATTCCTGAATTGATCTGTTAATCTGACTGCTGATGGAGTAAGCAATTCCATCAGCAGCAATTTTTAAGAAATTTAGATGGACTTTTACTGGCTGAGTTAGAGCAAGGTTTTAGTTTTAGAAGGAGTTTTTTGATAAGTATGGTAGGGATGGGAAAGAGGTTAAATTCTGGGTAGGAGGGCTGTTGAGAGCAATTTGATGGAGGGGTGTTAATGCTTGGGGTTGCATGATCCTCCGTATGTGTTGTGCTGTGAGCATTTTTAAGATTAGAAAGTTGTGGGGCAGGATGACGGGAAGAGTTTGTAGGAAAAGAATTATGAGGAAGAGGTATGGAAAAGTTAGCAGTATTATTAGCAATGGTGTCAATAAAGAAGGTATTAAAGGTATTGGCTATTTGTTCAGTAGGAATGTCAGGGTATGGGCAGGGATTGTATTTGTAGCCAGGGGTTAAAAATTATTGATGAAAGACCAGAACATTTTAGGGTTATTTTTTTCTATATGTTTGCTGATTATGGTAGTACTGCTGTTTGTCTTTAGCAATGAAAATAATTCCACAGTTGTACAACAATAGAGAAAAGAGAACGCAACGTACACATTGAATTACCGCTGATATATTAACTTGTGGTTGACTACCTAGGTACATAAGATTTTCTTGTAATTCCTACCACCATAACTCCACAAACCACACCATCATTAATTGTCTATTGGTTATTGCACTTTTCTATTACATGTCATAAGGCTAAATCTGTCTTGTCTAAAATTTTTACATATTTTCAGTTTAGCCTAAATGAATGTTAAAAGAAATGTCATGCAGTTATATGTGTGTGTGTGTGCATCTATATATATATATATATATATATATATATATATATATATATATATATATATATATATATATATATATATATATATATATATACATATATATATATATATATATATAGTGTGTGTGTATGTTTGTATATATGTATATGGGTATATGTCACTATTTTGAACTGTGACTTCTATGACAGAGTGAAGTGCTTGAAAAACTTATCAAGAGCACTCATACAGTGCTGTTGATGTTGAAAGGAAGAGAACTGAGTGTCCATGGGTAAAGTAAGAGTGAGATTGGGATTTCATGCAGAGACTTTCAGGTATACTGATCATTTCATTATTGGGTAGGAGTGTGTATCAGAGTGTTTGTGGTTTAGGGTTAGATTAAGGGCTAGGGAAAGCAATTGATTTAATGTTGCACTTGTTTGTTGTTGATTGTGGTATATGTTTGAATGTCAGGTGTAGTGGTAATGTTATGGATAGTGTTTTCTAACGTTAGGTGTAGATGTGATGTCAGTGTTGCATAGTGTTAGCACACCTTAGTATAGTTGTGTAGGGGGCGAAGTACTCTGCCCATCGTAACCAGTGCATGCTAACCCTTACCCTAACTCTTTTCCTTATCCCAGCCATTCACCTTACCTTAGAAAATATATTTTCATACTACTACCTATATTCAGGCAAAGTGTGTCTGAATTTTGACATAGAATTTGTTTACTTGATCATATAAGGAAACTATTTTTTTTTAGATCTTTTCTTGTTTCAATAAATTGGGCTTTTTGGTAAATTGATTTTTAAAATGCAGGCACTGATCATGTGCATCTTGTTGTTTGTGTGTTTCAATAAATCAATGCATGGTGGTACTGTTGGAAAAGCGTCTTTTGTAATGCACAGATGTACCATATTTAATATAAAACTCCCAAGGTCAACCGCCAAAAGTTAAAAACACTGTACTCGGCACCACCTCAGTGCATGCTAAATTGACATTTAACAAGCAATTAAAAATATCATTTTTAATGGGGGTATCCACTGCTGCACCCAACACACTCCCTATAAATAAATAAATATATATATATATATATATATATATATATATATATATATATATATATATATATATATATATATAATCTCCATGATTGCAAAAACACAGACTAAGGGCAAATTTTCTAACCCTGGAAACTGTGATCTCACACAAGTGTTGATCATCTGCTTAGTCAGCCATATGCAGTTGACTAAGCAGCTGTTGACCTAACACACGATCAACCATTTTACTAGCTCCCATGTTTGTGTTTGTGTGTGTGCTCGCACGTGTGTTTGTGTGTGTGTGTGTGTGTGTGTGTGTGTGTGTGTGTGTGTGTGTGTGTGTGTGTGTGTGTGTGTGTGTGTGTATACAAACTCCCCAAACCAGACTGTCAGTACACAAACCAGGGGTGCAACTATACTGGATTTAGTCCTCACTAATATGGGAGTGTGAGTGCTGCACACCCCTAGTGTAATATCTTCCCTAATAAAGTCAGACAGCAAAATGGTCTCCTTTGAAGTAAAAATAAATCATGGACTGCCAGCTAACCCTGGAATATTCAGGAAATATTTTAAGGCTAACTTCCTGCTTTTAAGTGATAACTTGGCAAGATTTCAAGCCCCCATAGACCCTGAGGACACTATTGCCTAAGCAGAAGAGTTCAGATCCTGGAAAATACAGACCTGTAAGTCTCACTGGTCTTATATGCAAAGCCATGGAACAATTACCATGGAAATGATCTATAATGATATATAAACTTCCAGACACTGGACCCAACCCAATTTGGTTTCATCAAGTGCAGGTCATGCCTTCTCAACCTGGTGGACTTCTTTGATTAGGTCATTAAAGCAATTAATGAAGTCAAAATGGTTCACACTGACTACCTTAACCTGGCCAAAACATTTGACATTTGACATAATACCCTATGTGAAGATTGGAGGAAGGTGGGTGAAGGCTGCCAGCCTAGTCAAATAGAATTTGATACATAATTCTATCAATTGTATTAATAAATGTAAAATACAAGCTTGTGTTTTTAAATGAATGTGAACTTCAAGATTGTTGCAACATTGCCATTTGCTGTAAGGAAAACCAAGCCAAGCATTTCAAATGTGTCTTTTGAAGTTAAAAAGATCTTATGAATCTCTTTGATGTTTACAAGTCAGCTCCAGTGAGTCTGGATGAAGGTTTCAGGCCCATTGTTTTAAGGTTAAAGTTAAAGGCCAGAATTTACATGTGGAAGGTGCTTTATTACTCTGATTTCTGCTAGAGTGTATATGTGAAATGCCTTTTATTGTTGTAGTCTCCTAAACAGGTGTTAGCTTGCTAAATTATGCAGTTTGTGGCCTGGGAACTCCAGACTAAATGTCAAAATGATGTAATTTGGGAGGGCCTTAGAGAGCTGTTGGTTAGTGTTTAAAAACTATTGTTGAGTGAGAAACTAAAAAGCATTTTGATCTTGGACATCTAACCCAGCACTGCTTATGCGTTATGTATCTAAATAGAATTATAGCACTGTGTTTTCTCATAAGATTAGCTAAAGATTAGAAAGTTAGATTAAGTGTTTTTCTTGGCTCCACTTTAATTAAACGAAAGTGGAATCCGTCTAATACGAATCCGTTGACACATAAACAGAGAAAACGATAACGTCGAACATGCAAAACCACAAAATTTAAACATCAAAACTGCAATAGTCAGCCAACCCCACCTCCTGTAACATACTACCTATGCAAACACAACAACAAAAAACACATGCATACACTAACAAAAACCCTACTACTAACCCTAAATTAAAGCACCAAAACCCCACATGTAACCCTACACTAAACCCCACATACACAACTATCTATGCACTACCCTTAACCCCTCCCTAACCCTAAGGTCTGTAACTACCGCACACTTACCCTACAGAACTATACCCACACAAAGTAAATATTCCACACACATACACTTAACAAAACCCTACACTAAACCTTACATACATTACCTATCTATGCACTTACCTTAACCTGCACCCTAACCCTAAGGTCCGTAACTATCGCACACCTACCTTACGGAGCTATACCGCAAATGGGCCAACTATGACAATTCGACATTTCTGATTTCGCTATTTAGTGCGTTCGATATTTCCACATTTCACTGTTTATGTGTTGACGGATTCGTATTCAATGGATTCCACTTTCGTTTAATTAAAGTAGACCCATTTTTCTTTGACATCAGACCTGTCCTACTGTATTATTTTAAGTTCCTGTGTGATCTCTGAACTCTTAGATATCTCTGTGGTGTAGTAATATTGTCTTGTGTTTTAATTATTTATTATTAAATATTTTAAAACCTTTACCTGTGGCTGGTTTATGTAGAAATAATTTAACCTCTAAAGTGCATTACATATTTACAGATTTTACTGTCTATGTCACTCCATACTACCATTGGATTACAATATTGCACAATAATAATTGGACACCCTTTTAAGTGCCTTTTAGTAGCTGATAATTATATTAAGCTGGTGGTGGCAGTAATTACTACCGTATAGTCGGGGTAAGGGAACACAGCTGGAGAATCTTTGTCAGCCTTTTCCCAGGAGTGTCTGTGAAGTTGTATAAATACTTATCTCAAAGTGTGGGTGTGTGTCAGCTACCTGGGCAGGGACACGAAGCACTGGTTGGACAGAGAGGGTACTTGAAGTTAGCTTTCTAGCTAGGCTGTGATCTGGACCCTATAGTTGTGCCAGTGGGGAGTCTTACTGGGGACCAAGAGGGCAAGGGAGCAACCAGCCCCAGACTGACTGTGATCTCTGTGTGCACTTAAGGGAAATTGTACTTTACTGTGTGTATTAATTATCCTTTCCTCTTCTAGGAGTCACCCTCTCTGGTGTCAGTGGTGAGGATTAAGGCTCCTTGATTGCTGGGCCAGGGCACGGTCATTACACCCCACTTGGGCACTGTTGACAAACTCATGAGGTTAGGTACAACCCATATGTCACCTGGTGGATAGCCAACTGGCTCACTGCCAGGACCCAGAAAGTTAGAATTGTGGAATCCACCTCTACAAAGAGGCCAGTTGCAAGTGGAGTCCCTCTCTGAAGTCATGGTCAATGTCAATCGCCTTTGGCTGACTAAATTTGCAGATGATTGCAAGTTAGGAGCTGTTATTGAATCTCATACTGACATAAATGTTCTCCAGGAAGGGCTGACACAGAGTCATGGACTAAAACTAAATGCCAAGAAATGCATAATCATATCCTTCAGGAAGTCATCCATCCCTGGTAACTATCATATTGACAAAACACCCTTAGAGTTGACCCAGTAGTGAGGGAGTTAGGGACACACATAGACATTAGTCTAGTCTTTGACTATCATGTGTCTACAGTAATGAGGAAATCATTCTATATTGCTTGTGTGCATGTTTTGTATTAACTTCAAGAAATGTGTGATATTTATAGTGGATTATGTGTATTAATTACATCCTTAGGGGTGGTGATGTCAACACCTTGCTGGAGTTCTGAGAACTAAATTGGCAGCTTAGACTCAATTCAGCTGTTTATCTAGGTCTGAATGATGTTATTGTCTATTAGCGTGCTTAGAATCAAAGCTTCTAATTTTTGACAACATTTAGATTTTATATATATGTATATATATATATATATATATATATATATATATATATATATATATATATATAGACACACATACACACACACACACACACACACACACACACACACACACACACACACATGTACATTTTACTGGCATATTATACAGTTTTATATTTATTCATAGTGATGTTAAACATTAAATATTCATGCAAGTAGGGTTTCTTAATATTAGAAGGACATTTTGATTATGTATTAGCAATTAATTAATTAATTTATTATGTATGGATTTCTCATCCTACTGGTGGTTAATGTTTTAAATAGAATGTACTTTATTTGGAAAAGTTTGCTCTGATGACATTCTTTTGAAAAAAAAACTGTCAGTGTTTTATTAGTATTGGATTTAAAAGGTTTGTGTTCAGGGATTTCTGTCCACATCGGTAGTAATTTATGAGATATTATAATGATGTATAGGACTTTTTAACTGGGAATTTGAGGCTAACTGTTTGTGATCTAAGTGAGCATCTGTGCAAACCATCATTTTCTTCTTCTGGTCGTTACTTAAAAGATAAGCATAGCAAGGAGTCTAAGAGGTGCCACAAGCTGAAACTTGCTTTATTCGGGTTGAAGTTTTATTGATCCTGGTATTGCAAATGTAGATATGTAAATATTTTGCTATTTTGCTATGTATGAAAAATATGTAGTTATTTTGTGATATATGAACAATGCAGTTTACAGTGATATAAGTTGCAGTAGTTCAGACATAATCTAACAATAAAAGCATTTTGTAGCAGCATGACAAAAAGGGCGACATAAAATATGCTCATGTTAAATTTAGAAAACAGTTAATTACTATTTGTTATGTTGTCCACATGTTAAGAGATTAGTAGCAAAACAATTCTACTAAAAACGAAGAAGTTTGCTTACTATTGCTCTGACTTGTTCAGTAATATTGTCAATATTAAAACTACATTGAGAAAATATATAACGAAATTTCATGTATCAAGCTTTCAGCTATCTGGCGAAGTTTCACATTTTGCATGTCATTATATTAGCATTTCACTTGCAGAGATCAACAACTTTTATTGAATGGATTACCAGCTCAAGGCTATTTCCATAAGCACAATGTGCAAGTGAGCATTATATTGAACATGCATTCTTATCCTACCAATTTTTTTTTTAACATCATTAATGGCTGAGAGGCTGTCCTGTTATAACAAAATGATGTGTATAGTCAAAACAAGGAAACAATCAATCATATAATATTTTAAAACTGACAGAGTGAGGACTAAGTGTTGTCTATCTCCTTTAAGATAATTGTAGAACTATGGTGTTATAATATATCAGTTTTTCATACTCTGTAGATTGTGTGTAATGAAAGGCCCACACAATAAATAATTTATGGTAAATATATCATGCATAACATACTGCTCACATTCCCCACAGGAGGGGGGATTAACTTGAGCACATTTACAACACAAGGAATAGTTAATGTTTTTCATAGGATCATAGGAGTTTACTAGGCTATCGACCTGTAGGTCATTTCAAGCCTAGCCATTTCATCCCAATGTAATACCATAGATACTCTAGTCAATACCCAAGATTGTATTTATTTTACAATGTCCCATCCACTTATCCCAGTTCCATTTGAACAGTGTCATTGAGATGCTCTGCTTCAAATAAATTGGCAGCCTATTCCAAAGATGCAGCAGTCACTGGGAGACAAATCTGTCTCTCTAGCACATCCCATTCAAGTCACAGGCCACATTCACATCCCTAGAATGAGTAGCTCTAGTCCCATTTGATTTATGGATTTGCAGCAGATTCATTAGGCTTGGATCAGAGATGGCTCTGGAAGCCAGGCGCAAGTCAGTAGAGTAACAGAGACTTTATCTGGTCTATGTAAGGCATGTGCTGGAGTCCCTTGATCTTCTTTGTTAGAAACCTCTGAGGTCGCTCCAATTGCTGCAGATGTTTTGTACAGTACATGCTGAAAGGGGAGTTATACTCAATTAAGGGCCTGATTAGTGATGAGTATAGATGGGTTTTAACTGCCTTTGCTGTAGAGGTGATGCATTTGCTAACCAAGTGTGCTACATAGAAAGCTTTCCTTAGTACAGTAGACACATGATAGTCAAAGTTAAGGTCACAGTCTACTTGTGATCCCAGATCTCTTACCACTTTGTAAGTACATAGGCTATTGTTGTTAATTTGATAGTGTGAAGAGACGACACCAGTTGTTGGTCTGTGTAAGACCCTCCTGAAGTATACTGATATCATTTGGGGATTCAGTAATTGCACCCAGTTTGCAGTCATCCACAAACTTCATCAGCCACATTCCCTTAGTTTTGGCCTGAACTTCTGAGAAGTATATATCAAACAGTAGGGGGCCCAGCACTGACCCTTGTGGCACCCCACTGGTGACAGGTCTGCTGGCTAATGTGGCGTTTCCCACTTTGATAGTGTGTGACTGATTTGTGAGCCAGTTGGCACTCCAGCTTACAACAAAGGGGTTTACATTCAGTCTGGTAAGTTTATCAGTAATGCCTAAGTATGGGATTGTGTCAAAGGCCTTTGCCAAGTCGAGGTGTGTTGTGTGCATATATTTGCCCTGGTTAATGGCCCTGGTCACATTTTCAGAGAAATCCAAAAGGTTTAACAGGCAAGATCTGTGCTTGACAAGGCTTAATTGGGTCAGATCTCGGGTTTGGAGGTCACCTATGTCTTTATTTATTAGGTCCATGATGATACATTCCATGGCTTTTCAGATGAGGCTGGTCAGACTTATGGGTCTATAATTCCCTGGGTCTGTTGCTAAGCCACCTTTATGGAGGGGACTAACTGCTGCTGTTCTCCATTCCATAGGAACAAAGCCCGTGGTTAGGATGTGATTAAATAGGATACTTAAAGGTGATGCTAGTTCATGTTTTAGTTTGTTTGGAAGATAGCCTGGGATGCTGTCTCATCCCATATAGGCTGTGTTTTTTGCCACAGTCAAGGCTTTAATGACCTGCTCTTTGGATATGTTGGGTCGGGGGGAGTTCAGAGGAAGGTTTTCTGATAATTTTGGAGGGGATAAGGGAGTGAAATTTTCACCAAATCTGTCTGCTAGCCAGTTTGCTATCTCTGCAGATCAGTGTGTGTGATACTGTTATTCATTAATTTGGCACATGCTTGGGTCCTACCTTTTAGGTTATGTACATAGCTGTAAAAGGCCTTATGGATATCCTTGGCTATGATGGCTAAGTTTTTTTCAAAGTTGCCCTTAGAGGATTTGACATGTTGTCTTATTTGCCTGTTGAGGCTGAAGAGGGTGGTTTTCCATTGTTGGGTCCTTGCCTTAGCTTTCTTAGACAGAAATTATTTGTGTCAGTTGTAAACTTTGTTGATGCTGGATGTCCACCAAGGCAGCTGTTTTTTACTTGGCACTCTGGCTTTGATTCTCTCTGGAACATCTGAGTCCATACATTTATACAAGTGATTGTACAGGGCTTTAGTGTAAGCTTTGGTGTAGTTACCACTTCCAGCTTGGGGTGGGGCTTGGAATGCATTTATACCTTCCCCTAGGAGTATATAGTTTGCTTAGTGAACTTCAACCTTTGTGAGTTCTGGTGTAAATGCCAGTTCGAAGACGACTGCTGTGTGGTCAGATTTAACTAATAAGGGTTCAACAGATGCAGTGGTGCATCTGCTTGTCTTGTTAGTGAGGACCACATCTCATATGTTTGTTCCTTTTGTTGGGGTTTGAACAATTTGTTCCAGGGCATTTGAGTTAACAAAGTCAATGAACTTTTGCACTAGTGAGTTAGGGCTAAAGTAGGTTTCCCCAGTTGATGGTGGGATAATTGAAATCCCCCATTACCAGAGTGTTTGGAAAAATTTGGACTGACCTCATGGACATCATGATCCATGGAGGGGGATCTACAACTAGCTATGACTTGAACGGGGGTGTTACCCATTGTAATCTTGAACTTGGAGTAACTCCATGAAGTTGTTCAGTCTAACTAGTTGGGAGGTGAATTTATCTGTAATATAGATAGAAACACCACCTCCTTTGATTCTCACATGTTCATTTTGTGGTCTAAATGTGTGGAAGACATTGTAGCCTTGCAAGGCCAGGGTACTCTCTAAGGCCTTGAACCAGGTTTCTGAGTCTGTGCAGACATCTACATCCACCAGTGATATAAATGCTTCCAGGGTGTGCAGTTTTTGGTCTAAGCTCCTAGCGTTTAGCACCATAACCTTATTTTGTTATGGTTGGTAATTTTCACATCAGCAATTTTGTTTTTGAGACCTTGCTTAAAAAAGGCACTATGGGGGAGGCAATAGCCTTTGCCAGCAGCCAAAAGCCTAGTGGTGTCAGGTGCAAACCGTCTCTGGGAAAGCAGCAAGGTTTGTCGACCATGTCATTCCAGGCTGACAGAAACTGGATCCCCTTTGAATGACATCAAAAACTAAGCCAATTATTTAAATCAATCATTTTTTGTTTACATTGTGGCATCATTCTAGGTGAGGGTAATATGCTACTCAAGGCTATGGACATACTTGCTTGGGGCACATAATCAGAGAACACAATCATGTTTCTCTTTATATACTCCAGTGAAGTATGTTTCAGGTCGTTCACTCCATCATGAGCTATGACAGTCATAATGGTAGTTGTTGCCGAGAGGCCTGAATGCATGCATAATCTGATGGATCCCGTCATCGGATAGACAGCTGACTATGACTTTCTCCTTATCTAACCTGTTGAGTGGGACATACGTGTGTCTGAATATACAGTCTCCAATGAGAAGAAAATTTGTTTTTTGAGTGTTACACCTTAAGGGCTTGGTAGGTGAGACACTGGTGTTGCTGTGTGTCTTGGATGTTGTGTGAACTGTGTTAGTTGTAGCAGCCTTGTGTTTTGGAGGTCTCTGATGTTTTGGTAATTTTTTTTGAGAGACCCCCCCATGTATGTTGATTTATGTGTTGGATGCATACTATGTGTTTGAATGGACAGTTGAGAGGTATGCTACTATCTGCATGAGTAATGGTGGGTGAGTTGACAACCTCTTCAGTGTTACTGTTTTAAGTGTGAGAGAGGGGAGATTCATGATTCTTGGTGTAGATGCATCTCTTGTACTCTGTACTAGAGTCAGTTGTTAGTAGAGGGATGTCAGTGTACATTCAGCAGTTGCTACACTGCCTCAGGAGACCCAAGTCAACAAGGCTGGCAGGAGAAACAAGGGTAGTCCAACTGTCAATAATGCTAGATTTGAAGAACTATTATCACAAAGGGGGTGCTTTGCGGACTAATAGGAGGTGCTCTGTAGATGGATATTTCTGATGGGGTTCTTGGCTGGTGGTTTAATAGGTCACAGCTCACTGGCAATATTTCTTAGACTGGAGATGTACTAAAGATGAGGAATACACTAAGGTACTGCAGCTGTATCTAAGGGAAAAATTGTCAAAATTATCCATCTTGCTATGGCACACATGACTCCGGTTCACTGTTTGGTAGGGGATTTTTACGTGCCGAGTTACCAGCCCTGACGCACAACCTTCAATGAAGGCACGCCCATTCACCTATGCCTCCACAGAGAAGACGCTCTAGCTGAGAATCGAACGCGACAACGTCTTACTGTGAGGCGACAATGCCACCGCAGCACCACTACCGCGGGCTCCTTAGAACACAAGAAACACTTTAAAAATATATGCACCAGTTGTCAATAGTTCAGTGTATACAAGTATAGTTTACATTCGAAAAATATCCCTGTGATCTCCAGAAGAAAGTGAATTGTAACAAAATATGAAGTACCATAAGTTGGGAATTGTGTTGATTTCACTAAATTGCTCCATTACAGGTGGCCAAGAAGCATTCCATTAAAATGGATACAACCAGTCATAAATACCTGAAATGTAACACAATGCAGTAGTCAAATAATTACAATTTTCTTACCAATCATAAAGGCACAATGATCCCTTATATAAAATCCATACTTTATTTTACATTAGAAGTTTCATGGGGAGAGAACCATTTACCCTCTGTCCATTGCGAATGACATATTATATATCCAAGCTTATAAAACCTTTACAAGAAATAAAATGCTTATATGCTTAAAACAAACTAATTGTTTAACAATTCCAGGTGTCTAACCTGTAAGATAGAATATATTGACAGTAAGGATTATGTGAAGTACAGTGAAGCCCCTGTAGCTTCCTGAACTCAAGGAGGGTGTTTTTCCCCTCATCAGAGTTATTTTTTTCTGTAAAGTAATTTCAATAAATTATTTTGGAATGTATTGTTTTCTTTGAAGTTATTGCTACTATTAACCCAGCTTCTGTACTTTTATAACAATCTATTTAAGCCAAGGAAAAACTTACCAGGTATCTTATTAGCTGTCCAACCAAATATACTGGACTCTAGTAGATTTTTTTCTAAACTTTTCTTGTCTCTTTGGCCAGAATGAACATCTGCAGGGATCAGTGGCTCCCTAGCACCCCAATCTCTGCTAACTGGTCCTTGACTGCCAAGCTGGTCAGTTATCAGAACATTAATACTATATCTGTGGGTGTAAGGAGAAGATAAATTGAAATTTTGATTCTGTATCATCCATTTCTTACTGCACGGATGAAAATTTGTGTTCATTAATAAAACAGATTTGTGAAAACAGTATATAAATCAAGAAACTTTGATATGTTTGGAAAAAGAAGCATGTGAGGAAGTGTGAAAATATAAACAACAAAACACAGAGATATTTGAAAAGTATAAAAAAGAAATATGGACATGGGAAAGAAAGAGAGATCTGATATGGTGCAATATTTATGCAAAGGAGAAAACTGAATTATTCAATATAAAGAAGGCAGCCCTAAATATATTTGAAGAGAAATACAGGCAAAGGCATCCGGATATGGAAAATTTCACAATAAAAAAAAAAAACAATATCATAAAGATGAAACATAGAAAAAAAGATTAGTAAAGTAGAAATTAAAAAAAAATAGAAGTTGAAGCTATGTAGTGCCTGCAAAGTGAAGGATTTGGTAAGATGGCCTAACACAGGTTACATCACAGCATGATAGAGTACGTCCCCAAAGTAAGGAGAAGCAGGGAGATCAGGAGACATCTGAAGAAGAAATATTGACACGGGAAAGAAAAAGAGATTTAATATGGTATAATATTTATACAAAGGAGAAAGCAAAACTAACCAATACAAAAAGAGCAGCACCAAAGATATTTGAAGAGAAATACAGGCAAAGGAATCTGGACATAGAAAACTTTAAAATACAAAAAATAAGAAGACAAAGAGTAACAGTAGAAAAGGAGATTAGTTATGGAGAAGTTAAAGAAATAGAAATTGAGGTTATGGAGTACCTGTGAAGCGAAGGATTCAGTATAGAAAATCTAATTCAGAAAGTACCACAACAGGATTGAGCAATTAATATCCAAATTAAGGGGAAACCAGTGGAACAGGACGCAATTGGTCGGGTGCCATATGAAGATATTTTGGAGCCTTCCAAGGGAAACCAGTATAAATGTTTACTTGAAGTTAGACAGCAAGGGAAGGACCAAGAAATTGTGGAAACTCTGATGCACTCAATGTTGAGGAGTGATAGGCCAGTGAGTTCCCATATGACAGAGCAATGGATGCCAGAGGATGAAATTGAAGAGAATGTGCCACAGGAAGATGCTTCAGAACTTTCTATAGAATGCCCGCAGGAAATGGAAAACAAGGGATGTGCCCTCAGTTTGGAAGAAAATGAGCTAAGATAAGAGTTACTTGATTTAATAGACATAGATAGATAGCTATATTAAGATCAATGAAAGAAATAGACTGCAGGTCAATAAAACCTAAAAAGTCAGAAGTCTGATAAAACAATTGAAGACAGTAATTAGGACTGTCCATAGAGATCCATGCGATATAACAGAAGTAAACAGGATATATTACTGTGCAGCTAAATTAATAACTGATAAAGTTCTACCACAAGAACACAGGTTAGTGAGGGAAAGGAAGGGGAGAAATCAAATACCATCATGGAAATATCGAATAGAGAAAACTATAAAGCAATTAAGTTAAGAAGTCCCACTGTTAGAAGGTTATAGAAAAGGGAATAGATCAACAAAAATACTAAGAAAGATAGATGTTATAAAAGCAATGCACAGTATTAGAACAGACCAGGATCTATCATGCACTATTGCAAATAACAACCTAAGAATTTCAGCACAGGCAGAAAATTTTAGAAGATACGACGGTAAATATAAATGAAAAGTGCAAAATAAGCAATTTATTAATGACACAAAAATGTTTTATAGAGAATAGGAAACAAGGTAAAAGGAACTGAAAGACCACCAAAAAAGAAGAAATAGATACATTTTGGAGAAGCATCTATGAAGATCCTGTGGAACATAACAAAGATGTAAATGGATAAAAGAAGTAAACAAAAGAATAAGACGTTTAAAGGTACAGGATATGAAATGGGATGAATTAACAGCCAGAGAGATCGAAACAAAGTTAAGAACAGCCTCTGAGTGGAAAACCCCAGGCCCAGATGCAGTGCCTAACTTTTGGTTAAAAGTATTAACATCTTTGCATGATGATTTAGCCATGAGTAAGAACTATTTATATGAACACCCTGAACAGGCACCAACCTGACTAACAACAGGAAAAACAATGCTCCTACTTAAGAGTGAACTTGCAGGTTACCCAAAACATAGATCAACAACTTGTCTTCTGATGATATATAAACTATACATGGGAATTGATGCTGACAAAGTTTATGGTCATTTAGAAGAAAACTCGATTATGGCAGTAGAACATAAGGCCAATAAAAGAAAGTCATATGGAACAAAGGATTATTTGTTGTTTAAAGTCATAGTGGAGAACTGTAAAAAGGGGAAGAATCTAAGTATGGTATGGATTGACTACAAAAAAGCATTTGGTAGTATCCTACATTCATGGATAAAAGAGTGCTTAAAAATGTATAAGATACACCCCACACTGATCGACTACATTACAGTGACCATAAAACAGTGGCAGACCACATTACATTTAAGCCATGATAAAGAACAAATTATTATCCAAAGGAGAAAAATTCAAAGGGCCATATTCCAGAGTGACTCCCTGTCACCGTTGCTATTCTGCCTTGCTCTTAACCCATTAAGGTAGTTACTTAACAGCTTAGGCCATGGCTATAATTTGGCTGCTAGAAGACAACAAAGTCTTCTCTTTGTTGATGATTTAAAACTGCATAGCTCATCAGATGATGAAACCAAAACACAACTGCAGGTTGTTAAAACTTTTTCAGATTATATAAGAATGTCATTTGGTCTTAATAAATGTGCAAAAGCAACCTTTAAAGCATGAAAACTACATTACCAGGAAAACATCATTTTGGGACAAGAATGTGATATAAAAGAACTTGAGTAAGAGAGAGTGTATAAATATCTGGGAGTTGATGAAAGATCAACAATAAAGCATGAACAAATGGGAATAAAACATAGTAAGAAATAGTTTAGAAGACTTAAATTAATCTGGAAAACAGCATTAAGATATAGGAATAAAATCCAAGCTATAAACCAATTTGCTCTTCCTGTCCTAACTTATAGTTTGGGAGTGACTGACTGGCCCCAAAATGTGTTGGATAGATTAGATAGGAAAACAGGAAGGATGCTTCATGCTCACCAAATGATTTATAAACATTAGTGTATACCAATATTACATATCCCCCATTCCGAAGGAGGGATGGGCCTCCTTGAAATTGATTACATGTTTAGATCTGCAATCATGGGACTTCACAGATATCTGCTGACCTCACAAGATCCAAATGTAGTGAAAGTTTTGAAACATGAGGAGAAGAAATCTAAGATGACTTCTCTGCTTAATCTAGCAGAAGCAGATTGGTGTCAAGCATGAATGGAAATCAAACCAGAAGTAGATAAAAGTCAGGCAGCAACTGAATGGGCCAAAAAACAAAAGAAAAAATATAAGCGAAGAAATGTGGAAAATGCATAAATATAGTTGCAAGCTTAGAATACTTCTGGAAGAACCTCATGTTGATCAGGAACAAATGCAGGAATGGTTAAGGAGAGGCAAATTCAAACCAAGGGATGAAAGGTTAATATTTGTGGCCCAAGGTAGTGGGCTACATACACACTGGTTTACAAAGTCTTTGAACATGTGGGAGAAACAGACAAATGTAGGTTTTGTAAAACCAAATTGGAAACAGTCACACACCTTGTTGCTGGTTGTGATATACTAAGGGCAGGACTATATACTGAAAGGCATAATGATGTGGCAATACTGTTGCACTGGAGATTGTGCAAACATTATGGTATTGAAGTGTCTGAAAAACACTGGGAGCATGAGCCACAAAGCATCATAGAAAATTATGAAGTATATATCACATGAGATCACCCATTACCAACAGTTCAAAAGATAGATGCTAGAAAACTGGATATAGTGGTCCATGAAAAGAAGGCAAAAGTAACATTGATCATTGAAATCGCCACACCCAATGACTACAGTATGCTACATACAGAGAGACACAAAGTCATAAAATATCAGGATTTGCAGGTAGAAACGAGAACAATGTTGAAGAAAAATACCCAGACAGTTCCAAGGAGTAACGGGTCTTATAAAAAAGAATCTACAATCGTATTTAGATATGTTACCAATCCATGTAACTCTGTACGAATTGTAGAAAGAGTCATTGCTGGGCACATTGTGGGTGCTGCAAAGAGCACTTCTGGCTGACATCAAAGACTGAAACAATACTAATTTCATGAACTTTAATTGTACTTTGACTTAGGAATGGGGTCCATTCCGATCATGGTATTAGAAACCCAAACGTTTTGGAGAAATTAAAACAGGGATTCTTTTTATATATCCTAAACTTTCCTGAGAGGATGAGCCATGCAAAGACATACACACACAAACACACACACACACACACACACACACACACACACACACACACACACACACACACACATATATTTATCTAATTATCTTACTATCGAATTATCTATCTAGCTATCTATAAAGCATACATTTTCTTTAGTGTATCTGCCCATGACTTACTGACATCCACCCTACTTTTACTGCACACATGTATACTTCATGGCAGCAATTTTTTATCTCACCTTTGCTATAGAAAACCCCATGTCTCCTCTTCCACTGGCAACTAAAGGCTCCTCCCCAGATCATCCCTACACCATTCAAGGATACTAATTCAACCCGTATTTCCAGTATCACAAAAGGGTACCACTGTGCTAAAGGGATGGTGATCCTAACAGATATAGTAAGAGATTGTGAAGGAATAGAGGTACAGAAAGGACTGCTGTAAAAATTAATAGATACAAGAGACTGTTCACTGCATCCTCAGGGTAGCCATGTGTATTTTATGGACTATGAAAATAGTAATCATAATGTAGAAGGAAATGCTAGCAGTGAACATTTGGTGATGCGCCAATTTTTATTTTATTATATCAGTGTAAACTGAATGGGAAAGGACAAAAGCAAATAAGAAACATCATGGCCCAACAACAAGTACAGAGAAAAATAATACATACTCAAAAGAAAAATATTTTATTTATCTGATGTGCATTGAATGCAGCCATTACATGTTGGAAATGGTGATGTAACATGCTAGTAGAAAAATATTTAACACATAGATTTGTTTTAAATAATTTTTAAATGAAACCAAAACAAGCACCACTGGTGAGTGGGAAACCAGGTGTATAGTCAAGTGCTTTAGACATATATTGACATTTAATATGAGTAAGGAAGCCGGATTGTTGGTAAACACCTTTTTTGGCTAAATTAATACTTTGCTTCTCACTAGAGTTTTTTTTATAAACAACGTTCTGACTGCTTTTCAGGCCCTAAGCATTTAGTCAGACATCAGAGGGTGATCAGCACATTAAGCAGACTTAGGACAGCAGTCACAAAAACAATGAATGCAACTCTTGTGGGAATACAGGTATTGTATACTGGGCCAAGCAGTAATATAAAATCAGAAACAATTACTCTGTCAGAAAAATATGGTTCTAAAGTCCTCTTCCTGAGTATTTGCATCAAACCAGAAGCAAACAATTTGAAAGTCTCATTCTTTGTGGTATGACGTATGATGTAACATAATTTTCCTCAAGGTTACACAGGACTGACATAGGCCAATGTGCAGCACAAATGCTTTTATTCTGCAAATATCAACTAGCTAGAAAACATGAGATAATGCTTGTCTGGATACATTGAATTATGTTTCATTAATTATTCTTTTTCACACTACAAAATACATTTGGAATATTTTGAAATTAGGAACCAGTGATACAGATATTATTTTTTTACATAAAGCAGAATATAAAGCAAGTAAAGTATGTATCCAGTTAAAGCAGAAGAGGCTGAAAGGACTTAATCACATTCTAGTAAAAAATGCTGGTCTACTGAAGGTTCCACACATTTATTTAGACCTCAGAGTTGCAATCCCTATTAAGGTCCATTTATATCCTAATTTTGCTATAATCTCTGAAATAATTATATTACTTTTTAGGAGTATGTGGGTGGTGCTGCCAGCATAGAAGAGTGTTGGGTTTGCCCTCATATTTTAATATAAATTTAGCTTTAGCTATTTTAATTTTTGTAATTCAAAAACCTATCCTGAAAGTCTTTATTTCTGATGACAATAAATTTTACAAAGTTTTTTTTTAAATTATAGTACTTCCCTTATATCACTATTTGCCTGTCCATTTTCACACACACACACACACACACACACACACACACACACACACACACACACACACACACACACCCTCTGGCTTTTGAGCTCTGGCCCCATGCTGTTTATGAATCCATTTGTCCAACTGCATACGATCTATATATATGTATGTATATAATTTCTTTTTTGCTAAGTCCTATCTTCTTCTGTGCATATTCATTCACATTCATGGAGTGCAGTTCAATGTGTCTTTGTTATGCACATTCACATACTTTACCCATGTACAGAGTAACAAACTGGTCCTGATACACTTGTAGAGTCTACTCTTTATAAGATCCCCAGTCACCACTGGTGATTCAACCACAAGCAGTGTACCTGGATACATACTATCCTTCCATTTCTGAGAAGAGAGTTAAACAGGCTATGTGTTGCCATTCCTCCAGACCACCATTACAGTTCCAACAGGTGCCTGAGAAAAACATGATTGTGTTTAGAAAAACTACATGCTGTGTCAACTGTGCATGTAAATGAACTTTGGAAAATGGTAAAAATATAGTTTCTGTTACAAGGTGAGTGTATCAAAGTGAAATAAAAAATATACCTTTTATATCTTTTGTATGAAAACACAGTGTTTATATATATATATATATATATATATATATATATATATATATATATATATATATAATATTTATTTGCTGTGAGATTTAAATTATTTGCTCCAGTAATGTATGGTCATTAACAAGATAAGATGATACACATAATATCTATGAATGAAAAATAAGTGAATGTGGTTAAATGTGAGATACGTTTATTCTGGAGATGCCAGTGTGAAAAACTGGTCAACATAAGCATAAGGAAATAATCAATTAATCACAAATTTATCTTTGTAATTTAACACATAAATTTGCAGATTGTTATAATAATCAAAATATCTAACAAAAGCTATAAAATACAATCACATATTTGTTCAGAGTGGGGAATGAATTATGAATATAACTTCAAACAAAAAATGTAAAAAACTCAGTTATGAAATATGAAAAAAATAAGTTGCACTGAACAGTGTTTATTATAGATCTCAAAAGAAAAGAATGTGTTTCATACTTCAAAAATGTAAATAAAATGTGAGATTATCTGTAGAAGAGCAAACTTGGATAAACTCATACAAAAAAATCTCAATATTTATTTTTATTTACTTATTGGCATTTGTTTACCAGGAAAGTCCACTGGGCCAAAAAAGCCAATTTTCAGTGGAGGCCTGGGGAGAAAAACTCCAAGATAACAATAATACTTACATAGAGTTTCAGAAAGTTTCCATAAAAATTTCCAAGAAAGATCAAGTGAATTACAAAAATAAAATTAGTAGAACATATACATATTAAATTGTAGGAAGCAGATAGAGCTGATATAACATTATACTAACAGTAAGGTTAAACATATCTATAATACAGACATGAGACTATAATACAGACAATAGATAATAACATGACACACAACTAGGCAAAATAGAGTAGTGCAAAAATTACATAGTTACGGGCACCATGGAATGCATGTAAATTCAGGCATTGTGTAATTTGAAACATAAAAGGGAAGAAGAGGGAGGAAACTAAAAGGGGAAATGAGAAAAAGATAGTTAAGGAGAAAAGGGTATGAGAGTGAGAAGTGTAAAGAAAGTGGAAGGAGGGAAGTAAGTAGGAGAAAAAGGTTAGGGAGTAAGAGAAAATGCAGGAGGAGGATTTAACTCATTCACTCCAATGCAGCTCAAGAAGTTTGCACTGTAACTTCCAATTGCTGGAGCCTAAGCCTTATACCAGAATCAAATTATGTCCTCACATTTCAAACAACTGTTCATATCTGTGGAACCATAGGGATTATGAAAGAAGTATAAATGGCAAACTCTTAAGCACAAACCATTTTTATAGTGGTAGTATTCTTTAGATTCTAGGTCTTAAAACAAATTTTATAAGTCAGAGTAAACACAGTCCCCCGGATTTTCTAATCTTCCGTGTAAGACTAGATTAGTCTTACACGGAAGCGCCAGTGTAAGAGTATGATGGCAGCGTGCCATGCATATTAATGAGGGCACGCTGCCTCAACTCTAAAGCTTACACGGAGCATGGACGAGTGTAGGGGCGTGTTGGACTGTCGAGCAGTCCAAAAATCCACACCCCTGCAATGAAGAAACACCACAATTTCAAGTTACATGAGCGAGTCTGCTCACATGTGTACAATGTAACACTACACGCCCCCTTATGTTAAACAACTGACAAAATTAAAAATAAAAAAATGTTTTTTTCATCCGATATAGCTGCCCGTATTTGCATGGGTTTGCGCGGGTTTGCTCATTGCTTAGCTACAGTTAGCAGCTTAGACACCAGAAGAGGATAATAAGAGAAATATATGCACACTAATCAAAATAGTGATAGCATAGTGGTTAGAGCCTTCGCACAAAGAGGAGACATTCCCGGTTCGAGTCCCACTACTGAACGTTCCATTTTCTGTTGGAAATCTGTATACAAAAATATTTCCTGACATTTTTTATGTATAAGTTTTGTAAAAAGCAATGAAATGTTAAATGTAGTAGTGAACGAATTTTATATATATATATATATATCTATATATATATATATATATATATATATATATATATATATATATATATATATACATACACATATGAAGGTGAAATGGTTATGCATTCTGAGGCATGAGTACCCTATTTTAAGCAATATAAAGCACTGCTAAGTACATTTTACCATTGCTGAGTATATTTAAATACAATTGCGCAGAGCTGCGCACCACGTTAACCAGCGCTGATGCAATGTATTTGTGCATAGCTGCGTACCACGCTAACCAGTGCAACGTTGTGCAATATCGAGCAACGTTGGGCAAAATCGGGTAAAGTTGAGCAAAGTTGGTTAAACATGCTTACACCACCTTTACTGTACCTTAACCAGTCAGGTCTGCCCAGCAGGAAAATAAAAAGCAGTGACAGGCCTCGAACTCAGGATACTGTGCACTATAGTCACAGTACTTCTCCACTAATCCATGACAGCATTTCATAAACATGCACTTTCAACAGACACAAATCTATCAAAGGAATTTTAAACATTGCCAACATCAGCTAAGCAGGCATGCCTACAGCTGAGTTTTTCCAAAACTGGCCAATCACAAATAAGTGCATGAAATGAGGCATATTTAAGCTCCATAGGCGGGAATACTTGCTATAACTGGTTGTAACTTCCTTCTGCAGTCAGCATGGCTGGTGTTGGAGAAGGCACTCAATTTAGAGCGCAACACTGGGGCATCCAGGAGTCCAAAGTAATGGTTTGGCTCCTTGTCCACAATCATGAGGAAAGACTCCTGTGGGGTCAGTACCAGGGTACACAATCTAAAACGGAGGCCTAGAACAGTCTTACCCATGATCTCACCAGTGCCACTGTTGTTCCTCAGACTGGTGAGCAGGTCAGGCAGCATTATTCTAACCTGAAGTGATGTAGGGAGGATCAACTGGACCAGTGGATCCAGGAATCCTGTACGATGCCTAATGCCGCAGTATTGAGTAAGTAGCCATTGTATTAAGTAGTTAAGAATTGCTATGCTTGTCTATACTATGGATAGGTATGTCTCAATATCACTGCATTTACTTCACAGCTGCAGGTGTCCGGGCAATGAATCAGCAAGCCCATGAAGATAGGATGCAAAGGCTGCATCATCAGGCAGGTTAGTAATTATTCTGCATGTACTGTTATATAAAATAAATAAGAGAGCCTTCAAAAAGTGTTTTAACCCAATAAATAAGGTGTAATAATCCTTTAATAAAAGTATAATTCCTGGAGTGCGTCTGTGTCATTTTCTTTGATATGTTGTTGTATTGTTGCATTTTACAAATAGTACTGTTGTATTAAGCAGTGTTAACCCACACTTGGGTAGGCCCATATAACGTGGATGAAAGGAGTGCCAGTAGCTTGTATGCATATGTACAGCCCTCAACTGTTGGGTCATGGCCAGCATGTACAGGTTAATCTGGCACATGAGTAGCTTGGTATTGTCTTCCCTAGAAATGTCAGTGTGCTGCCAGAAATGTAGGGAGCTGTTAACATATAACTGATACTTTCACCTGAACATATCTAGATAATTATATGAAAGTAGATCTGTCAGTGTACCATCTTAGCAGTAGTGTGTGTGAGCAACTCTCAAAATATGTTGCAGTAACATCTGCATCTTGGACAGTTTGCATGTAAGATACAGCTCATGTATATAATGATCTAGCAAAATCCAATTGCACAATATAAGGACATTGGGTAGTGTAATAATACATGTAAGAGACATATAACTGCAGTTAATAGGAATGTAGTGAAAACTAGAAGGATATATAAGTTGTTAATTGAGCTCTCTTTTCCCACCCTACTGTATGTGCATAAATAATGCAATTCCACAACTCAATTGGTATGTCTAATCTCAAAACATTTGTTGGGACATATGTCCTATTGGAATATAAATATTTGCATTAATTTCTATGCATGTGCCCTGTTAAAATACCACAATATTGGTGGCCTGTTGCCATCAATTCAACCTGCATGCTGTTGTAATGTCCACTATTGTTCAATATATGCATGTGTTATGCTTGCTTTTCAACTGTTGAAAATCTGGTGTGTTGGGTTAATGGTAAGACTTCTGCATGTTGTTACAACTAATTGGGAATGCTGTTGACTGTTACTAACCCATATCTTTATTAAACTCTCCAAAACATAGTTCGCATGGGAAGGCTGGTCCCAGCGGGCCCACCTGCCCACCTCAGCTGGCCATGGCACCTGGCACCAGCAGATCTGGTGCCCAGCCTGGGACCTCCTCCTCTGTTGGCCCTGTGCCACCTTCTGGTGGAAGCGCTGCAGGGGATGGGGCTCGCCCCCCCCCCCGTGCAAGCATGGGTGGAGGGGCACCTATCACCTTCGAACAGTCCGGGCTGTGGTGCATAGATAGATTGAATGTTCTGTTGCAGAACCTCTATCCCAGCTTGAGGCCTGAGTGGTGCAACTCCTGGGTCAGCCTGCCCCTCCTACACAGCCCCCAGCAAAGACAACAGATGCTTTCATGGAGAAAGCAGAGTACCCACCTATGAAATAATTGAGGTCACATGTATGTATATGGCTTTTCCCCACAGCTACCTTACATGTGTAATGCACATACAGTTGTCATTGTGACATGTCATAGACTAGAAAAATCAAAACCCTCCCAGCACATTGACCAATGGTGTCACACACTCTCACACACCTATACAGTCAGCAAATGTGAGATTAAAACTCCTTCCTAACTACATTATGATACTACAGCTGTATGAATTTACACAACGCACTATACACATTATTGGGATTTCACTTTTCCACAGGTGTATTTGTAGGATGGTGACATCATCAGACTTGTCAAAGATGAGTATACCACTTTTAAGAGGTGTGAGTAGTCTCCATAAAGGTCATTTCTTCCCAGGGAGTCACACACACACAGTTAACAAGGGCAGGATTCAAACCCCTACCTAACTACATTATGATACTATAACAGTACACATTTACACTATGCACTACACACATTAATGAAATTTCAGTTTTCCACAGGTATATTTGTAGGATGGTGACATCATCAGACTTGACAAAGATGAGTATACCACTTTTAAGGGGTGTGAGTAGTCTACAAAATGGAGGCGCCTACTCAGGAAGGCACACACACTTAGCAAGTGCAGGATTCAAACCCCTACCAAACTACATTATGCTACTACAGCAGTACGCATTTACATGATGTGCTATAAACGTTACTGGGATTTCATCTTTCCACATGTATATTTGTAGTATGGTGACATCATCAGACTTGTCAGAGATGAGTATACTACTTTTAAGGGGTGTGAGTAGTCTCCAAAAAGGGTGCTCTTCCCCAGAGAAACACACACAAACTTGGCAAATACAGGATTCAAACCCCTCTCTAACTACACTATGATATTACAGCAGTATGCATTTACATGACTCACTATACACATTACTGGGATTTCATTTTTCCACAGGTATATTTGTAGGATGGTGACATCATCAGACTTGACAATGATGAGTATACCACTTTTAAGGGGTGTGAGTAGTCTCCAAAAAGGTTGCCCCTCCTCAGGGAGGCACACACACAAACAGTGGGCAAGTGAAGGATTCAAACCCTTACTTAACTACATTATGATAGTACAGCCGTACACATTTACACAACACGCTATGCACATTACTGGGGTTTTATCTTTCCACAGGTATATTTGTAGAATGGTGACATCATCAGACTTGAAAAAGATGAGTATACCTCTTTTAAGGGGTGTGAATAGTCTCCAAAATGGTTGCTCTCTCCCCAGGGAGAGACAGACACACACACACACACACACACACACACACACACACACACACACACACACACACACACACAGTTGGCAAGTGTGGGGTTCTTAATCCAAACAAAGTATGTCTTTACACTTCAGCAAGCAATATGGAGTTACAGGGTGCAATACATCCATTACTTGCTGACTGTTTGCCCAAAGGTTTTTTTTCACATTTGCTAACCTCAGCAGGCTTATCATACTAGGTGTATTGTGAGTGTATTGTATGCATAGGCCATGACCATATCATATATGGGTTGATGCACCACATGCTGGCACACACAGGGTCAAACCGGTGGCTAAGCTCTGTCAACCCAATACTGGACAATATAGTCAAGAGGAGTAGGGTCATACAACCACAACACCAACCATCTCACATAGACCTACAATATAAGCACCAGCAAAAAACACATAAATACACATTACCATACTCAGAGAATACAAATATTAATCTGAAAAAGAGAGGGTGTCCTACTAAGCAGATAAGTAATCAACTTGCACCTCCAAGCACATGCCAGAAAACACATAATACACCAAAGCAGTGTGCCTCACAACAGGCCCTAAGGCAAAACAACATACCCAACACACTAGTAATAGGTGACTCCATAGTCAGACACACAGATGTTCCACTCACTCGGCTGGACAAGGGGAAGATTACTGTCAGTTGTCTGTTAGGTGCTATGATCCGCCACATAACACAAGCACTTACATCACTCCAGAACAGGTACATATATGACGTGTTCTTTGTACATGTCAGTGTGAATGATCTGAGACATACCTCCCAGGACTTCATGACAAAATATATATAGTAGCTCTATGATCATGTAGCCCAGGCTGGTATGACCTTGACCTTGAGTAGCATCTTACCTTCACCTACATGATACTGCAATATAACAGAAAGATGATAAACTTCAACAATTGGCTGAGCTTCTGGTGTCATTCAAAGGGGATCCAGTCTCTGTCTGCCTCTGATGACATGATAGACAAGCCTCGTTGCTTTGCTACAGATGGTTTGCACCTGTCACCCCTATGCTTCTGAATACTGGTCAAGGCTCTTGATGTCCCCATATTACCTTTTTTAGGCAAGGCTCAAAGGTTCATAGCTTCATAGGTAGGTATTAGGCTATTGGCCCTGGGCCCTATACAAGCCAGCCAAAAAGGTACCCTGGCTTTTGCCACCCAAGAAATTTATTTTCCTGTGCGACTGTCGAGCAGAGATACAGAAGTGATCCCCGAGGTGAATTTCCTATTTCCCATCCAATCATCAAGATTTTTCCTGAAGAGTGCTAATGAGGAGCTTTGTTTGATATAGATAGGTAGTTTATTCCGGAGTTTGGGAAGTCTCTGGGACAGGAATCTATCCCTCCAGCATGTTCTGTTTATTGTGGTGATGAGGATTAGGTCCCTAGAGCATGTAGCTCGGAGGGATTGGGATTTCTTTAAGTGGAGCATGTCCAACAGCTATGCGTTTGACATAGCTTTGTATGTTAGGCAGAGATTACCTCTGAGTAGGCGATATGCGACAGAGTAAAGCTGGAGTTTTTTGAGGCGGTCTGTGTAGGGCATGTGTTTCAGGTCGGTAATCCTCTTTGTGAGGTATTTTTGCAGCCTTTCCATTTGTTGTAGATGTCTTGTGAGGTACATACCAAAAGGGGCATTGTACTCTATAATGGATCTAATGAGTGATGAGTAGAGGGGAACAATGACCTCTTTTTTTCTGCATGAGAAACCTTTTTTGATGAGGTATGCCATGTAGAAGGATTACTTGACTACTATGGTGATGTGATTATCAAAGGAGAGACTACTGTGCACCTGTGTCCCAAGGTCTCTTATCACACTTTCGGTGTTAAGTATACTACCTCCTATGTTGTAGTTCATGGGTACAGAGTTTTTACCAAAGGGGATGACAATGCACTTTTTGGCATTGAGCTTGAGTCCATGGCTTTGACACCAGGAATCTGTCTCAGTGAGGCCCTTTTGTAGGATGTCCACATTGTTAGTAGTTTCGATTTTGGCTCCTAGTTTGCAGTCATCTGTGAACTTCATTAGCCAAAGACCTGCTGTGTTAGCCTGTACTTCATGAAAGTAGATACCAAACAGGACAGGACACAGGACGGAACCCTGTGGTACTACACTTGTCACTGGTCTGAAGTCGGATTTGGAGTCTGCTACTTTCACAGTGTGGGTTCTGTCAGTGAGCCAGTTGGCAACCCATCTTGTGACATAGGGATTTATACCTAGTCTTGTGAGGTTTATCTATAATTCCAGAGTGGGGAATGGTGTTGAAAGCCTTGGCAAGATCTAGATAGGCTGTGTGAACCACCATACCATTGTCTACGGCTTTGGTGACTGCTTCAAAGAAGTCTATCAGGTTTTGGAGACATGATCTGCCTTTTACAAACCCGAACTGGTTGGGGTCCAGAGTTTGGAGATTACCAATGTCTTTGTTTATAGGTTCCCTGATGATACGTTCCATGGCCTTGCAGACCAGGCTCATCAGGCTAATGGGATACTAGTTCCCTGGGTATGTGGTGGCTCCCCCCTTGTGTAGTGGGATAACCATCACTGTGCGCCATTCAACAGGCACAAAGCCTGAGGTGAGGTTATGATTGAACATGGTACTTAGGTGTGGTGCCAGTTTGTTCTGTAGTTCATGTAGAACGGAGCCTGGGATGTTGTCTGGTCCCATGGATGCTGTGTTCCTGGCTTTGGAGAGTGTGGTTTATACCTCTGCAGCCGTGATTACAGGAACTTTGCATTCTTCCAGCATAGAGATGGGCTCTTTCATGGGTGATAGAGGGATAAAGTTAGCACTGAACCTATCTGCCAGGATGTTGGCAATATCAGTTGGGTCTGTATATTTAGTGCCATTGTGCTGTAACTTAGAGCAGATCTCAGTGATGCCATTGATATTCTTGACATAGCTATAGAATGCTTTGTGGTTGTCTTTAGAATCAGTGGTGATTTTGTTTTCATAATCAGCTTTGGAGAATTTTATCAGGGATTGCAGCTTCTTACTGAGGCTTACCAGGGAGCTCCTCCACTCATGGGATTTTACTCCCTTTTGCAACAGTTTCTTCCTTCTGTTGTACAGTTTGCTTATGGCAGGGGAACACCAAATTGGCTTCCTTTTTTTAGAGGTTAGAGTCTTGGTTCTGTTTGGGATAGTACGATCCATGCACTCATGTAAGTGCTTATAAAGTGCAATTGTGTAAGATTCAGTGGTCATAACTGCATTGTCCATCTGCATGGGTGTCATGAAGTTCACCACTTCTGCCTTAAGAAGCATGAAGTTGGCTTTGGAGAATTTTTTTTAACATGGTTTCCTTAATGGGGAGTGGGGGCAGAATGTGGATATGTAGGGTAATTAGCTTATGGTTGGATTGGACCAATGAGGTGTTGACTTCAGGTGTGGAACACCAGTCACTCAGGACAAACCAAACCCCGTAACCAACACAAATAACCACAAAGTGAGCTAAATGCTACTCATTGCCAGAAGTCTCAGCCTCCAAAATGCACACACTCGAGGCACTTCAAAGTATGGACAATATTGATATCTGTGCAGTAACAGAAACCTAGTTCAAGGTTCCAGAGAGCACACCAGCACTACCAGGATACTATTCATTCCATACCTTCCAGCATCAGAACCTGGATCATAGCACATAGGGTGGGGATGTATCCATATTCATCAAGGATACCTACACCTCTCTCTACATGCTCTCTACAGGATATGTACCCATAGAATATTGCACAGCAACATTATTCCCACTCCACAGGGGTGGGGCCACAAAAGACCCTTGGCATTCATGCTCTATGAGCCTGACGAGTCTTATCTGCAAGGCAATGGTGCCAGTCATAATGGAAGTCAACAATAAAGACATTGGGAACCTTCACACAGTTGAGCACACCCAGTTTGGCTTCGTCAAATGCAGACCATGCCTCCTGAACTGGGTGGATTTCTTTGAGACAGTTTCCCAGGCTACAGATGATTGAAAGGAGCTCTACATAGCCTACCTATACCTCGCTAAGGCCTTTGACACCATTTCCCAGTCAGGTATCATAGATGAACTCACCAACCTGGGCATAAATCCATGCATCACAAGATGGATTGCAAACTGGCTCAGAGATAGATTCCGCAAATTAAGAGTTGCTGGCTACATGTCAGACTCTAAACTGGTAACAACTGGTGTCCCCCAGGGATCAGTCCTCGGCCCCCTCCTGTTTGGTATAGACTTCTCAAAAGTACATGCCAATACAGGAGGGTTGTGGTTGACTAAGTTTGCTGGGAACTGTAAATTGTTTGCCATAATAGATTCCCCGGATGACACAAATATTCTCCAGAAGGAACTCTATGAGACAGATGTGTGGTTTCAGAATCATGGCCTAAAGCTCAATGTGAAAAAATGCATAGTAATCCCCTTTGGGCAAAACAAAGTACCCACAAACTACCACATAGGTGTTACCCCCTAAAAACTGACAAGGTAATAAGGGATCTGGGGACACAAGTAGATAGTCATCTTTCCTTTGACAACCATGTTGCCAAAGTGATCAGGAAATCCTATGTCGCCCACCTAATCAACAAAGGGTTTGCATCAGGATCAAAAGAGGTAGTGGTGGCCCTCTACTCTTAAGTCATCAGATCCATCATTGAGTACAATGCACCGTTTTGGATGTACTCGACTAAGCCTATCCAGCAGCTGGAGAGACCACAGAGGTACCCCACCAAGAGGATTACTGGCCTCAAACAGTTGTGTTATGTAACACAACTGGTAAAACTAAATTTGTTCTCCGTTGCGTACTGCCTACTCAGAGGCACACTCTGCCTAACATACAGAGCCATGTCCAACACATAACTGTTGAACATGCTCCATCTACGGATAACAAAATTGAGTCACACTACACACTCCAGGGATATGAACCTCATCACAACAATGAATACAACATGATGGTGGGATAGAGTACCATCTCAGACACTTGCCTTACTGTGAAACAGAGTCCCAATGTACATCGGATAGAACCCCTCGCTGACACTCTTCAATAGGAACCTTGATGAGTGGATGGGAAACAGACAATTCACACCAGGCATCACATCAGCAGCCCCACTAGAAAGGGGCTTATGGTACTAACTATTAGAACTAGGGCTTAGGAGACTAACCAATGGGGTGGTGAAAACTGCACAACTTGCCTAGGCTAATATATGCCTTCATGAAGATAGTCTACTACATACCTATGTACCTATGTGACAGGTACATGTCTACAGATAGTAGATGTGTACTTCATTGTACAGTTATGTTGTACAGCAGGCACATGCACCACATACACTGTAATGCTTACAGATACTGGTGGCTATTATGTACAGTGGGTGAGATGTGCATCTCATGTCTTTTGTGCCATTGGGATGTGTGCTGGGTGGGACAGTCCTGGATGGCTCTCTGTCATGGTCACCCTCTTAAACACATCTCTGCCCATCCATCTTTGACTTATTATACTGTGTTCCCCCTACATATATATAGGTACATAGGTAGGTAATAGGCTATCTGCCTGAAGGCATATATTAGTATGGCCAGAGTGTGCAGCTATCACCACACATGGGGTTAGTTCCCTATACCACTGTGTAGTAGAGCTGATGAAGTGATTCATGGTGTGACAGTTAAGTTTCACATACACTCATCAAGGCTCCTCTAGAAGAGTGTCAGTGAGGGACTCAGCTTAATGTAGGTTGGGAGCCTGTTCCAAAGCAAGGGAAGTCTGTGAGTTAGTAATGTATCCCTCCAACATGTTCTATTTATTGTTGTGATGATTATATCCCTAGAGTATGTGGCACAGTGAGCTTGGGTTTACGTCAGCTAGAGCATGTACATCGTTCTGCATTGGACATGGACCTGTCTGTTGGGCAGAGATCACCTGAGTAGATGGTATGCAACAGAGTACAGATTGATTTAACTTCAGTCTTGTTGCATGGGCCAACTGTTTGAGGCCAGTAATCCTCTTGTTGAGGTACTTCAGTGATCTTTCCAGCTGCTGAAGGTGCCTACTCAGATTAATTGCAAGTGTGCCATGATACTCTCTGATGGGTCTGATGACTGATGAGTAGAGGGAACCTTCTTTGACCTACATGCAAAGACCTTGGCAATTTGTGGGAACACATAGCATGATTTTCTAACCATGTTTGTGAATGTGTTTCTGGAAGTAGAGATGACTATCCATGTGTCCATAGATCCCTTATTATTACCTCCATATTTAGGGTGTTGGCACCTATGTGGTATTTGTATGACTGTAGCTCGAGGCCATAATTTTGACACGACATCTGTCTGACTGAGACCCTTTCTAAGGATGTCTCTGTTGTCCCAAACATCGATTATGACAACCTTTTTTCAGTCATTCACAAACTTTGCTAACCATAGCCCTCGTGTGTTTGACTGTATTTCTGAAAAGTATACACCAGACAGGAGGGGTCCCAGGACTGAGCCATGGGGGACAGCAGTTGCTACCAGCTTACAGTCCAACAGGGAGACCAAAATTCTTACCTTGTGGGATCTATCTGTGCCCCAGTTGGCAATCCATCAGATGGCATACGTGTTTATGCACAGTTGTTGATTTTGTGGATACGACATGTGTGTGGGATGTTGGAAAAGGGCTTTTCAAGGTCTGTGTAGGCCATGTGGAGCTCATTTCATTGATGTATGTAACTGCCTTCAAAACTGTCTAGCAGGTTTAGGGACCATGATCTGCCCCTGACCAAACCAAAATGGGTAGGGTTGGGTGTTTGTAGGCTCCCAATAGCTCTGTTTATGAGTTCCATAATGATGGACTAAATGGCCTTGCACATGAGGCTTATTAGGCTTATAAGACAATAGCTCCCATGGTCTGTTGTGCACCAACACTTGTGGAGAGTGCCAAACATTGTTGTTTCATATCCTGTACAGAGGGTGAGTCTCAACAGACTGTTCAGGTGCAGGGTCTGTTTGTTTTGGAGTTCACATATGACACAGCCAGGGACACCATGTCATCCTATAGACACCATGTTTTTAGGTTTGGATAGAGCTGTTTAACCATTGTATATGTGATTTCTGGCTTTTCACAATCTCCAGGTATGGTAATGGGCCCTTTTGTCAGTGAGAAGGGGTAAATATGTGTGAACCTGTCTGACAAGATATTGGCAATGTCAGTCATGCACATGTATTCATTTACACTTTGCACTGACTCAGAACATATATGAGTTTACATTGATATTTATGACATAGCTAAATAAAGCTTCATGGTTCTCTATGGACTCTTTGGCAATATTTTTGCCAGAACATGGCTTGGATAATGTTAGGAGTGCTCATTATTTCTTGATGATACTGATCGGAGATTTTTTGATCTCCTTTGGATTTTCACTTTCTTTGAACAACTTAAGTACTTGTATTACATAGTTTGATTATGACAGGGGTCCAGTATATTATATGGGTCTGTTTTCATATTACTGTGTGCTCATGGCAGGATTGGTGAATAGTGACATGTGTCTGGAGTAAGAATTGCAACTGCCAGATATGTGTAGCCCACTGCTGTACTCAGACATGGGCTGTGTGTGAGCATGCCCAGTACGACCTTTCAGTATGTTGTTGACTGACATTTGCTTCTTTTGTAAGTGTGTGAGCATGCCCAGTATGACCTTTCAGTATGTTGTTGACTGACATTTGCTAAATTTGTTTAAGTGTGTGAGCATGCCTACTATGGGCATATATATATATACTATATATGTGTGTGAAAATTCAAGTTGGTTTTTACTTCAGGGCTCACCTTTGTGTTGTACATCAACAGGAAGCACGCTGTGCCTGCAGGGATTCCATGAGTCAATTTGCATAGACTTATCAACATTTCTACATACGGGGGGACAGCTATTATTTGTACATTTCTACCCGGGGGGCACACCTGATTGTTACTGTGGGTGTATATAGGATGAGAGTTGTCATTTCCAGGGTTTCTACTGAGTCATTGTATTTGTTATGCATTGCCTCTTTGCCAAGGCCAGGGCATACTGGGCACACCTCCTTCTGCCTACTGGGGCAGGCTCAGTTTGTTCCTTCTCTGAGTCACACTGTGCTTGTGCAGGCCTTGGCAATGGTGGGGGGCTGTTTGGCCCTGCCCCATGCTGACCCTGCTGCAGCTGTTTTCGCAGGATCATATTGTGTAGCATGGCACATACCATAACAATTTGGGTACATGTAGTTGGTGAGTACTGCAAGGCTCCACCTGATATGTCCAGGCACCAGAACTGTGATTTGAGCATCCCAAATACATGCTCAATTATGTTTCTTGTTTGTGCGTGTGCCTCATTATGGAGTTCTTGTTCAGGTGCGTGTACATTTCTGATGGGTGTCATCAGCCACGGCTCCAGTGTGTATCCAGCATCCCCCACTAGGTCATCATCAGGGATGTCCCCATTGGCAAATCTCTGGTGCAGCTGTGTCAGATGCCAGATGTGGGAATCATGATAGCTTCCAGGGCAGCCAGCACACACATTCATTATTATGCCCAGGGCATCGCACACTACCTGGCAGTTGATGGAGGGGAAGCTCTTGCAGTTGATGTAGACCCTACCCCGCTCACTGGATGGTGCTTTAATGCATATGTGCATGTAGTCTATTGCACCCACTACCTCAGGGTATTCTACTATTTGGTGGAAAAGACTCATATTGCTGGCCAATGCCTCACGGGAATTGGGGAAATATATGTGGTCACCGACATGTGCTGACATGGCATCCAGGAACTGGTGGAGTACCTTGGATGCTGATGCCTGTGAAATCCCCATCATATCACCAGTTGGTCTTTGGAAGGTACCTGTAGCCAGTATTCTTAGGCCAACACATACCTTGGTATCCACTGGGATGGATTCCCCTCTGTTGGTTCTGTGTGTAAGGCATGGCCAGCACAGCTCAACAATTTGCTGAAGGAGGTCTCTGTCCACCCTATAGTGCTCCACTATCTCCAGCTCTTGTAGCCCCTGGTAGGTTACCCTGGGTCTGTACACTCTTCTCCTTCTCCTCACTGTGGGTTGCTCAGCAACATTCACAACATCACCACCCTCAGCACCTTGCACATGTTGGTTTATGATAGCAAGAGCAGCCCCTAACATTTTGTCTGACTTAAGATTTTTAAGCTTTCCCTCTTTGTATACTGCAGTGTTGCAGAGTTCTTGGGAAAAAACAGGGCGGAATGCTGCTTGCAGAATTTAAAGTGCTGGTCTGGGCTGGGCAAGTCTGCTGCCTGTGTAATTGGCTGATTCTGATATATTTCACCTGGCAGCTCTGCTAGTTCTCCTTGGTTAACTTTCTACTACTTCTTTTCCTTCCTTTTGCCTTTCTGTTTCCGCCTGGGGGGAAGGGCCGCGCAAACAAGCGCAAACACGCGCACACACGCGCACATGCTCTGTGCATGTTTGCAAGGAGTTTCCTATCTTTTAACATTGTGCACCTTTGGTTTGAGGTTTTCAAATAGGAAAACTGTAGGCATGCCTCTTGCAATCCTGAGCAACTCAAAGCAAACATAAGCCACTGTGCTCCAATTAGCTTACAGCCTGTCCGAGATACCCCCTCATGATGTCACCTATATTCTACCCTACTACTCACCTACCCCTACTCTTGCACTCCTGGGACATGGCTCACATGCTGGGGAAAATTATGATTCAGTATCCTTATCCTCATTTGCATAGGATTGCCTACTAATGCATGGTTACATCTCTCACACTGAGCTTCCCCCTCACCATAGCAACCACTACTCAGTGGCCATGTTGTCTTCAGTCTGCCATTCACCTGCATGGCAGAATAAGATTTTTAGTGGAAATGCCTATTTTTGGCTTTTTTTAAATTATTTTCTTGTTTTTATAAGCGCCACACATTTGCGTGGTGCTGCGCTATGCTTAAACATCAGAGATCGGGGGGAAAAAAGTTAAATTGTTATATTTTTAAACATTTATAAATGCCAATGGTCTTATATTTGGCCATTGACATGCTTCCTCTACTGTGTGCATCCTTTATTTGGAGCTGTCATAACTCCATTTAGCTACTTACAGAACGCTACTCCATTACCAACGAAGTACATTTCTGTAGCTAACACTAATCTTCCACGGACAGGTTAGTGTTTCCTGGATCGCAAATTTACCTCATTTGCATGGCTTTCACCAGCAAATGAGGTAATTTGCATGCCATGATGCTGTCTGTGCAAGAGTAGATTTAGCAGCTCTCGTGCACGCCCCTGCCGGCTGTGCCTGGATCGCACGGCAGACATATTGCCGCCGTGAGCTCCTATACTCTTCTTGCACTCCATGCAAGCTTTCATAAATCCGGCCCAGTAACTATTACATATGTGATATTTTGTAAACAACTTACAATATCTCAGCACCCACTCAAGTTACGCACATTCTGTCAGCAGCATTTCATTTAACTAGCTGAGAGCTTTCATCTGAGGCTAAGGAGTTCTGTCTATGTTAATCGGTTGTTGAGATATTTTGAAAAATGTGAAAATTATATCTATATAAATTAATATCATAAAAACAACAGTTAATTTCTATTTGCCCGCACTAGACAAGGTCAAATATTATTGCAGTTGAGTTTGCTATTGTGTAAGCTTTATGATGAAATCTTTTAAAACCTTGTACATAGCAGGGTTTTTGAATTATTGATGCAAATATGAATGAGCAATATTTGATGCCTAGAGGTATCAGTAGGAGTTAACTGCAAATACGCCTGGAGGCATCACTCAGATATAATGAGTTTAATAGTTAAGATTACGTTAGGAATTAGAAGGTGAAATTTGAATCAGGAAGTAGAGAGAATCAAAACACAAAGGGAGAATTAAGTAATGACAGAAGAGGGAATTGAACAGTTACATGTCCAGTTGGAGAGGAGACGATTTTTCAGTGCAGCTTTGAAGATAGAAGGGCTTGGTCATATTTGAATAGATGAAGATAGATTATTCCATCATCTGGCAATGTTCCAAAATTGTGTTAAATTGCAATGGGCTCCTTGAAAATACATAGCAATTACACAAATCATGCTAATTTACAGCACAGCTGTAAAACAGGACTGGGAAGCGTCTGCCTTTTGATCTAGAAAACATAAAATTAATCTAATATTCAAAATTCTTCAGCAAATCCATAGACCTGAGTCATAGGGAAGACAATGACTGGAACCAAACTACTGTATTAGAGGGTCAAGTTCATGACAGGCAACAGTTTTCCATTATCACATAAGAAATTTATAGAATCACAGAGTATAATGAACTGAAAACTTACATTTTCCCCAAACATATTCACTAGTTGGAGAATATTGTCTTGCGTCAGATTAGTGTAATGACAAACTAAATACACCACATTCACAAATGTTTTCTCCTGTTTTCTACCCCTTTCTTTCTCTCTTGCTCTCTTACTTTTACCTTTTTAGCACTAGTTTGTTCAGGAGAGCTTTGAAGTAAACATTTCAATGTACAAGCTTCACTAACCCAATTCAAGACTTTAAAAACTCCCCTCCTGGACCTATCCTTGACTGGATTCTTACATCAGCTCCCAACCATTACCATAACCCTGGCATACTTCCAAACTCTTTAAGTGATCACTCCCCAACCTTTATTCATAAATTCACCCAACATTTTCCTAGGATCATACTGGAACCTCACCCACTTTGACCCAGACACTTTTAACTGTAAACTAATTCTAGCATCATTTGGTCCTTCCTATACCACCTCCCTCTCAATGAGGCTATAAAGTCCTTCAATAAGATTTTCTTTGACAGTCTTGAGTCTATTGCCCCTTCTAGAAAAAACAGAAATAAATCCAACTATGCCCCCTGGCTTACAAAACAAACCCGACTGATCATGCACAAAAAAGATAGCACCTGGAAATCCTGGGTTAAAAAAAAAATCCTCCTTTACTTCAGACATACAAAGAGCTCAGACACCAGACCAAAAAATTGTCATTAAAAATAAGAGGTCTTATTGTTCCTCCAACCAACACAGCCCTCACAAAAATAAAAAAAAAATTCTGGACCTCCATCAACAACCTGCTCCACTCAGGTAAACCCATTACTCCCAACCTGTTTCCACACAACACTGCCACTGAAACTGCCACTCTCCTCAACAACTATTTCATAGAAATTATCCAAAAGCTTACAAAAATAGTACATCTCATCCAGCCCCTCTATCACTTTTTAACAAAACTCTTCCCAATTCATTTTCTTTGCAATCAGTCTAATTACCACTATTAAATCTCCTCTAAATAAGCTTAAGCCTTGCTCCCCATCTGCCAACCAACTACCCTCCCACTTCCTAACACTAGCTGCACAATCCATCGCCTACCCTGTCTCTATACTTATTAATTTTTCCATCTCAGAGGCCCTTGTCCCAGATATCTGGAAATCCTTTTATACAATCTCTTTTCACAACGACTGCAACTCTACTGATCCCTCTAACTTTAGACCCATTGTCATCCTGTCCCCCCTTTCTAAAATTTTAGAAAGGTGATTTCATGTACAGTTAATCAAATGGGTCTATTTCAAAATATCGAAAGTTTACTTACCTGAACACCTAAACACTGACACATATTCCATGAAACGCAAATACACTGAACACCCTAAACCGTGAAATTCAAAAACTCGAAATGTCATAGTTGTCCCATCCCACCGCCCGCTACATACTACCTACACAAACTAAATAAACCACATACATACACTAAACAAAACCCTACTTCTAACCCTAAACTAAACCCTACTTCTAACCCTACACTAAATCTTTCATATACCACCAAGTATGCACTTAACTTAACCTGCACCCTAACCCTAAGGTCTGTAACTATTGCACACTTAGCTTAAAAAGCTATACCCAAACAAACTAAATAATCCACACACATACACTTAATAAAACCCTACTTCTAACCCTACACTAAATCTAACATACATTACCATCTATGGACATACCTTAACCCACACCCTAACCCTAAGGTCCGTAACTATTGCACACTTACCTTACAGAGCTATACCGCAGAAGGTCCAACCATGACAAATCGACGTATTGATTTTCGCGCTTCAGGACGATCGATGTTTTTGCGGATCGATGAAGATGTGTCTGCATTTAGGTGTTCGGGTAAGTAAAAATTTGAGTTTTTAATATAGACCCAATCAAACACCTTCTTGACAACAATATCCTTAATCCTACCCAGCATGGCTTTAGACTCCACCGTAGCACAGCCACTGCATTACTGAAGTCTGTGACAATAACTTGCTCATCTGTCCATTCCTTGATCTTTTAAAGGCCTTTAATACTGTCTCTCACTCTAAACTCCTTACTAAACTTTCTGATCTACATCTCTCTTCCTCCTCCATCAACTGGTTCTCTAGCTACCTCTCCGGCAGGCAGCAATCGATCCACTGGCAAATTGTCCACTCTCTCCATTCTTCCATGTAAATACTGGAGTTCCCCAAGGATTGATTCTAGGCCGCCTTCTGTTCAACATATTCACTAAGAAACTTTACTCTGCTGCTAACCTCCCTACACTTCTACAATATGCTGCCGATGATTCCTGCCCACAACATCCATGAACTCATACCTCTCACTCAACAAGCCTTCACCTCTGTCAAAACCTGCCTCTCTGATAACCAATTAATAATAAATCCAAAAAAAAAATAAATAAAAAAAATAACTCCTTCTCTTCTTCCCTAAAACACTCACCCAGCAGAAACCATCTCTCTCTATCACCTCTCTTAATAACACCATCATCAAATCTGAAACCCATATCAAACTACTTGGAGTAATTATTGATGATGAATTAAAATTCAATATGCATATACAACAATGTATAAAAAAGACCCACAAGAAACTCAGACTTCTCTATCACAACCAGAAATTTCTGTCACCTTCTTCCAAACCTTCCCTCACTCATTCCCTTCTTCTACTCTGTCTTCTGTATGCTGCCCCTGTCCTTACTAATGTTCAAACTTCACTTATCACTAAACTAGAGCAAACTTATCACAAAGTAGCCAGGTTTGCCTCTAATCTCCCCTATAAATCCCACCACTGTCTCGTCCTTAAATCACTCCAATGGTCAGAATTCTCTAAACAACTACTTCTACCCCAACTTTACATTACACACTCTATCCTGAATGACCCCTCTTCCTGCCCTTCCATCTCCAACCTATTCTTCTACTACAACCCCCATGGTCTCCTTCGTACCTGCAGCAAACACCTCCTTGACATATATAAACCCAATAAAAATATAGGAAAGTCCCCTATAAATACTCTGTTGCATATGCTTGGAACTCATTCCCTCAAAACATAAGAAGCATTCATCAAAAACATCTGTTCAAAAAAAAACTTATTTTTCTTAAGAGTACATGGTCCTGCTCTTGTCTAACCCCCCATTTGATCTAACCTCTTCTCAGCTTTAACTCCTTTTCCCTGCTCTACTCGTACTTGCCTTATATACCCTTATACCGCCCTCTCCCCTCACTTCCATAGCATATATATTCATATATATTTCATACATATCTTTATTTAAAAAAAAGAAAAAAATGTTTTTGATTGAATGGTTTATCTATTTGTATGTACTTCATGTGTGATATTCTCTAGTCCTGTCAATTGTTATTTGACCTACTCTATGTACAGATATTCTCTAACCGTTGATTTTCTTATTATGTTTCATGGTGGTTTTAATTTTTTTTCCTCTTATTTTTATTTTTGATTTGATTTTTACTGAAAAATATGTAATATTTCTGAAGCTTTTCTCCATAAGTCTCCACTAAAAATGAGCTCCTGGCTCAGTTGGACAAAGCCGGTTAACAAATGTCAATAAATAAATAAACAAATAATAAATAAATAAAACAGTGTACCTTCAATATGCTTTGTCATCTTATCCGTGGTGGTGCAGTGGTAGCATTGTTGCCTCACAGCAAGAGGTTCTCCTGTTCGATTCTCAGCTGGAGTGCGGGGAGTGCCTTCTGTGTGGAGTCTGCATGTCCTCCCTGCGGTTGGGTGGGCATTTGAAAGACATGTGTAAATGGGCTTGCCTTCGTTGGATGTCGAGCTGGCACCTCGGCGTTCATGAAAAGCTACTGCCAATCATTAACGGACTAGAGTTCCGCTGCGGCAACCCATAACCAGGAAAAGCCGAAAGACAAACAACAACTTTCAATATGCTTTGTCATGCAATTGCTCTCTGTGTCATCCAAATTCAATGACTTTTCTTTTACTACTGTGATACTGTCTGTCTTATAACCCAATACAATGGTCTGCAATACATCCAGCAGTACTTTCTGCAAAAAGAAAGATGGCATTGCCTTTTGCTTTTAACACATTCAGAGGTATTATAACATCTGCTGACCATCCTACAGTCAGAAGAGCATTTTATTATAGCTAAATACCAAGAAAAAAAACACTGAACAACATCAGAACTCTATGATTGTTTTAATCATTATCTCAAAACAACAAAACTTGCTGCTTAATGTAATTAAAGTTACTAAATATAAAAAGTATCATGCATACTGCGAAGTAATGGGAATGCACACAATTCTTACATCATATTTCAAAAAGCCCCAAACAAGCTCAGGCTTCTCTACCTTTAATAAGTTATTTAACGAATGTCCAACTATCCCTATCAATTCCTCATTCTCTGATTTTTTCCATTTGCTATTCTGAACTCACAAGAAATACAACACAGCATTAATTGCAGCTAGGTACCACAAAGCCTCACAATCTGCTTAATACAAGCGATCAAATATGCTTTATAAATCAGAGTCTCGTCTACCTATATATTTTTCCCTATTTTTTCCCTTTAATATATCATCAAAATAGAACTAAATGAGTCTATCAGTTAAAGTCCCTGCATGCAAACCTTGCAGAAGAATTGAATTGCCATATTTCCATTTCATATTTCTGTTTTATTTCTGCTGTTATATCTATATTTTCAGAACACATCTCTGTACAACTGACACCATCAAACTATTAGAAAGCCATCATCAGCTATTCCTAAGAGTCGCATAGTTTTACAAACCTAAAAATGAAAATTGGATAGCTAATTTGTTAAAGAAAAAACATTTAAGCCATTCAGTTATAGAAAGCATCCACTGAAACTAACAAAGGAAACTTGTTATGAAAAAAGAAAAAAAAAACACAAACCCACCATAATTTCAATCATTTTCTTAAATTTACTTAGGTGTGTGAAACCAACTTCTACTAGTAATTCACAATAATATCACAGGCTGACCTTACTTCCGCGGTGGTGCAGTGGTAGCATTGTTGTCTCACAGCAAGAGGTTCTCCCGTTCGATTCTCGGTTGGAGTGCGGGGGGAGTGCCTTCTGTGTAGAGTCTGCATGTCCTCCCCATGGTTGGGTGGGCATTTGAAAGACATGCATAAATAGGCATGCCTTCGTTGAAGGCTGAATGTCGAGCTGGCACCTCGGCGTTCCTGAAAAATCTACTGCCAATCATTAGCGGACCGGAGTTCCGCTGTGGAGACCCCTAAACAGGAAAAGCCGAAAGACAACAACAACATCACAGGCTGACCTTACCTACAATCTAACTGTACCTCAGCACAGCTGAACTAATCCTCACTCAGTCTTGTCCGTATACAAGGTCAAAGGGTAAAGTAACGTGTTCACTTAATCAGATTCAAGATAAATGAGGCCTGCCAAAACTGTACATCTACTTATATTAACTCAAAATCCTGCCGCCTCCTTCCTAAACAGATCTCACCATCACAGATGTCTGATCTAAAGTTACGCAATCAGATATGGCCCCTAATACCAGACCTGTGTTGCTGTGTATACTCAGTATTCCAGTGACAGAGGAGTGCCTTGACAGTGTAATGGGTTTCTAAAGTCCATTATCACTTACTTCATTCACAGTTGTAAAAAAAAAATAAATAAATAATATAACAGTAGAGAAAGTGTGCCGTGATACTAGGACAGGCAATATAATACACGATTTCAGATTGCCATCTTTTAACAAATCCAGTATATTCAATTAAGTGAGTGTAACAAAACTATGCATTAAACTCAATGAAATAAAGTATGCCCAGGGAAACAAATTCAGCATTTCTCAAAATGCAGAAACAGCGACTAATTAAAAATAAGTTTTCTGTAATAACATTGTAATGACACCATGGTAAGCAAATGTTATAGGGCAAAAATGTGATGTGTTTACAAAATTTGTGTAGTACAAAAAAAGATCTTGATCTTTCCAAATAAAATGTTGAAGTTTCTTATCCTTGTACAGTCTGGAGTATTTAACGTTCTCTGGGTTTGTTGATGCTGTAAAAGTTTAAATCTTAAGTCACTCTCATACACTAGTCACATTTATGTGAACCATTTGGAACCAAAGTTATCTGTAATAGTTGAACGCCCAGATGTTGTAAGGGCAATCCGAAAAGAGCTTAAACCATTTTCATATGGATCAGTGCTATGGAAGATGACAAGGTATTTTAAAATTCAAAAAGGATGAGAGGTGGTTCTTTTCATTGAAGGATGGTACATGGAATACATTATGAGAATATATATTAAATATTATTACTAAAATCAGATTTGACCTTAAAGTTAGCATCACAGGTTGCAATGTCTGTGGAAACTGATATAAAGCATCACAGGGATTTATACAGTAAACTGAAGGAATATATGCATTATTAAGAAACTGGCTATCTGATTATGTTAGACTGATAAAAGTAAAATGCAAATGAAGACACTTAAAATGTGACTATACTTAAATTAGGTAGCCCAGACAGTATGACTGAGTAATAGTCATTAATATTAATTAATGAGTATGACATGTAAGATTCCAGTATATAGAAGTAAATAATACAAGAATAAAAACTCCTAGAGAAATGAAAATCATTCTGGACATATTTAGATTATATATGGGCTGCTTCTGGAAGAATGGCTCCATAGTATGCATTATTGCTGTAAATTACTATGATAAAATAGTTTCCTGATAAAACATAAGAAAAAATCATTTTCTACTGTTTTTGATGATTGTTTCTGATGCTATGTATGGCAGTCTTTCATTTCTCCTGCCAGCTTGATTAATATGGGCATCTTGAGACAATGTATCAAATGCTTCATGTATACTGACAACCATTTATTCCTTAAGCAAAGTAACACCCTATGTGAGAGATGCAAATACACTATGGAATTGGAGTCAATTCTCAGCTAAAAAGAAACTAGACATTAAACAAGTTACCAGCACACATACTTCACCTGTGAAGCAAACCTCACCTCTCACAGAAAGTAAGGTCATGACACATAAACCCACATACACTGAGGTACTCACTAAAGGCCTGCCAAAAGAACAGAGACCTCCCAAATGCACATCACAGGCCCTTACCACTAACCATAAAGAAACCACTACACATATCAGCACACACACACGTATCTCAACAAATAAGCACCTAAAGCAAAACACATCAGATGTCTTGGTCATAGGTGATTCCATAGTGAGACACACAGATGTCCCCTCACTAGACTGGAGAAGGAGAAGGTCAGGATCAGCTGCCTATCCGGTGCCATGATACAACAAATCATGCATGCACTCAAGTCACTTAACATCAAGTACCATTTTAACTTTGTCATAGTCCATGTTGGAGTGAATGACTGTCAGACTTACCTCTCTGGACTATATGATGAGAGACATGAGGAAACTCTATGATTATGTGTCCCAGACAGGTATTTCTCTAGCCCTAAGCAGTATCCTACCCTCATCCAGGATGATGCCACAATATAAATGAAAAAATAATTGACTTTAACAATTGACTCATTTTCTGGTGTCAGTTCAGGTGGATCCAGTATCTGTCATCCAGGGAGGATATGGTAGACATACCTTGCTACTTTGCTAAAGATGATCTGTACGTGTCCCCCCCTAGGCTTTTGGATACTGACAAAGGCCCTTACCTCACTCATCATGCCTTTTTTTAGGCAATATCAAAACAACAAATTTTCCAGTGTAACAAAATCAAATCAAGATAAACTCAGGGTCGTGCTGCTTAATGCTAGGAATTTAAACACAAAACCACACTCCAGGAAGCACTCTTCACTTTGGAGGAAGGTGATATCTGTGCATTTACAGAGATATGGTTCAAGGCTGCTGAGAGCACCCCAGCTGTACAAGGCTACAATGCCTTCCACATGCTCAGACCTGAAAATGAGTGAGGGAACCAAAGGTGGAGGTGTATCCATCTTCATTAAAACCAAATACACTTCAAGACTAGTCAAGCAGCATGACTCTCTCGAACACTCCATGTCCAACTAACAATTGGGAAAGTACCATATCACTTCATTTCTAGCCATAGATGACCCACCATGAACCAGGATAAGCAGATCACCCTACCCCGATTTACGGGAATCCCTCACTATACAGCCCAACACTATAGTCATGGGAGATTTCAACTATCCTTCCATAGACTGGGGGACATACATGAGCAAAAACATGGTTGCCCAGAGGTTTCTGGACTTTGTTAACACAAATGTTCTGGAACAGATAGTCTGCATCCCTACTAGGGGCTGCAATTTTCTGGACATAGCACACACCAACATGGGGGTCACTGTAATTCCCCATGTGTGATGCCCTCCCTGGTTAGGTCAGACCACAAATCAGTCTTGTTTGAAATATCTACTGGAATGAACTGACACCCTCATAGGAACAAAAATTATAAAAAACTTAACCAAAGCTAACAACGGCATACTAAGCGATAGTATAAAATGCTTCAAACCACCCACAATCGCAGACACCAATGATAACTATGCAGAAGTGTATGCAAATGCCTTGTACAAAAACCTAAGTGACTCCATAAACTCTGCTGTACTTGACCAGATTAAAACCAGGAAGAAACTGTTGTCCAAAAGAAAGAGGGATATCACTCTGCAGAGGAAGAGTTCCCTCCTAAGCCTAAACAGGAAAATCAGAAATCTTGTAAAGTCTTCTAAAGCAAATTCTGAAACTAAAATCACATCCCTAGCCAAGAAAAATCATAAGGCATTCTTAAGCTATGTCCAAAGTCTAAAAGGGAATGCCCAGCTATGTGTCAAACTGGTTGTAGATGGGATCACTCATACTACACATGAAGATATCGCCAACCTGCTAGCTGACAAATTCAGTTCAAACCTCACCCCCCCAATTCCCACCTACCTATTTCTAATGTATACTTGACAACAGTCCTCTGCAGAGTATTTCTAGAGAACAGGTCATCTCTGTACTCACCAAAGCCAAAAACATGGCCTCCATGGGAGCAGATAATATCCCAGGTTGTTTACTAAACAATCTAAAACAAGAACTAGTGGACCCATGTGGTGTTCTCTTTAATCATAGTTTTAAAACTGGGTATGTGCCTGCAAAATGGAGAACAGCAACAGTAATCCCCCTGCACAAAGAAGGGCCATTAACTTACCGTAGGAACTACAGACCCATAAGTCTCACCAGTCTCATCTGCAAGGCCATGGAAAGAATTATCATGGACTTTATCAACAAGGACATAGGCAACCCACAAACACTGGACCCAACCCAGTTTGACTTCATTAAGAGTAGATCATGCTTACTAAACCTGATAGACTTCTTTGGAATGTCACCGAAGCCATGGACGAAGGTAAGACAGTCCACATGGCCTATCTCAAACTTGCCAAGGCTTTTGATACAATTTCTCATTCTGACATCATTGAGAAACACTCCCAGATAAGGATTAATCCTTACATTACAAGATGGGTAGCCAACTGGCTCATCGACAGAACACACTCCATCAAAATTGGTAACTCCACCTCCACTAGTAAACATCGCCAGTGGAGTACAACAGGGGTCTGTGCTGGGTACCTTACTGTTTGGCATCTATTTCTTAGAAGTCTAGTCCAAAGTAGACAGCCTTTGGCTCACTAAGTTTGCTGATGATTGCAAACTGGGAGCAATCATTGAGTCCCCCAACAATGTCAACATACTACATGAAGGGCTAACATAAGCAAATGATTGGTGCTAAAGCCATGGTTTAGAACTAAATGCAAAAAAATCATTTTTATTCTCTTTGGCAAAACAAAATTCCCTATAAATTACAATATTGACAGCACCCATCTGAGTTCCACCCCAGTGGTGTGAGACTTGGAACCACAGATTGATAGCAATTGGAACTTTGGCAATCAAGTTTCCACAGTGGTAAAGAAAGCCTTATACATAGCATACCTCATAAGCAAGGGCATAGCATCCAGGTCAAATATGTTATAATTTCACTGTACTTGACTCTCATCAGACCACTAATAGAGTATAATGCACCCATTTGCATGTACCTCACCAGATACCTGCAGCAGCTGGAGAGACCTCAGAGGTTTCTCACTAAAAAAATACAGGGATTCTAAACCATGACCTATGTGGACAGGCTGAAAGCCCTTTCACTTTACTCTGTGTCTTATAGGCTGCTGAGAGGTGACTTGTGCCTGGTCTAAAGTGCAATTTCCAACCCTGCCCTAATGCAAACCCTGCACATCTGCAAGTCAAATGGCTCAAGAGTCACTCACTCTAGGAATATCAACCTAGCTTGTGATATTAACAAATCATGCTGGAGAGACAAATATGCCTCCCAGAGACTGCCACTTCTCTGGAAAAGACTCCCTATTCATGTAAAACAGAGCTCCTCACTGACCCTCTTCAAACGCAACCTAGATAATTGGATAGGAGACCATAAATTTGCTCCAGGGGTGGTACCTTTGTCCCTCATGGACAGGGTTTGCTGGTGTTGATCACAGACTCACTCTGTTCATAAATTCATTCTTAACTACCTAAAAAAGAACAAATACTTAGGATTAACATGGCTACGCTTGTAAAGGCTTTAGGGCAGCTAGTCTAGTAAACTCCTATGAACCTATGAAGCTATCTGTATACTGTACCTAGAGGCATGTTTAAAGCCTTGGTGATCCTCCAAATAAAATATAAATTCTGTTTCTGCATGAATATGATCAAGCAAGGATATGCTTACTTAGCAAATAATAGATTTGGCAATTAGAGATAACAGATTTGGCAGTTAGAGGTGAACATGGAATTATTATAAAATTGCACAGCTATTCATAATGTGACTGTGGAAAAGTCACAAGAAGTAGATATTTGAGAGTATACAAATATGTATAACTCTTAATTGAACAAAAAAAGACTCACATACTTTTATAAGAAGCTGTATGTAGTTTAACTCAAACCAATTACTGCACTGAACACATAATACTTAAAATGGTACTGTTTAAAAAAGCAACTCTTGGCAAATACAAGTAAATGTTGGATATTTGACTATTGCAAAATCAAAAATCGACAAACAAAATGATCTGTCTATCCTTACTGGAATACTATTTATTAGAGCAGCCAATGAGTAGTGAGCCTGAAAATAAAACTCTTCTTTTCAATGTAAGTATATCTTTATTGGAAGAAAAAAAATGTACAGTTACAGGTTAACTTCATACAGAAAGGTTAATATAAGAATAAGAATATTGTATATCTTAACAGATTTTACTATGCATTTTCTGATTAGATTGTTTAAATTTTTCCATAGCTTTTTTTATTTTTGAGTATGGGTACATTGTAAAACAAACAGTATTGCATGCATTGATATCTTTAATAATGTATGAATCAGGAATAGCAAAGTAATTGCAAGACAAGATAACATTTTGTAAGCTGTGTGTCACTGATAACAATACTGGAAGAACTGCAACAGTCTGTTTTTTAGGAGTTTTTATCTATCCTTATCTTATCCTTATTGACTTTTTTTATTTGACAGATGTATGGAACTTGTTTTTCCTTTTTATCAGTTAGAAACAGATCAAAAAGTTACTTTTTTAGTTGTACCTTTTTATGCGTTAAGTGTCAAGGGAAGAGTGTTAAAATGTTAGCCTGGGATTTTAATAGTCTAATAATTAGGTGGTACACCATCATCTGGTGAGACTTTTGCAAAACAGCAGAAAGAGAGAGAGCTTGCTCAGAAGAATTCTGCTGCCCTGTTTAGTCCAAAGGAAAAGTGGTTCATAAAGTACAAATTCTTATTTACGTCCTTGTCAGTCATGTCAAACACAAAACCAGTTAATGTTTTCAGTTTTAAGCTTTGAAAAGAGGTAAAGAAATTATTTTCTAGTAGTAAGAGTTCTATAGACAGGTTCCCTTATAAACTGTCCCGCTTCTCGTGGTGTCATCGTGAGAGGTAGGAATCTTTATGAGCAAGCACATTTCTGAGGGAAGGTGGAACTAAATTCCATATCATAAAATTAACAGAAAATTAATATAAGAAAAAAAAAAAACATCCAAAAGCAAACGTAGGTTATTAGATATGCAAAACAGCACTTAAACAGTAAATAAAGATGAAAGTGGCAATGGGTGTTTTTTTAAAATATGCATATATCTTAACGCTGATTGCAGCTTGTTTCTTTAATGATCAAAAAAAATAAAAGAACTTGATCCACATGATATCTTGTTTAAGGAGTAAGTGAAACTCATTCACTCAGAACAAAGATATCTAGATTAATCCCCTGAATTCAGGCATGGGAGTGGTGCTTGCCTGTGAGTACTTGGTGATCAGGTAACCCGTATATACCAGTCCAATGCAATTGAAATTTAATCTTGGTGGAGCTGCTATGAGAACTTCCATTCCACAAAGTATGGGTAGGAATCTGATGCAATGTGAGGCAAGTGGCAGGTTGGATCAGAACAGGTTATGAGATGTGGGACCCTGTAAAGAAAAACTGACCCTTGTGAGATGGAACATCGCCTTAGTGGTGGAATGTGCCAGATAAAAACAGCTGCTCTTACCTTTATACACATCAGTACTTTTGGCTCTAGAAACATTGAGTAGGCATTGTCTCCTACAATGGAGATACAATTCAGAAGAAGCTGTGCATGGTGTTATACAAAAGTTACTGCTGCTAGGGAAGAAGAACTGAAGAATTTGTTTGGTGCAACTGTGACTCATAGAAAGGAAAATCCTCTCTAGTTCATTGTACATACAGTTGGGTTTGTATGTAGTTACTAGATGAGTTATGAAGGAAACCACTGAGGAGACCAACCAGTTTCACAAAACCCCAGAGCACTGTCTGGTTAAGTGACTTGCTCAGATTCACACAGTGGACAAATTGAGACTAAGGAAATCAAGCCTTTGACAGCAGGAAACATCTCATTAACAGCTCGTAGCTTCCTTCTCGTGTAATAATATTTTAGAACTTTATTTAAAATCACTGGTAGAGTACATGATAGTTTCAACGTTACATCTGCTTGAAAATATCAGTATTCTTGTGAAGAATGATGAATAAAATCTAGTTATTTGTGACTGAGATGTACAGATTTTCTTATCTTGAATGAATTTTTACTAGATTTGCATATTAATTATTAATTACTACTCCAAATGCAACCCATGTATGGATGTAAGCCTATTTATGTGTGCACTGAACACACGCATGTGTGTTTGTGTGTGTGTGTGTGTGTGTGTGTGTGTGTGTGTGTGTGTGTGTGTGTGTGTGTGTGTGTGTGTGTGTCTGTGTGTGTGTATATGCGTTTGTGTGTTTGCTTGTTTATGTTTCTTGCATTTATGGAGCGATCACGTTCCACACCCTTGCTTGAAAACCTGATCCAAGCCATTGAAAAGAAATGCATTTTCTAACTCAGCAAGTAAAATAGGAGTATCACTGTAGGTTCTCTTCTATCCTAGGGAAAGTACTATATGACTCACGGCTCAAGATTTGCACATATGGTAAATAAATTCAGGTTATTTTCCTATGATAAAATCAAGTAATTTATGGGTATTAAGCATCTTGTCCATAAACTATAACTACATTAGCTGCAAGCATGACTAGAAGTTATACATTTTGTACAGCAGTATTTGCAGTCTGTGAGCTACTTAAATGTGTAATGCAACTCTACTTGTACATATCTGATAGGAAAAGTCTCTACATATACAGTAATACTGTTGATATTTTTGGGAAATAATACACATTCTCAAGCAAACTGAAAAATAATGTGTACAGATATATAGTTTTGTCCAATATTCTGGTGCTTCAGTGTTATAACTGCCATGTCACACAGCCCTATAAATAAAGAAGTACTTGGTTTTACATTTTTATGTTTCTTTGAGTAGACCAATTTTACATCTGATTTATTTCTTTCTATTCTTATGAGATGGGCACACACTTTGTTTTCAGTGTCATCCTACATATTATAAAAACACTGCACAGGTTCTTGTGGCAAGGACTTAAACTACCACAAGTGCAATGCTGCTTACTGTAGACAACATTGTACATTTTTAAAAATAATAATGGCCTCCTTTGAATATGTCATGTTTTGCTTTGCATTAACAATTTAACAAATTGTCTAACAAAGTTCACAAATACTTAAAAATTTTTCTAGTGACAGTGTACAGATTTTCTGTCTTTCTATTACACAACTACTAGAGTCAGTCTTTTCACACTTGAACTTTCTGATCTCCATCCATGGACCATGCATGGTAGTTCACCTGGGTGAACAGAAAATCTTAGGGAAACTAGGGAATGCAGATAAGTAATGTGGATGACCAGTGAATAATATGGAAATAAATTAGTCAAACTTTCCTGCATTTCATGCAATATTTAAATACAGGGTGTCTGGCCCCATGGCACTGAGGAATAAAGTTCTTATGTAACCCAGGATTGACTAGTAACATGGGTAATGGAGGAATCAAACTGGGAAATGTGAGTCAGTGGCTAATGCTGGCTCTCCATTCACTGGTGAGGGAAGATACTTAGGCTCACTGATATTGCAGCATTAAGAGTCAAGGGAACTTCATGCTGTAAGCGATATACTGTTTGTTCAGTGGATGCACTCACCTGGAACAGTGCATGGCAGCAATTGTGTAGTTTGCAAGGCTGTTGTACAGCAGGAGAAGGTTAAGCAACACTCCTCAGCAACACTAAGATGCTAAATAGCATCTTCATTCTGCTCACTGGTCTCATACGTGGGTTAGGCTGAGCTTAAGGGAGGCTAAAGCAAGTCTCAAGGACTTATTAAATAAGGAGAGTAGCTGGTGGAAGCTGATGGACAACTGTGAGGAGGGAGAACAAAGAGAAATAATAACAACAACACAGATTGTTACAGAATCATAGTCTTTATACAGCAATGTTCCACAATTTGACTTTAGAGATTCCACTGCATGTAAACATATGCCTTAACCAGCAAAGACAGATAAAAGCAATAATTCATTCATTCTCTAATTACTCACTTAATCTAGCCAATGGTCATTGGGAAGCTGCAGCCTATCATGATGCTCACTGGTTCTAAGGTATAGGAAATAATCAGGAATGGGGTGCCAGCCCGTTACACAATGCACATACCTACTCGACAACAGCAGGCAAACCTACCAGCCATTTGGAAGAAAGCTATTCTCCTATTGTTTCTCTTTAAGAAAAGAGATGGGAAACAAGAGCACATGATGAAAACCCACACAGACATGGTGAGATGGGCAAATCTTCATATAATGTACCCAGTCTCAGAAATTAACAGAAGATCCACATTTTATGAGACAGCAAATCTAACTACTGTGTCTGCCAATCACAGGCTAATGCACACAGGAAATCCAATTCTAGCAGCAACCATTTATATCCCTTTAGCTGTCATTCCCCAAATACACAAAAGGGTATTTGAAAATCTCAGATGTTAAATGAGGGCTCTCAGCCTGTCTGTTTAGTTTTACAAATTGCTCATAGTGTACATTTGTCCTTTTGGAGATTCCTATACAAGTACATTCTAGAACTAGCCTCCTGCAAGTTATATGAGAGTAAACTGAATAGAGGCAGGGAACATGCCAACAGGCAAGCAAAACATTAGTGTCTGCAACTTAGATGATGTATAACTGCTTGCCTATGTATACTGTAATTATAGTGATAAAATGTGAAAACCTTTAACCTTTTGTTGCAATATTTCTCTGTTGTGTTTTTGGCTTTTTTTCTGTCTATTCTGCCTTAGTGAATAGTCAGCAATTTATTATCTGGCAGCATTCTTTCCACTCTAGAAAACACCTGACGGTCTATTGACACTAAGTGCTTTTTCACTTTTCAGCAGAAAGTAACAACAATGGGTCAGTAGCTGTATAACACACAGACGCTTAGCATGAACAAAACAATTATAAACATAATTATTTAGGCTTGCATCCTGGATTTTTTGTAATTGGCTCATAATGTGTTGACAACTCTGATTATATGGTTTGCATGTCAGCCCCATTCTGCATATTTTTTGGCTCAAAATCATACAGCAGAGACTACCATTACCTTTGACTTAACTGCACATTGTCGCAGTTCCAGAAGATATGCATTTAACCACACTTGATGTTATTTTCTTCAGCAAGCTGACTTCCTCTAACCAATGCTACATGTTTTTAATCATACCGACTGCTTCTCTGTTATAATTTATGTATGCTGTGCTGTCTAAATTTCATAGACCAATCAGATTCGCTTCTCGGCCTTTTGGCTAAGATCAAGTGTAGTGTAGATTTTGTTGCATCCTTCATCAGTCGGCAATGTGTTGCACGCATCCAGACATTACACAAGCATCATGGCTAATACTCCTTTTAAAATGCAGCACTCACCTTTAAAATGTAACATAACTCTTGAAACTAATGCAAAAAAAGAAAAAAAAATATTTGTCCTCTTAGGTTCATAGGTCCATAGGTGTTTATAAGGCTAACAACTATAAGGGCCTTTTAAAGCCTAGCCAGGCATCCAAAAATCTCTGACAAGTTCTGATACCCTTGGTAAGTGTAAGCAGGCGTTTGGGAGATTAAACTTTTGCAAGCTTGGGCCTGGGAGATGAACCATTTACAGGTTGAATGTGTCCATTAGAGACATAGGAGCTAAACCAGGGATGAATTTCCTGTTCCCCATCCAATTGTCCAGGTTGCACTTGAACTGGGTAAGGAGGAACTCTGCTTCACATGGATGGGGAGCCTGTTCCACAAATGGGGTAATCTCTGGAATACATACCTGTGTCTCCAGCAGGTACTATTTATATCACAGGCAATGTTTAAGCCTTTAGAATGGGTAATTCTGGGGCTGGTTGTTTTTGTGGATATGCAAGAGGTCCATTAGAGTGGTATCTGACAGTGCCCTGTATGTCAGGTATAGATCTCCCCTCAAAAGCCTGAAGGAAACAGAAAACAGGGATAGAGCTTTGAGGTGGTCTTAGGACATTTTACTTAAGTCCTGTATTATTTTAGTGAGGAACCTCTGTGAACTTTCTAATTATTGGATATGTCTGGTTAAGTACATACCAAAGGGAGCATTGTACTCTATGACAGGTGTGATGAATGCCAAATACTGTGGAATAATGACTTTTTTGGACTTAGATGCCATATCTTTGTTTATAAGTTGTGCATCATAGAATGATTTCCTCGCAGCTGTAGACACATGATGGTCAAAGGCCAGATTACTATCTATGTGTGTCCCTAAGTCCCTGACTACTGGACCAAATCTAAAGGGTGTGTTGCCAATATGATAGTTACCAGGGGTGGATGACTTCCCAAAGGATATTATTATGCATTTCTTGGCATTTTGATTTAGTCCATGGCTCTAACACCAGTTGTTTGTCTGTGTCAGCCCCTCCTAGAGAACATTTGTGAAAGTATGGGATTTAATGACAGCTCCTAATTTGCAATCATCTGCAAATTTAGTCAGCCAGATACTACTGACATTGGCCTTGAATTCAGAGAAGTAAATGCCAAAAAGGAGTGGCCCAAGGACTGATCCCTAAGGGACTCCAATTGTGACTGGCCTTTTTCTAGAAGTGGACTGCCAAATTCTAACTTCCTGGGTCCTGTCTGTGAGCCAGTTGCCTATACATTGGGTGACATACGAGTTTGTACCTAACCTCTTTCATTTGTCGACAATGCTCAAGTGGGGTATTGTGTCAAATGCCTTGGCCAGGTCAAGCTAGGTAGTGTGAACCATATTGCCCTCTTCCATTGCTTTGGTGACCTTCTCAAAGAAGTCCACCAGGTTGATTAGGCGTGCTTTGCCCTTGACTAAACCAAACTGGGTCCAGTGTCTGGAGGTTTACTATATCACTATGGATGATTTTCATGATAATTCTTTCCATGGCTTTACATATAAGACTAGTGACGCTTATAGGTCTGCAGTTTCCAGGGTCTGTATATGGCCCACCTTTGTGCAGAGAGATGACTGTTGCTGTTCTCCATTCATGTGGCATGAAGCCTGTTTGAAGGCTATAGTTAAACAGCAATTCCGGAGGCACTGATAGGTCATGTTTCATGCTATTTAGAAGGCATCCTGGGATATTGTCTGGGCCCATTGATGCAGTGTTCCTGGCCTTATAGACAGCATTAAGGACCTATTCCGTAGTGATAGCATGGGGGATATATTTGATGGCATTTCCTTGGGGAAGGTTGATGGTGAGAGGGAGTAAAGTTGGAGCTGACTTTATCAGCCTGTAGGTTTGCTATATCTTCTGGCTCCGTATAGTTGGCTCCATTTACAATGAACTCTGCACACAATTGTGTATTGCCTTTGAGGTTGTAGACATAGCTAAAGAATACCTTGTGGCTGACCCTGACCTGGGAGGTCAAATTCACCTCAGATTTGGCTTTGGTTGACTTTATTTGTCCTCTGTGATGTTTGTTTAGTTTGATGAGAGTGGTTTTATCCTGCTGGGTGCTGTACCTCCTAATTTTGCCATGATTTTCTTCCTTCAGTTATACAGCCTATTGATTTTATGATTCCACCAGAGTGGCTTGTTTTTTGAGTTAGTTCTGTACTAATTCCTGGTGGGTACAGCTGCCACTATGCAGCAATTAACATGCTTGTACAGGGTTTCTGTTAACAGATCTGCATAGGCAGCACTGTTCCCAGGGTTTATGGGGGCTTGAAATGTTGCCAGGTTATAACTTAATAGTAGGAGGTTAGCCTTAGAGTAGTTCCTTAATATTCCAAGTTTAGCTTGGGGTCCAGATTTTATTTTTACTTCAAAGGAGACCATTTTGTGGTCTGACCTTACAAGGGAAGACATTACAGTAGGGGGTGTGCAGCACTCTCCAATATTAGTGAGGACTATATCCAGTATGGCTGCATCCCTGGTTGGTGTATTGACAATCTGGTTCAGGGAGTTCATGTTTATAAAATCCAGGAATCTCTGTGATTGTATGTTTGCCATCATATAGGATTCCCAGTTAATAGTGGGTAATTAAAGTTGCCTATAAATATAGTATTGAGTTGGATGGTTAGTGTTCGTAATGAGTTTAAATACATGGTATGAGTTTCGTGGGTCATAGAGGGGGACCTATATCTGGCAAGGAAGTGATATTGGATTTTGCCTATGGTGATTTGAACATGGAACAGCTCAAGTGCATTGTTCACAAGTGCTGAGGTATACTTATTTTTGATGTAATTAGAGACACCTCCACCTTTAGTCCCTGTCTGTGTAGTATATGATCTAAATGTGTACAAGGAATTATAACTTTGCACTGTTGGTGTGTTGTCCGTGGCTTTAAACCATTTCTCAGTGGCCACATAGACATCAGCATTCTCTAGGGTGAAGAGAACTTCTAGGGAGTGGAGTTGTTTTGTTTAGACTCATAGTACTTAGCAGTAATACCTTTAGATTTTTTTGGTTTTGATTTGCTATATCATAAATACTTTCAGTTTGGCATTGTCTAAAAAAAGCACTATGGGGGAAAACAGTGTTTTAGCTAATATTCAAAAACCTAGAGGGGAGGGGTGTAGACCATCCCTGGCAAAGCAGCATGGTCTGTTGACTATCTCCTTCCAAGCTGACATATATTGCACTCCCTTAGAATGACACCAGAAACTAAGCTGATTATTAAAGCCAATCATCTTTTGTTTGTTTTGTGGCATCATCCTTGGAGAAGGTAAAACGCTGCTCATACCAGCTTGAGACATATATTTCAAGAGCTCCGTGATGTCTCTCTTCATATAATCCAGGGAGGTACATCTCAGGTCATTTACTCCCATATGGACTATGACTGAGTTATGCTGGTATTTGTGGTCCAGTGACCTGAGTGAATGCTTATTGTGGTGGATCATAGCCCCAGATAAGCAATTAACTGTGACTTTCTCTTTACTCAGTTTGGTGAGAGGGATATCAGTGCATCTCACGATGGAGTTTCCAATGACCAGAATGTTAGATTGTCTGGTTACTTGCTTTATGGGCTTAGAGTTAGAGGATCCATGAGATGTGGCTCTATGTGTTGATGTGGGTGTTGTTTTTAAAGATTGCATTTGGGGTGGCTGAAGGTATTTGTTACATGTACTTCATCTAGGAGGTCTTTGTGGTTTAGGAAGGTTACATTTAAGTGACTTTGCATACGTGGGTCTATATGTCTGCTTTCAGTTGTGTGTGATAGGTGCAGCGTGTATACTACTGACAACCTTATTGACATTAGGAATACTATTATGTGAGAGCTTTGCCTCCAGTGACATTGTGTAAGTACATCTCTCACATATCATATCAGTTGGTTTGAGAATTAACTGGTTGTCAGTAAACATGAGACAATTTCTACATTTCCTCAGGATGCACATATCCACCCAGCTGGTAACAGAGATAGTGGAAACATTTATATCCATGACAACAGACCTTTTTTATTGATTAAATAGCTGGAGTGAGAATATAAAGCAATGTCAAGAGTATTCAGATTGCAGCTCTGGAGTTGTACTGCAAACCAGTTGCCCTGTGTGCAACTAGGTATTGGAATAATTTCAATTGTGAAAAATTAGTTATCAAGGTGCTGCTTAATGTGCTGGAACCAAAGTCTTCTTAAGCCACTAAGGTCTTGCTGGCTGGATTCTGCTGAAATCAAAGTCTAGTCATAACTGCATTCACAGTCTGTTGCCCACAGAAACTTGCAGAATATACACTGATGCAGCATCAAACTATGTCATAAAAACAGTAACCAAAAAATGACTTTTTACAACAAATCACACAAACTACTGTTACAGCTTCAGGTACTGTGCTACTTTACTTCTCAAACAGCATGGATGATGTGAGAGATACAATATAACCTCGGAACACAAATATCTCTAACAATGTTATCTGCTATAGTCTCTTTATAGTGGTTTTACATCCTGTTTTTCTCCTTGGTATTCTATTTTGGTCTTTGTATGAAAACATCTGTTTGCTGTTGCTTGCTGAAAAATATGTTTTCATCTTGTACTGGTATTGTCTTTTAAGGAAACATCTTGTTCAAATGCTGACTTGATGAAAGCATATCCATTCAAACTTCCTTGCTTAACAGTCATATAATAACACCATGTACAGATTGTTTTCCTGTTGTCCATTCTTTAAAGAAGCTATATACATCCTGTTTTTCACATTTTTGCTCTTACTGACAATGTGAAATGCATACATCCTGTTTTTCACATTTTTGCTCTTACTGACCATGTGAAATGCATACATTCTGTTTTTAAGTCTGTAAGATGTCAGCTTTTTTGCTGACAGTGTGAAATGCATACATTTGTGCTGATTCTGTAGGAGACATCCATTAAGCAAATTCCTTATTTTTCAAGCCACAGTCCTTAGTATGGATGCTAATCACATATTGCTAAACTCTATTTCTACATTTAAGCAAGCTTTATTTTATACCTTATTTATGTTGTATATTTGTAGCAGAATTACTTTCAACCTTAATACCTTGTTGTGCATACTCTTAACAATTCCATCTTTTGTTTTATTTTAAACCAGGGATACAAATTCAACATTATTTGATAATGCTTTTTCATTATGACAATTAACAACAGCAACTTGACTAGCTCTTGTTAAGCAGACTTTAATACATGTAAATAATATGCAACCAAGCACTACAATAATAAAAGAAATTAAAAATATAATGATGTTTCCTGTCCATCCTGTAAATTGACTACTAAACCATTCACTCCAATCATCATTCCAGTTTTTTCTAGTATGTTGTGACACTTGTGCAATCACTTCTAAATGTGCTTTTACAGATTCTGTTTTGTCTGGAATAAATGTACAACATTGTTTTCCTATTAAAGCACATGTACCGCCTTAGGATGCTAGTATGTAATCTAATGCCTTTTCTATTTTGTAAAACCAAAGTTCTTATAGCTGTCATTTCAACAGTAATGTCAAGGACTGTATTGAAAGTGGCATTTGCCAATACCGCAACTAGTTTGGATAGTTTTCTCAGCGCCAAGATGGCTTTTGCAGCCCCATACTAATGGAAAATACCTGCTCCAGAGATTACATCATCTCCTAAATCCATATCTTTTAATTTAATATAATCAAGATTTTGATGATAGATACATGATGTATCTAATGTGTCAACTGGATTTTCTGGACTTTCAATCACAGGTAATATATCACTTTTCATTTCTGCATTTCTAATGCTTCCTCTTGGTAATTTTTTTTACATGATGCATTGCTGGTACCAGTAACCCTATATAACAGGTGCCATCCCATCCCTTTGGTAACCATTTATAAGCATATTTGCCACAGATGTAATATAACCCATCTGACAGAGAAACACTGCTATTTACCAGACTGCCATTTACTTGCCCCATAGTAGGAGTTTTATCATGTACAACTGTAAAATTTTAATCTGTTTTACACTCTTTTTTATCATTTTGTGAAAAATGGAACACTGCTGTGTCACTTAATATTAACTGACCTTTAACTGGTATTAAAATAGGAAAACTATGAAAAAATACTCCACATACTGGTATGTGGTTGTGAAAGTTTATGATTTCAATTGTTTGAATACAATTACTATTACCCACTGGAACAGTTCCATTTTGTTGAAAACATGTGATTCCCTGCACTATAGCAGATAACTGTACTCTTGCTTTACATAGCTGTACATTTATGACTTGGTCTCCTGTCTCATTTATTAATACCATCCAACTACTAAGGGAATTTAGTGGAATAGGTATTAAAGGCATGAACCCTGTTATTTTTGGTATTAAATTACATACCCAACAATTAGAAACATTCATGCTTTTTGCATACCAACATTGTCTTGCCAAAAAGGTATTAAAAGATGGTGACCAGTCTTGCTCACTTTTCCACATTTCTTTACTTTCTTTTTTGTGTAATTTTATGGTTTCATTAACAGGCTGTAAATACAATTTAATGCTAAGCAATACAATGATAATTAGTATGATAATTATTGTTGCTTTAAAAAAACATCCTTTAAATAAAATTTCCATTGTCGATTGATTTTGCCTTTGGTCATCTGAAACTGGATTTCCAAAAGGATGCACTTTAAACCATGTCAATTTCATTATGTTTTTTTCTGTTGGAAACCTACAAGGGAATACACTTAATCAGATTTACATTCCTCACTGTTTTTGATCATTCTTAGTTGATCTTTATGTACCAACATTGTTCTGCTTTTCTTTTTTCCTTTAATTTTGTACACTAATGGTCCAATTTGTTCCACTACTTCAAAAGGGCTTTGCCAATTGCTATCCCATGGTCCTTCCGTTTGGAATGTTTTTACTAGTACTTTTGTTCTGCAGGGAAGGTTTTCTTCAGCTGGTAATGTTGGCACCTTTTTCCATAGATGGAATGCCTGTTCACTTGCATTATAGCCACATATGGTAGTAAGTTGTTTTAGCCATTCCTGATGCTTGCTGATTTCTAGCATAGGCTTACCATTAGGTATATCTGGGTCAAATGGTAATTGTATGGGCATTTTGTGTCCTGTCATTATTTCATACAGGGAAATACCTGTTTTGCTGTTTGGTGTTGCTCGAATACACATTAAAATACCAGGCAGATGATGTATCCATGCATTGCCCTTTTCTAAGCATTACGTTTTTTAGACGTTCTTTTAATGTCTGATTCATACGTTCTATAATGCCATTAGATTGTGGATGGTATGGTACATGAAACCTTTGCTGTATCCCTAAGAAATTACACATTTGTTTAATGAGATCACTAACAAACTGTGGGCCATTGTCTGACTCTATGACCCGTGGCCATCCCCAATGGCAAAATATATTTTTCCATAAAGCTTCTGCAGTTGCTTTTGCTGTTATTGTTTTGGTAGGAATTGCTTCTACCCATTTTTAGAAAACATCCTCTACTACCAGTAGGTATCTATAACCTCCCTTTGCTGTTGGTAAAGGACCTGCATAATCTATTTGAACTGCATACCATGGCCCATCTGCTGGCTGCACCTGATGTAACTGAGGCCTTTTGCTTTTAGCATTTACCTGCAGATAGATTAAACATTCTTCTGCAATTAGCTTGCAGACCTTTTTTAAATTTTGGTTCTAATACTTTTCTTTTTATAACTGCCCAAACCTTATCAGCTCCTACATGTCCCAGTATTTGGTGATTTAACTTGACCAACTGGCGTGCCAAATGAAATGGAACATATGGCAACTGTAACTCCTTGGAAGTAGTGTATACATAGTACTCCTTTGGTGTTATACCTGCTAGATTGCACTGATCATTTTCTTCTTTCAAGCCCTGTTGTGTTTGTATATTTACAAGGTCTTTTTCTATTGACTCTTTGTCTAACTCTTTTAAGATACTAACTTCTACAATGGCATATTCATATTCTGGAAGTTCTTTTCCATTTTTTGCTGCTTGTTTTGCCAAAGAATCAGCTAACGCATTTAACCTGTAAGTTTCACTGGTTGGCTTTTGATGTGTTTTTACTTTCAAAATGCTGTATTGTCCCTGTTGATTTGATACTGTTATAACTTTATATATACCTTTTAATATTTCAGCATGCCGTAATGGTTTGCCTGCACTATCTACAAATCCTCGCCTTACCCAGATTTACCTATGCAGTCTTAAAGAATTTACTACATAAGCACTATCTGAAAAAATGTTAACAGGGTTGTAATACTTTAGCACATATAGTACTGCCTCCAGTTCAGCTCTTTGAGCTGACATGTGTCCTGGTAACTTGATTAGTTCGAGAGAACCCAGTTGTGGATTTTCTGGAACTATGGCAAATCCTGTCCAGTATCTGCCTTTGTCCCAAAATCGTGCTCCATCCACAAAGATGGATGCCTTAAAGTGATCAAAATCAGATGCCAAAAATTGCACATCAGATGACATTATCTTTTTTAATCAGTTATGCTTTTTCCCTTCCTATCCCATATAATTGGACAAATAGTATTTGTCCCCTGTCTGTATAGTGACAGTTTTCATTCCGAAAAGTGCCATCCATTTTACAAAGACTGTCTGACTAATACCATCTGCAATTTTATTCATTTCAAAATTGTCTATCAGAACTTTTACTGCCTGATGTGGTGTTTGCACTATAATGCTGGAAAATACAGTTAAGTACTCATTTTGTTTAATACCCCAGTAAATGGCTAATAATTGCTGTATACATGGGTGGTAGCCCAGTTCTACTGGTGTCATCTTCCTACTACAGAAAGTGATTGGACGTAATGTTTTTTCCATTCTATTGTTGTTACCATGTGGCCATTCCTGTAGTAATACCACAGACAGTGTCTTTTTCCCTGCTGCTGCTTGTAGTACAAACGGTAACTTTGGTGTGGGTGCTATTAATTCTGTAGCTTGTGCTAATTTTACTTTTATTTGTGTAAATGCCTCCTCTTCATGGGGTCCCCACTCTAAAACGGTGGAGTTCTTTTGTTCCTGTAACATTTTGTATAGGGGAGCAGCCACAGCTGCATAATCCTCTATAAATTCCCTGTTGTAATTCATGATTCCCATGAATTTATGTAGGTCTGCTATAGTCATTGTTTTTTTTTCCATTTGTAAAATGCCATGCACACACATAGGGCAAGGAGACCTTCCTGTCAATTTTATAACAGTACCTAGAAACTTGACTTCTTGTGACATATCTGATTTTTTTTCACTTTTTCACTTTTAACCTTAAATCCTGCCTGCTGTAAAGTATGAAAAAACTATTTAAAGAAGCTGTCCATGCCCTCCTACTGTCTCTGACTGAATCAAAATGTCATCAATGTAATGTAACACTGAATCGTCCTTTTTCAAATGTTGTAGAATGGATCCTACTGTCTGATGAAAAATAACTGGACTATTTTGAAATCCTTGTGGTAACCTTGTCATGACATATTGCTGTTTTTTAGATGTAAAGGCAAATCTTGGCCAATCTTTTTTTCTGAGTGGTACTGTAAAAAAGCCATTTGCTAAATCTATCACTGTAAACCACTTACTTTGTGGCTTAATATGCGCAGCCAACTCTGGGACTCCTGGAATCAAATGTGCTCTAGGAGTAGTATATTGATTAACCTTCCGTAAATCAATAACAAGATAATAACTGCCATCTTTTTTCTTGACTAGCCAGATGGGTGAATTTGTAGGACTGTTGCCTTTTTGTATAATCCCTTCCTTTTCCCATTCTGCAATGCATTTTTCCATATGTTCTTCTGCCTCCCTAGGAATAGGATATTGTTTTGGAAAAGGTGGTATATAGTCTTGATCACTTCCTACCCCTACTGGGCTTTCTAGTTTCCCACAATCACTGGGACCCTGGGACCACAGATTTGGAAATTGCTGTTGTAAATGCTTCTACACATCCTCACTGTCTGTAGTCACATATCCTGTAGGTTTGTCAGATTTTTCAGGTTTAGAGATTGCATAGCAAATTGTACTTTGCTCTCCCTCTCCTTTTTGCTTGTCTCCTATCTACAGGATTCCATTAGGTAGATCAATTACTATGCCCAAAGGCTCTAAAACGTCCATACCAATAATGGTATTTGGGCAAGATTGATGCATTAAAAATGCATCCTTCCATGTCTGTTCCTCTTGGCTAAACATTATGTCCACATTTTGGCTACTCACTGCATAGCATCCTGTGCCATTAAATGCTGAAATATAAACCTTTTTTTATAGGATTCACAGGTAACTGTCTGTTTGTAACAGATACTGCTGCTCTTGTGTCTAATAAGACATTCTTCCATAGTGACGCCTCTACCCAAATATCAATCAATGGCCATCCATCTCGACACTTTTTAAAAGTAGTCAGTAAAGATACCAGAGAAGGGGGGCACACCCCTATTGTAAGGAGATCCACTCATCCTCCCCTTTATTGTCAAATGCAATATGACATACCTCATGTTTTTGCTTATCTTCCTCTGTGTCTGAGAGATCTACATATTTAGGCTTTTCAATCTCTTTTCTTAACTGTTGCCTAGCTATTCCCTCTGCCTGTTCTATCAAATGTTTCAGATTTACAGGTGAAACTGCTTGAAAATCTACAGGGCATACTTTCCCTTTTTCTGTATACTGATGATCCTTATAGCTATTTTTACCAATATTGTAAGTTTTTTTTGTACATAATTCTGCTTTTCTGACTTTTCTTGTAAATTGTTTGGCTCTGTTTTTGGAAACACCCCCTGTTCTTCCTTCTTTTTACTCCAGGCTTTGTAATGATCACAGTTTTGCTTGACGTGTCCTATTGTTTTACAAAAGAAGCATGTTGGTACCTTTTGTTCATTAGCTGTGCCTGATCCTGCTGCTATAGACATAGAGGCAGGAGCTGGTGGTGCAGATGCAGCTCTTTCTGCTGGAGGTTGTTCACACCACCATTGCCTTCCCCTGTTTTTTACTTCAATTACCTCAAATGGCTCACTATCATCTTCAAATGCAAAGATATGGTGTGAGTATAATGTCCCATCATCCGCCATAGCCCGTCTTCTCATTAAATTTTGTACCAAATTAGTGAGGGTATCAGAATTTTCTTCATAGTTAAATTTAATATCCCCTGGAACCCCTGTGACTTGCTCTAAAAAACAATGTATTAGCGGTTTTTGTATTTCTCTTTTTCCCATGTCTCTGTCTGATTTTTGATATATGATTTGAAAGGCAAGCCTAAAGTATTCACTTTGTTCCATTAATTTATCTGTAATAGTAATTTTGAAATTATCTAATAACTTAGCTGCGAGTGGCTGCCCTTGTGTAAATGCCATTAGAATGGCTGTCATACGTCCTACTTTAGTGTTTAACTGAGAAGCATCTTGTTTTAACTGAATGAAAGTTTTAAAACATTTGGGTATGAAAATCCAGAAACATCTAAGTAATGCATCTGTCCATATACCAGATCCTGCTGTATATGCCACTCATTCTTCAAATGCAAGCATGTTATAAAAATATGCCATTTTTATCATTCCACTGTGGCAAACTCTGTAATAACTTAGACTGTGTATATAAATCTGTAGTGTTTCCCTGTCCCTGTTCTATAATTTGGACTGGTTTTGTATTGTTTAACTCTTCCTTAAGCTGGGATATCAAGGCAGTATTTTGTAGGTTAGTCTCTCTTAATTCATCTAATTCTTCTTCCTTTTCCTTCAGACGTTGTTTAAGGTCTGTCATTTCTGCCTGTAATTGTTTAAAGGATGTATGATACCAGATATTAGATTTCTCTGTTGACTGAAGGGCTCCTATGCACTTTTGACAGAGGTCTTGGATGTCATTCCTGAAATTTTTAAACTTACCTTGTTTGTCTTTTAAGAATTTATTAAATTTTTCTATCAATTTTTCATATGCCTTGTTTCTGTCCATATCTGTATGTATAGTCATGGCATCATTCCACGCTTGTACATAATTTTTAAAGGGTGTCACAAAATCTACAGAGGATTCTGTCAATAACAGATGTGACTGTTGTAATTTGGAAATTAATGTACTAACAGGACATAACTGCTTTACATCTGGATATAATGAAAACACTTTACCCTTAGTTAATTCTTTATCATGAAAAGGTCTGTTTTCGCAGTCTATTTTTTTAGCAATATCATGCAATACTTTTTTATGGCATAGCACACAAAATTCAGTTTCTGTTGAATCACACAATAAACATCTACTATGATATACTTCATTTTTTGTTGCAAATACCAATCAAATGTTACAATCCATTTACATAATGCCTGTATGTCAACTTGCCCTAATAAGGTTTTACATTTACTAATGTGTTGTGTATACCAACATTGCAATTTACTCCATATTTATCTGGTTTTCTGCTACATTAAGAGTATAGCTTGGCTTACACTTGCTTGAATTCTGTCTAATAGCATCCATACTAAAAATGTGACACAGAAAAAGGTCTTACCAGTTAGCAAGAAAACAGGTGATCAGGCTGTTGTTGCTGATGGCTGAAAATATTTCAGAGTCACTTGAGAAGCTGGTGAAACACAGCAGTCAGCAAACTGCTGTGAAAAGTAGATGTCCACCTTTTCTTGAAGAATTAATGGCACAGCAACTTTCCTGGACTGCAGGCTCAATCTGGAGTCAGATGTCTGATAATCTTTACTGCTGCAAGCTGTATAAACTGGAGTACTTCCGTTTAGGATGTACACATATGTACAAATTTTAGTTACTGCAATTTGACTGAAGTGAACCTCTGCAGGCCTTACCACTCCCTCTGTGTTCGAATGCAGGCTAGCTCGCCATTGAAAAATTAATTATCAAGGTGCTGCTTAATGCGCTGGAACTGAAGTCTTCTTAAGACACTAAGGTCTTGCTGGCTGGATTCTGCTGGAATTAAAGTCTAGTTATAATTGCATTCACAGTCTGTTGCCCACAGAAACTTGAAGAATATACACTGATGCAGCATCAAACTCTGTCATAAAAACAGTAACCAATAAATGACTTATAACAAATCACTCAGACTACTGTTACAGCTTCAGAAACTGTGCTACTTTACTTTTCAAATAGCATGGATGATGTGAGAGATACAATATTACCCCGGAACACAAATATCTCTAACAATGTTATCTGCTATAGTCTCTTTATAGTGGTTTTACATCCTGTTTTTCTCCTTGGTATTCTATTTTTGGTCTTTGGGTGGCCACGGTGGTGCAGCGGTTAGCGTTGCCGCCTCACAGCAAGAGGTTCTCTGGTTCGATTCTTGGCTGGGGTGCCTTCTGTGCGGAGTCTGCATGTTCTCCCTGTGGTCATGTGGGTTTCCTCCGGGTGCTCCAGTTTCCTCCCATATCCCAAAAGACATGCAGTAGATGGATTGGACACTCTAAATTGGCCCTAGGTGTGCGTGTGTGTGCCTTCTGTGGAAGGTTGGGCACTGGGCTGGCAACTCGACACCGTAAAACTCCACTGCCAATCATGAGTGGACAGATGATCCACTGTGGCGACCCCTAACCAGGAAAACCCAGAAGAAGATTTTATTTTGGTCTTTGTATGAAAACATCTGTTAACTGGTGTTTGCAGAAAAATATGTTTTCATCCTGTATTGGTATTGTCTTTTAAGGAAACATCTTGTGCAAATGCTGACTTGATGAAAGCATATCTATCCAAACTTCCTTGCTTAACAGTCATATAATAGAAACATGTACAGATTGTTTTCCTGTTGTCCATTTTTTAAAGAAGCTGCATACATCCTGTTTTTCACACTTTTGCTCTTACTGACAATGTGAAATGCATACATCCTGTTTTTCACATTTTTGCTCTTACTGACCATGTAAAATGCATACATCCTGTTTTTAAGTCTGTAAGACATCAGCTTTTTTGCTGACAGTGTGAAATGCATACTTTTTTGCTGATTCTGTAGGAGACATGTCCATTAAGCAAATTCCTTATTTTTCAAGCCACAGTTATTTAGTATGGATGCTAATCACATATTGCTAAAGCTCTATTTCTACATTTAAGCAAGCTTTATTTTATACCTTATTTATGTTACATATTTTAGTAGAATTACTTTCAACCTTAATACCTTGTTGAGCATACTCTAAAAAATTGTGCTTTAACAAGAAAAATGTCACTCAAGGTGTCTGAGTCTGTACAGGACACGGCCAAACACTTGAGGGGAAACTAATACGTAGACCCTGACAATTTAAGGATGAAGTATTTAGGTAGATATTCTGAAGTTACAAACAAATCAAGCAGTACTTACTAAAAACAAATAATTACCTTGTCCAGAATGATGAAAAGAGGAGAGATGCATGAATAGCTGTTGCTTAGCTACTTCTTGTGGTGGTCACAACAACGCTTCACTCTACTTGGATACAATTCTCCTTTCCTTCTTCTCTCACCAGAAGTAAAATGTTAGCACCAATCCTAAGATGAGAATCAGGCCACAGCCTTTTGGTGATCCACAATACTATCCCAAATGATGCAAGGGTAAATAGGTTAGTTGTAGCCTTTTCCTGGTAGATGATGTGATGCCTCTACTCTGGCCCAGTAATCAAGGAACCTCAATCCTCACCACTGGCAACAGTGGGGAATACACACACACTGGGAGGATGACAAGTACATACACAGTAAAGTGCAATTTCCCTTAAGAGCACACAGAGACCACAGTCAGTCTGGGGCTGGTTTCTCCCTCTTTCTTCAGATCCCCAATAAGACTCCCCACTGGCACAACTATAGAGCTGAGTCCTTATTCAGAGTTCCAAGTCAAGTCCTCCAACACTCTTGCTGTCCAACCAGTGCATAATGTTCCTGCCCAAGCAGCTGACACACACACACACACACACACACACACACACACACACACACACACACACACACACACACACACACACACTCTTGGAGATTTGTTTTACATATACACACACCTGGGAAAGACTGACACAGGTTTACTAGCTATCCCCCCTTCTGCCCAGACTTTAAGGTGGTTACCACTGCCACCAGAACCCCTTATCAGCTACTTTAAAGCCCTTAACAAAGTGTGTTGAATCCTACTGTGTAAAGTTACTATTAATCCAAATGGTAGTTTGACCAAGAGACAAGGTTATTAGGAGTGGCTCACAGTGTCACCAAATAAATATGCAAGTACTCTCAGAGCTTAAATATGTCTCACAAATATCAGCCACAAAGAGAGGTTTAAATATATTTAATAATAAATAATAAACAAACAAGATAATACTCAATAAATCATCACAGTAACTTCAGAGCTCAAAATCACAGGAAATATTTAAAACAACATTGCAGGACAGTCTCAAATACATAAAGAAAACATCTAAGCTATACTTCACTATATTCCTAACTGTATCTAAGAGAAATTACTGCACCCTAGTTAACTTACTTACAGCAAGGCAAGGGCAGAAGTGGTGAGTGGATGTTTTTGTTAGGTTAAAGACAAAATACAAAATGCCCTGTCTCTCTCTCTCAGAGAGTTCTTAAATTAATATTTCAAATATTGCTCCTGAGATACTTGCAGCATGACATCACTTTTTGTCACCTGACTTCAGTTCTCAGGCTCACAAACAACCCCCTCTGATGAAGCATCTAGCATCTCCCTGTGAAAATAGATATCCTTTAGATGGTTGCATCTGCTAGAAGACATAAAACAATACACTTACAATATAATGGAGAAGGCTCGCTAGTTCTAGACATCATGTCTACTTGCTGCATTGAAACTACCTTTTACAGCACAATTACAAAACAATTTAATTTCAACTATTTTCTTGAAGTCTTGCAAGTTAACCCTCTGTGTTCTATTTCCCACTGTTAAAACATATACATTTACACAGGTGAAATAGTTTATATACATTTCTGTTCTAATCCAGCAGGGTACACCGTGGTCACACATCCAGGCTCAGTACTATACAAACCCTGTTTAACACACACTTCTGTATCAGCAGTTTAATATACACATAACATACAGTTCTAATAGATTTGTAAGACAAGCATATGAATTATGTTGATATTCACAAATGACATATGATTATTTACAAAATTCCAGACAGCTGTGCTGACAGTATCTTCTTCTATCACACTTCTATGTAAATCATATTGATATTCTCAAATTACATATAATTATTTACAAAATTCCAGATAGCTGGGCTGGTAATATTTCTTTTTGTGACAGATGCCTTGAATAGCAACCAAACCAATCAGGACCTTTAAGCACAGCCATTCACAGTCCAAGCAGAAACAGTCAGGAATCAATGTGCTTTGCTACTTCTCTCACTGGGAGCAGAATATAAGCGCAAATTACAAGCTGCCACCTATGAAGCAGTTATTAGGCTTTCTAGTGAGGTGCAGTCTGCAGTCAATAATGTCCATGTGCTTCTTCTGTCACCATGAGAAAACAGAAGCACTAATCACAAGATGACTACTGAGAGGCAGAATGTGGGCTCTCCAATAACTGTTGGTCTTGCAATAGATGTTTAAAGGTAAGATGAAAAATTGGTTAATATAAACACTGCAGTGTGCACTAAGTAGTTAGATATGAAAAGGGGGCTAACTAAAGTTTAAGCTGCCTAAGTGGAGAGCCACTAATTTTAAAAGAGATAGTTTGAAAGGGGGTGGGCACTTTTGTTTTTTGGGTCTATGGAATAGAGTGAGAAGACCAATAAATTTAAATCGTTGAACAGGAAAGATTTCACACAATGATAATTTTGTGCTTACTCACAATGCCCAGTAAAAGAAAAGAGGGAAGGAATGTGTGGCCAAATTAACATAAGGCGGTAGGCAACTAGAAAGACAGTTGTATTTAAGAACGCAACAGCAATATGGTGGGAGGGTGGGAAAAATTCTGTATCACTCACAAGAGACACAGTTGTGGTCTCTTTCCAAGTATTAATATGCAATTAAAAGTAGAATACTAGTAAAACACAGTGTAAGGAAAACAAATCACAGTATACGAAACAGAAGTAGGCAATAACGTAATACAAAATACAAGAAATCACAAGCAAACTAAACTTTGCCTCACAGCAAGCTGCAAAAGAGTCTTAATGAGATTTTCCAGTAAAGCCTCTTGGTGAACTTTTCTAGTGTGTCTTCACATAAACAAGTTGCTTTCATTTTAACATTACCACTGTCAATAGTAATGTATCATATGACTTAACATTTCTTAACTGGGCATTCCAAGCTAAAGTTTACAGATAAAATAATGTGAAGGTGGGAATGAGAAAACCCACATCCCCACCTCCCAACAAGTATAACCTATCTAGAAGCTTACTTAGCCTTTGAGTTAAATGAGATATGTACTGACTTAGAGTCATGGTTCAAAGGCTTAGTTTTTATTCCAAAATACTCAACTGTCACTTATCAATAAGAGCAGCCCACTGACCAAGATGGCAGCATATACATTTCCATGAGTCAATCTCTGAAAAGTAGGACTGGAGAAAGAAAATGTGGACATAAAATATTCAACACCCACCATACTACAATCATGTAACATCTTGTTGCACACCCTCTGTGTTACTCCAAGAAAATGACCACTTCATTGATAAACTTATAACCCTCCTCATAATGGGAAATACTTTTTTTATTCGATAAGCTGAATTATCATTCCATTCATAGGAAAACTATAACTCTCTCTATAAGCAGGAGCAAAAATTACTAGACTGTATAAAACATGGCAATTTCAAAGAAATTAGAGATATCAACACTAGATGAATATATTAGATATCCTCCTGACAAATGCTTTGTCAAGTCTGGTAAGATATGATCCTCTTTTCACTATGATCACAATGCCATGATATTCCTCACATATACCATAGCTCATCTGTTAAAAATTATAGAATCTTTAAGGACTTTTAAGAAACAACTGTGGTGCACAGCAAATCATCTTAAATCAGTCAGATGGGACTACATAATAGGCTGTTCCTAATTAACTTGATGTTGAATTGCTCATGATCCTTTACTAACAAGTTAAATAACTTTACTCATGAGTTCATCCCCTGAGGTATGATATAGCTGAAAATTCTGCAATGAGCATGTAAAGTTAGTATTATAAAATCAAAAAATTGCTAAAACAAAAGAAAATAATGTATAAAAAAGGTCCAAATTATACTCATCCCAACCCCAAAAGACAATGGTCAACTCGACCTAAAAATAACTCACTAGAACAGAAATCAAAATATTTTTAGGGATAAATCTTGCCATCAAAATGTGGGCTATAATAAAACCATCTACAATCACATCTAGAAAATAAAGGGGAATGAACTTTTTGTCTTGTATTGCAAACAAAATGGTGTTAGTCTAATGAAGCAAGGAGATACATATAAACACATTAACATATAGATATGAAGCAAATTTAAGGCTGCTAGGAAGAACATCATCCACCCTTCCTCCATGTAACATTATCTGTCTCTGAAATTACACCCAAAATGGTCAGCTCTACCCTCAATATTGTAAGAATCTCTACTTCCTTGGGATCAGATAAAATACTAGAACCCTAATCTGTGTGACCAAAAAATGCTTAGAATATCTATTTACATACTTTGGTAATGTAGCACTATAAACTGGTTATATCACTAATATCTGCAGAAAAGACTTTTGTGGTCCCATTCTCACAGGGGAAGCGCTTCCACATACCCTGTTGGCTAAAGCCTGAAGACCTTCTCAAGCATGCTGTACAAGATAATAGGAAGCTTATAATAGAACTTAGCCTGGCAGACAGAAGAAAAAATATTTGTTCATGATCTCCTCAAGTACAACTATGTCAAAGGTAGATCCTTAATGTTTAATCTTGTAATTTTTTGAATGTGACCACTTCCTTGTTTATCTGCCTATGTAGCTTTTCTAGATCTCACTAAACCATTCAACACTATATCTTGTGAAAGAAGCATGCAAAAATAAGTTATCTGATAGCAACAATTCAGTGATAATTTAAGATATAATTGGCTACATAGTAACAGACAAATGCAATTAGTAGGATTCTCATCCTCTTCATCCTATGTCTCTATTAAAGTCCATCAAGACTTTGTCCCAGGCATTCCTTTTCTCTGCATATTTTCCTCAGAACTGAGTCCACTGACTTCTGAATTTTAGGCATTACAGTTAATCCCACTGGCAACAGCTCTCTTCAAACAGTTCTTAGCATTACACACAGATGCTATAGTAGAAATTACCTTACCTCCAGTGTTGTAAAGCAGTACTCTGACATTGGCAAAAAATTAATTAATTAATTACTTAATTGATTAATTAAAAATAATTGCTCCCTTTACATAGCTTTTATCAGATCAGTAGCTGAACACTGTACCTTGTCTTGTAACCAATTCCAATTCTGTTACATATGCACAGGTTGCAAATATTCCTAATTAATAAAATCAGTAGGCTACTAGCCATATTTTACAGCCAAAGATTAGAGCCACCCTCATTCTCTACATCATCACCTCCTTAGATGTCAACTATGCATCAGATACAGAACATTAAAGGGCTGCTTTCAACTCAAAACCTTTTGCTCAGAATACCCTTTGGTGACAAGAACTTAAGAAGACACCCACCTGCAAAATCAAAATAAGTCAGTCAGTCAGTCAATAAATGCCACCTTGCTGCTGAATGGAGATAACTTTATATCTCTAAATCTTCCATGCATATGTTATTTTTATGTATATATTTTATTAGAATTTCAACAAATTACATTAGAACTTTACAAAAGAAATGCATGAATTTAAGAAAGATGATAATGCAAATTTATAATTGTATTTAATAACACAAGAAAAAACTATTTACAAACTTTAAAAGGCATGTCTGAATGTGCTATAAATATTGAATGCTAGTGAACTTATTAAGAATAATATAGCAACCTTCTATGATTCATTTAAAATAGACACATAAAGTGAATTTAGAGAGTCCAACTGAGAAAAAAGAAATGTAATCATTGCAAGAATGAGATATGTTGATTCCTTGATGAAAGTCTAATAATGAAAGAACTTTAGACCACAGATGTTTTAAGTTGTTTCAGTGCGATTCTTTTTTTTTTTTTTTTTTTTTTTGATGTTAGGCTGTTTAAGTATCACTTTTCGTAGTAATGACAAAACAATTTGAAAATCTGGTGTAGATGTTTCATCCCTGTTTTAGTTAAAATTTTTATTGCCACTGCTGAGATTGTCCAGGAAATGTAGCAGCTCAAATGTTTTTCAGTAAAACTTGGTGGACTGTTATATAAATATAATATTTGATTTAAGGAAAAAATCATCAGACACTAGAAATATCAGTTACTGAATTCCAAAAACTGACAATGAAGAGCACTCATAAAATATATGTTGCTGATCTGCTTTAGAATTTTGGGAGTATGTCCAGCAAATACTGCTCAGAAAAGCTCTGTGAAGAAATTTCCAGGTAAAGATATACCAACATTGAACAAGGTAAGTATTTTACACTGATGTTATAATATGTGATTAATAATTTTCTGAAAATATTGAGGTTTCAGTGATTAATATAAATTTTCAAAATGTGTAGTATATGTTATTATATTGTGTTGAGATATTATATAAATTAGAAATTATCTTCTTAGAATTTGGATTATATAGAATTTCATATAAATAAGTGATTAATTTGAGTGGGTCTTTACACATCTTTATAAATGGATTTTGTAAGAGGAAGAAACTTATTTTAAGACTTTGTAAAAGTACACAGTCTTGAGGATCCAATTTTTAATCTAATAATGCTATATTATTGCTTTGATTTTTGCTCCATCAAGACAATTGTACCAAGCTGAGAAAATCTTATTTTTCTGCTGATAAAGATTGTGAAGGAAATATCTTTCCAAAAAAACAAATCATTAATAATTATAAAAGGAATTAAAGTATCAAACCACAACTTCAATCATGGATTTCTCAGAATAGTGCATTTGAAGGATTTTAGGATAAAGTTTGTACATATTGGCTGTGTGGGAGTGTGAATAATGACCTTATTAATATTGCAAAAAATACAGCCACATTGTGTTGCTTATAGTGTATAAGGTTGGTTTATTGACTATCATTTTGTTAACATTAATGAGAGATATAAGAATACATTTCCATTTAATTAGTTTACTGTATCTAACTAATTAATTACTGCTCTGAAAATTGCTACCTTTGCATAAGTTTCTAATTCAGGAAAATGAATAATCCCAAGATTCCAAGATCTAAGGTGATGACCTAAGGCCACTCTAGGTTTGTTGTGATACCAAAGAAATTTAAAAAATATTTTGTTGATTTTTCTTAATTATGCCTTATCGTGAGGAAATGCTAGGTTTGTATTACGTATATATATATATATATATATATATATATATATATATATATATATATATGTGTGTGTATATATATATATATATATATATATATATATATATATATATATATGTGTGTGTATATATATATATATATATATATATATATATATATATATATATACATATATGGAAATTAGGTAAAAACTCATTGGTATTGCTGAATCCCAAAAAACAGTAACCCTATAGGGATGTTCACTCCGTGTGGGCACTTCCACTGTATTTTTGTTTTCAATGGATGTCAACAGTGAGTGATGACATCAGGGGAGTATATCGAGTTATACTTTCAAAGTTGTTAGGTCAGTCTGTAGAGGGTGAAGGTGCATGTAAGCTATGCACAAATCACATATTGCATATCATCCTAGGAATTTTCCTGTAAAATGTGTCTTCTCTGTCCATTTTGAATTGCCCACCATTGTTCAATAGAAGAATGATAGATTGGCAGCTTTTGCTGTGCTTGTCTTGCAAATAAACCTGTGGCACCATGTGTATATGTAGGGCTAGAGAGGAGAAGGTTCTCTGTTCGAGTGCAGAGTGGGCAAGCTTTCCTGAACAGCTTACCCTGCCCTCCTCAAGGCCAACAAAGGAAAGAAGTTAGTATCTCTCAGAGTGTCAATGTTTGTGTGACCAATAATGATGAGCATATTGTTTCTGATTTGGATGACCCTTTAGATCAAAAATAACAAGTATTACTTTGGTCCAAAAGATTACACAACAGACAACAGCTCTTATACAATTCCACCAAAATCACCTTGGCAACAGTGAAGGAAATGATACAATCAGCAAGGGAGGAAAGAGAAATAGTGATGGACATTGAATATGTAAGTAAAGGGTCATTGACTTGTAAGATCATTTCAAATTTTAATAATAAATTTAAGATCTATAACTACAGTCATTATGATGTTACACAAGAACATGTTGAATTGTTTAGTAAGGATTGTACTTTCATTCCTTCTAGACATGCTGATATATTTAATACAATTTGTGAACGTATTTCACAAGGAGTTTAAACCTTGTTATATTAATTAAAGATGAAAATAATGTAATTACTGCTAAAGAACTGAAAGTCCTAAGTACAATAAATCCTGTAGCTCATCCTATCATTGATATGCCTGAAAAAAATTGTGAAATGGATATTAAATATTTACTCAATCAATGAAGGGGTGGCCACAACTATAATATGGGCAAGGCACAATGGCACATGATAAAAGGGATGATAAGCAGTTAAGAATTTTGCACCCAGATAATGGTGGGGGCATGGTCATAATGAATAATTTCAAGTATGAAAAAAGGATGCTTAATATGTTGTTTAGTGAAACTTATGAGGAAGCTTCTGTTAATGAGAGCAACATGGATTACCATACTATTGATTACTATCTTATTGATATGCTCACACAAGGCCAGATCAGCCCCATTACCATTTTATGACTGTTGAAAACCCTAAAACCATAAGATTCCTACCATTTCCAGGGTTCCCAAAGTTCATAAGAGTATCAAGGAACCCCCATTTAGACCCATCGTTGACAGAGTAAACTCAGATACTAGCTTTATCACTAGATTTATTGACCATCATTTAAAATCATATGTGGATTCAATTTCCTACCTTTGCAAGGATTCATGGGACTTCTTGGTGAAATGCAGCCAAATACATGGAAATCCTAACATCATGTTCATTACCATAAATGTGAAGGATATATTCAGCTGCATTCCACATAATATTGGCCTGGATTGGGTTACTGAATTTATTACTGACACATTTGAAATAAGCCAACATTTGGTCAGTATCATTAGACATTTAGTTGAGTTGGTCCTCCATAATAATTCTGTCTATTATGAAGGTCAATATTTTTATTTGTATTTTATTTTCAGTTTGATTACCAGGAAAGTCCACTGGGCCAGAAAGTGCCCATTTTCAGTGGATGCCCGGGGAGAAAAGCTCCATAAGCAATATGATACAATAAAGGTTACATAATGTTGAAGGTAAAGTTACAAATATAAAATTCATACAGTCAAGAAAAGTCAATGCATAAAATGTACATCAAGAATATAATTAAAGATAATAGAGAACACAGTTTATAGGAATTTCCATTCAGGGCAGCAGGTTTCAACTGTCTGTACTACAAGGATCTGGGGTTACATGCTATTTACAATATTTACATACTTGGAGTCAAGAGAGAGAAACTGCTCAATCAGAGAATGTTAGCTTAGGTTTGTTTTAGGAGAATAGAAAATATTAGTTTGAGGGTAGCGTGGAGCAAGGAGTATAGAGAGCGTAAAGGGGAATTTCCTTTGAATTTATGTAGGGTGAGAGCAGGAGCATTTCCGTTTAGAAGACAGGTATGAGAAAAGTTGGGTCTTGAAGGATTCTAAGTTTGGTATGGTCCTAAGTAAAGGAGGTTTTAAGCATCAAGTTAGTGTACAATGGCCCAGCTTGTGGGCCTGGGAACAATGTTATTTATTTTCAAGTTCTTACCATCAGCATATGTATTTGTATATTGGATACCTGGATGGTATTTTTGTCACTTGGTATGGAGCTAGAGAACTAATAAGCAGTTTTTTGAATTACATTAATAGCACATTTTTTTGAGATTTTCTTATACCTTCAATGACAGCACTATCTCATATCTGAATGTAGAAATTTCTAAGCATGGTAATTACAAAGAGGTGAAGGCTAAGATTTATTGGAAGCCCACCTACTCAATTTTTTTGCATTTCACAAGTAATCATCCTTTTCATCAAAAGCAGGCAGTTATTCAGGGTCACCATATCTGATTAATTTATTGAGGAGTGTAAAAATATAAGCATTATGTTCCTTAATAGAGGGTTTCCATATGAACTCATAAAGCATATTCAAGATGAAGTTATCTCAAAAAGACGTTCAGGTTGTTATAGCCCATTATTACATTTCAGGGGTACATCATTATGTGAATCAAATGTTTCCTGTACTGATAGAATAATCAACGAGCAACCTAATATGAAGCAATCCAGCAATGTTAAGATATCCAGTAATAAATTCCCAGGCACCGATGGGCATCTATTTGTTGCAACCTATAGCATTGATAGTGACCAAATTTCTGGTATTATTAAGAAGAACTGGCAGTTGTTTGAAAACCACAAAAATACCCCAGATTTGTTTGGCGCATATCCCAAAATTGTTTACAAATGGGAATGGGGAGAATGTTTAAAAAACATATTTGATCATATATCAAGTGGGTGAACTCCCAGAGAAGGGTATATGTCAAAATGTGGGAGTTGCTCCTTATGTCATTACATATGGTGTGATGCAGAAATTGTGTTTAACCATAAGAAATTTAACATACTGGGACATACTGGGATGGTTTAATTGTTATACCCAGAGTGTGTGTACTTACTGTTCAGAATTTTATATAGGGAAAACAGAAAACAGAGCAGAAGATAGAACAACGTATATATGAGCATGTCTGTAACATCAAAAAGGCAAAATCAACTAAGCACACTTCTGCATTTAATGGACATGATTTCAATTTGCTGTTTTGGAACAGATTGTCATTAGCCCTAGGGGTGGCCCTTGGACTATAAAATTCTTGGAATGTGAACAAATGTGGCAAATCTTTCTGAATGAATCAAATTACCCAGGCTTAAATGATATAATATTCACCAATTGCCTTCTTAAAATGAAGGCATATAAAATATAATGAATACATATATAGGGTTTATATCAATTTATTTCATCAACAATTTATTAATGATTTTATTAAAAATCAGTTATTCACATAGTTAGTAAATTATAGTATTATATATTTATATATATATATATATATATATATATATATATATATAATATATATGTACTATATATATATATATATATATATATATATATATATACATAGATATCTATGTATACATATATATATATATATATATATATATATATATATATATATATATATATATATATATATATGTGGGTCTACCTGAGATGGTCGACAAGCCATTTGATTGACACTCATTTGGTCAACAAGCAGATTCCCCCCCCCCCCCCAATGTTGTGCGACCCTGGAGTTGATATATGTATAGTTAGGGGGGGCAAAGCCCCCCCCATAAAACTGCTTGTCGACCAAATGAACTGTCGACCAAATGAGTGTCGATCAAATGGCTTGTCGACCATCTCAGGTAGACCTATATATATATATATATATATATATATATATATATATATATATATATGTATATATATATATATATATATATATATATATATATATATATATATATATATATATATATATATATCTACCGTGGTGGTGGTGCTGTGGTAGCGTTGTCGCCTCACAGCAAGACATTGTCCTGTTCGATTCTCAGCTAGAGCATCTTCTGTGGAGACATCCATGAATGGGTGTACCTTCGTTGAAGGTTGTGCGTTAGGGCCGGCAACTCAGCATGTAAAAATCAACTGCCAATCATTAGCGGACCGGAGTTCCGCTGTGGTGACCCCTAACCAGGAAAAGCCGAAAGACACAACATGTATATATATATATATATATATATATATATATATATATATATATATATATATACGTAGTGTATAATTATTTATTTCTACTGGTTTACTGTGAACGATCTGAAGAAAGCTAAATAGCCGAAAGCACTTATCGTTTTAGCACTATGGAATTTTAATGTTGTTTTACTTTTTTTCTATTAAATTTGCTTGCTGTTTGACACAGGACTCTATCGTGGTGGATCTTTGCTGTGGTGGAATACCAGAGGTCTTCTTCTTCATATATATATATATATATATATATATATATATATATATATATATATATTTAAATATAATATTTTAATGTATTTTTATATTTTAAAAAATCATTATTATTTATCACTTAGCTTTAATACTTTATACATTTTTATATATACATTTTATGGTTGTCAGTATTAACAATCGTTTGGATATTGCAGCATGTAGGTTATTAGTATTTGGTGCACTGTCACCTTAAAACTTTTGGCTCTAAATTTAAATGTCTGTTAATCTTTTGCTATATAAATCACATCACATTATGTTAATTTTAATAATCTGAGGAAGTCTATATAAGCTCAGATGAAAGTACATATATTTTAATAGTTTTAACATTAGATAAATTCAGTTTTTAATCATAGTTCATCTTTTTCATAGTTGCATTGGCATGTGGATAGCCTGCTTGCCTATCCATAGTAGTGATTTTTTTGCCCATTTTTTTATAGTTTTCAATCCATCCTATTTGCTGTGGCTGCAGTGGTGTGAGAGTTCAAATCCTGAACTATGTAGAGATATTTGATGTGTAGTATAATTTTGTAATGTGTATGTCATACCTTATTTTTTCTCAGTTCACATATGTCTCTCTTTCTATTTATTTTCCTGTTTTTCAGGGGGTTTTTTCTGCATTGTTTTTGCGATGTGCCACATAAAGCAAAGGACTGCAGATTTGGCTGTGCTTATGTGGCTTGCAGGAAATGCAGCATTGCTAATATTGGACCACCTAGGAAGCAGACAGGCAGACATCGAAATGAAATACATTCAATAAATACATTTGGCCAACATGAAAACAGGGTGTGGAGTAACTGTCACATATTAGCAATGTGGCTTGCATTTCCACACTGCTTACCAATGTGCAAGCAGCTGCATCTCACATGCATGTACACCTTGTTAGCTATAGCATAAATTTGTTGCCAAATGCAAACCTTTCAACTGTAGACATATTTGTAGAGTGTTCTGATTTTGGTATAGCAGTTTAGCCCTGATCCTTCTAAACAGTTTTTTTTTTTTTTGGCAATTCATTTGAAAATACTTGACTATTTAAGCCAGAAAACACGTCTATCAACTGCATAAGTTTGTGAGAACAATATTTAAAATGTATCCTTAGGTTTGGTCCTTTTTCAACCTAATATGTATGGATTTATCCAGATTCCTTGCTACAACAGTTTGAGACATATGGCAATCCAAAACAAAGACAAACTGTGAAAAACACAAAAAGAAGTAGGCGGCCAGCAATACCACAGGTATGGATATGATAGAAAACAATCCATTAATAAAATTAAGCGCTTTCATCAGACACTTCTCACTTAATCAGAATACAATTTCTGCACTGTAAAAAGTGCTTAAATAACCCGCCCCAACACACAAATTACTTACATCATTTCCTCCCAAAGAAATTTAAAAGTACATTGCATGACCTTCATAAAAACATTGGACAAATACCTGCACCACTCCAAGGCAGTGCCCAACAATTCATATAAAATACAAGGATTTTAATTTTAATAATGCCATGATACTGACCCTGTCATTAAGGCCAGGTCTAGTTTTGGCATTAAGTTTAATTTGCCATTTTAGTTCAAGTAGTTCTAAGAAATCATCCAATGGGCCTCTACTAAAACCAAGGTCAGCATGGTCAATGGCACAAAACTTGAACTTGTGCATAGGAAACAATTCAATATGCTTGTACAATGCATCTTTATTACTTTTGTGCCTAATTTCATATTCATGTTCATATACTCTTTGCTTAATGTGGCGACCCCTAATGGGGAAAAGCCAAAAGACACAACAACATACTCTTTCTTAAGAGCCCTTTTAGTTTTTCCAACATAAAATCCATCACAGGAGTCACACAGAGGAATGTAAACTACCCCTTTTGAAAAACAATGGTATCTTTTCTTTGGGTAAATCAACCCATAGTTCTTAATATAGACCTCTCCTCTCTCTACAATAGAAGAACATTGTGCACACCTTCCACATTTAAAACACCCCCCATTTTTTACAGACGTCTTAGTTCTTTCCAAAAGGTCCTTAAAACAAGTTCCTTTTTTGTAAACCACACTGGTTTATCACCAAGTAACCCAAAACTTTCCTCATCCATAGCAAAAATTGCCCAAATCTTTTCAGTTATTTTCCTAATATCATAAACGTTTAGCGTAAAAGGTATAATTGAGGCCCTAGAGTACCTATCTCGGTTGTCAACCTGGGGGGCTCCAACAATCTCAGTGCTACTAAATAGAAGTTTGACTATATAACCAGTGTGCTTTTTTGGTGAACTTCATTTTCAATCGTGTTAATAAACCGAGGGGGATACCCTCTTTTTAGTAACATACCCTTTAGTGTCTCACATTCCTTCTGAAAATAATTGTCCTCTGAAATAATCCTGACAACCCTGACATATTGGCCCTTAACTAGGGCTTTTTCAAGAACAGTAACCAAACAGTTGTTTCACATTTCCACACAGGCCTAGTACATTTATTCCACCAGCTCATCCCTTGACTTCATTATTTGAAATTATGTGTGAAAATGAAATTAGGGAACTTCTTGGACACCAAAAACAAGGAGCAGTTAACAACTTGAACCATATGGAATGGTCACTTTTTCAAGATATAATTAGTAACCAGGAAATTAGGTTAATGAAACTCGACAAGGGCAGAGGTCTCATCATAATGAACACCTCAGTTTATGACAGCAAAATATTTGATTTGTTGTACAGTGAAACTTATGCTGAGACTTTTGTCAATGAAATGAACATAGCTTAGAGGAATATAGATCTTACTTTAGAAGAACTATTGTTAAATGGACAAATTAGTTTAGAGGTACACAGGTTTTTAGAACAGAAGTGCCCTAGGATAATTATTTTTGGGATCCCAAAAATACATAAATCTATTTACAACCCACCTCTACAACCTATAGTTGATGCAAAGTCTTCTAAAGCCTTTGGCATAGCTAAATACATAGATGGGAAGGTCAAGAATGTGTTAGATGGTAGGAAGTGGGTTATAAGAGATTCATGGGACTTCCTGATAAAAATAAAACCAGATATGTACGAAGACGGGTTAATCATGGTTACCCTAGATATCAAGGACCTTTTTTCTGTGATACCTCACGAAGAAGGCCTTGAATGGTTCTATGAATATTTATGTTTCAATACTGACTGGGACCATGGGACAATTTTGACCTTGAGAACGTGCATGCAACTAATTTTGGACAACGACTTTCTTAGTTTCAATGGCCACATTTTCAAACAAAGACAGGGAGTTGCTATAAGTGCATGCTGTGCTCCAATATTTGCAAACATAGTGTTGTCATACTGGGAGGATCAATTCCTTATGAATTCAGAATATAAAAAATGCCGGGTTTTGTATGGGCGCTACTTAGATGATATAGTAATGTTTTGGAAAGGTGGTGATGAAAAATTGGAAGATTTTGTGGCCTATATTAATGTGACTACAGATTTCCTTAAATTTACTATGACCAAGGATAAGGATAGTTTGAACTTTTTGGATGTCACTATTAAAAAAGACTATATGAACAAGGTATTCATCTCTCAGCTTTATAGAAAACCTACAATATTCTAATGCATTATTGCACTTTGAAAGCTGGCACCCTGAACATCAGAATAAAAGCCCTAGTTAAGGGCCAGTATGTCAGGGTTGTCAGAATTATTTCAGAGGACGAGTATTTTCAGAAGGAATGTGAGACACTAAAGGGTATGTTACTAAAAAGGGGGTATCCCCCTTGGTTTATTAACATGACTGAAAATGAAGTTAAACAAAAAAGGCACACTGGTTATATAGTCAAACTTCTATTTAGTAACACTGAGATTGTTGGAGCCCCCCGGGTTGACAACCAAGATAGGTACTCTAGGGTCTTAATTATACCTTTTACACTAAACTTTTATGATATTAGGAAGATAATTGAAAAGTTTTGGGCAATTTTTGCTATGGATGAGGAAAGTTTTGGGGTACTTGATGATAAACCAGTTGTGGTTTACAAAAAAGACACTTGTTTTAAGGGCCTTTTGGAAAGAACTAAGACGTCTGTAAAAAATGGGGGGTGTTTTAAATGTGAAAGGTGTGCACAATGTTCTTATATTGTAGACAGAGGAGAGGTCTATATTAAGAACTATGGGTTGATTTACCCAAAGAAAAGATACCATTGTTTTTCAAAAGGGGTGGTTTACGTTGCTCTATGTGACTCCTATGATGGATTTTATGTTGGAAAAAAAGGTTTCTTAAGCAAAGAGTATATGAACATGAACTCGGAAAGTAAAAGGTAATAGCAACAGTGAGTTTGTTGTTTGCTGATAGGGGATACCCCATACCTTTGATAAAATCAGTTTGGGAGGAGGTTTGTCAAGCCAGGTGTACTAGATTTTGCCCTATTTTGGGTAGGGGTCCTGTTGATACATGTATGGAAAGTCTTCCTTCCATTTCTAATTTTACTAGCTCAAATTTGACATTTGTTACTGCCTTTAGTGAAGACGCAGGACACATTAGGCATATTATACAGAAAGAAATTGAGACCTTTCAGGAATTTACAGATTTGAATAATCTTAAAGATATGGCATGCAATACTGTTTACAAAAGAGGATTTAATATCAAAAATCTTTTAGAACAAAACACTTATGTAAGCATTTCTAATCAAACCAGAAAGGGCACCTTTCGCTGTGGGCATTGCAGACAGTGTAAATACATCATTAATCAGGAATATCTATTTTTGGAAAGCAGAAATAGGAAGATATATTCACAAAAATATCACAATTGTAATTCTGGAGGTTTGGTTTACTTGGCTGTCTGCAGGTCTTGCCTAGCATTTTATGTGGGCAAGACTGAAAGACAGCTTAAAAGACGTATATACGAACATCACTATGAGATTCAAAAACAAAGTAGCACAAATGCACTTTACAAGCATACTTTGGTATGTCCATCAGCATTTTTTATGTTTTATGTATTGGAATCAATACCAAAAAATCCTAGGGGAGGACATTGGGAAGCCAGATTATCACATAGGGAGACATGCTGGCAGATACTGTTAGCCTCAAATAAGGCTCCGGGCCTTAATGACCTTATTTCCATCATGCCTTATTTGAAGCTTAAAGCGGACTTGTTGTAACTGAATACAAGGCATTGTAAGAGAAATGGTTTATTTAACAATATTTTACTAAAATTGTGTACAATATTGAGATTGGATAAATTTATATATATATACACTTTACATCCTTTTATGTATATACAAAAAAACTTTTTATTTTTATTGCTTTCATATTTTATGACTAGGCATTGAGGAATTACTTTTTTATTTTCATTTTTATTTCATTATTATTTGTGTTTTAAACTGTTTTAATCTATTTAGGGTACTTTCAGCATACATGTCATGTCATTTCAATAATACAATATATTATGATCAAAATATTTTTGCTATAGCAGTATATATAAAAATCTGCATCTACTGCTTTAAGAATTGATTGGTAATCAATTATTATATTAATCCATCACCTGTTGTATATAAAACATCATGGTATGTTTAATTGACTTGTATTCTGAAGAAGTTGCATGGGCAACGAAAACGTGTTTGCTGTGGGACGTTAAATAAACTTTTTCGTACATCCTTTGGATTTGTGTTCTCCAGTGGCGTTGTGCCTTATTGTGATTTTGGCATACTCCCCGTGGCTGTTTCCTGCTTGCTTGCTGCTCTTTTGTTGGTTTGGGTTACTTTGCAGCTTCGTTTGTTTTTTGGTAATAGCAACAGCATCACATTTGACAGTAAGGGTAATACATTTACAACTCTATATCTAGTCCAACTCTGTATCTGCATTTGTATTACTGCAGATACAGAGTTGTAATACATTTACAACTCTCTATCTGCAGTACCTCAAATGTCAACAGAAATGTGGCTGACAACTTCAAATTAAGCTTCTAACTGTAGCAATCCTAAATCCACCAACCCAACAAACAACTGACACAGACATATACATTACTGAAGTTAATGCACTATGCCACAGTATTCTAGTTATCATCTAATGAACCATACCTGGAAGTTCATCCTGGGAAGCAGGAGCTGTGCCCCCATCCAGAACATAATGTGCCATGTATTGCTTAGGAGCTGTCCTGGGTGGCAATGATCACCAAGAATTCCTCAGTGGCAGTGAGAGGGGGTTCTGCAGCAAGGCCTCTACCTGTGACTTGATGATTGTGTGCCACTGCAGCTGCTCACCTACATACAGCTGTAATCATGTATGTTTCTCTGTCCCACACCTGCATATATGTGTGATTGTGTCATCCATCAGTGTTAATGTTGGCCACTAATTCACTCCAGAGATCTGTACGCTCAGCTGTATTGATCTGCCCCCTGGACAGCAGCACAGTAGCATGTTGCCTTAAGGCATCAATTATCAGATTATTCTCTGCATCTGTAAATGAGGGCCTACGATGAGCAGACATATTGTGTACTACAATACAAAAGAGCGATAATACATGAGGATAACATCAACACAAATTAACCGTTTACCGATAAAGCAGTAAAGGAAAACTGTCAGTATTCCCCCCTGGATAAACATGAAAGAGTCTGCATATTTCTACAAATAAAAGATGGTGGTTACAAAACAGGGAGACTAAGAAGAGAAACATATCCTTGTTTGTGCCTTAGCAGTATGTATAATATGCTCCCACACCCAAGATAGTGCAGTTTAGTGAGTGCCCTAGCACTGACTCATCTTTGTTTCCCTCAAAACAAAATGACAGGCTAAAGACCCATTGTGCTAACAAAACATCTTTGAGATGCTAAACGTGCTGTTAAGGGACCTGCCCATGTAACACATTTATAGCACAGCATTTCCTTTTCAGGTATTTTCAATACTGTGCACCTGTGAAATGGCCTGACAACTAAAGCCATGCCATCATTGCCCTTCTAAATAATGCATACAGATTAAAGTGCGAAAACCATTACTTCACATTTATTCTTAACTATAATCCAGCATATGCATCATGGAGGTAACAAAATGGGAACATACCTGCTGGAGTGCAAACGCCTCTGTAGAGAAATACTGTGAAGAAATATGGCTGTCTTAGTGAGTTGAACAGTGCACTAATGTTCGTCAACATCAGTCTAGCTAGCTACACATTTGCTTTTTTATAATAGAGTTCACTATTAATAGTTTGCATCTGTCCTACTCTGTGCTCCAGAGATGCTACTTACAGCATATACAGGTGAATTGCATGCTAATCACCCAATCTTATGAGGTTATTCAGCAAAATATAAAGTATCCATGCAGACACCATACTTGTTTTTCCTGGGGATGTCACAAAGTGTGGAGTACAGTCACAACATTTACAAGGTAAGTCCTGACATGTACTGTAATGCATAATAGTATTATGGTATCCACTTGTATTTCCTCATGTGGTACAGTAAGCAGGTAAAAGGTGAGAGATGTGTACAGAAAGTCAAGTAACATATGACAGCAAAGAGTTATATCACTTGTATGTGTCCAATAGAAAGTAGTAGTCTTCAGCTATGCAAGATTCAAATATTCATAACTCTCCAAAGTAGTGGAGATCAGTGCATTCAGTTTAGCCATATGTTTGTAATGGAATATCTTTACATAGAGAAATTGTGCTATAAAGTGATCTCAGCTTGGCCCACCCCCTTGTAAGAATAGTGCACCCTTGTGTGTGCCATAACAGGAATTAACCTTTGTGCCGACCACCAAAAGAGCAGCAGATAGTTGTTTGTGCCATCCAACCTGGCCTTCATTTGCTGACAAATGCATATCATACTATTCCTAGTTAATCTACACATACAATGTAATGTAAATAAAGTAGACTGGCTTTCACAATGCATATCTCTGAATAATGGTCAGATAACTGCTGAATGGCCAAGCAACACAGACTGGTGCAGTTTCAACCAATAGTCCTAACAGGTTTTGTGTTCACTAAGTGCAGTACTTCCAAATCTATTTTCTATAACACGTGCATAAATAACAGCTGATGGCTATATCAGTTAAAATACGTTGTGGAGGAGTGTTGTGTGATGGATAACTTAAAGTTGTTTGCTGCCAAGCTGCATGTGTAGCCATCAGGAATAAGATACCCATCCTGTTTTCTGAAGTTGCATTGGAGTGAGATTGGAAATCCTGACTTCTGCAGACATATGTCCTGTGTAGTAACAAACTGCATTTCCCCTTTTCGCTTTCACCTTCTAGATTTAGTAGATGAAGGGAGGTGAATTGTGGGGTGCATTGTTTGCACGCTATACCACTAAGCACAAACAGGTTACGTTATGCTAATCAGTTCTGCTTGTAGAGCAGCATTGTGAAAAATGGACAGCTGGACCATGCAGGTAGCAGACAGGGCCCAGTCTCATATCTATAGCTATCTACATATATATATATATTTGTTGAACATGAATGGTGAATGAACATGGGCCCCGGCTCCTGCAGCGGCACAATCATGACTCAAAATCATGGATAGGGACATGGAATAGTCTAGTCCAGGGTCTGACCAGTGCTACTGATACACTTGTCACTGGTGAGCAGTGTAGGAACCACTACAGAGACCTCAGAATGAGGAGAAGGGCTACTCTCGTCCATTGGATCAAGAAATATAGGGTTGGTGGCACCCCACAGATGTGTAAGTATGACTTTCAGACATTACTTGTAATAGTTTAAAGCTGCATATAGTCAGGCTTGTTATTCATAATGGTATTCTGTTCTGTTTTTTCCACAGCTGAGGCAGATCATGATCTGAATGTAAGAGAAAATGTGTGAGAAAGTTGATTGGCAAGGATGCGAGCAGCATTTGGTATGTATGCATCACAACAGTACTGTTATTGTAGCATTAAAAGTTAAACACTGCCTTGTAATACCTCTTGACTGTAGGAGTTTTGCAGAATTTTTAGACTGTTGTCTTGTAATTTTAGTTTGCTTCTCATACATTGTGTTTGTCTGGCAAATCTTAGCCAAAGCATTGAGGACTGCAGTCAGAAAATTATATTTGTGTCTAATACTTCATACCTTTCAGAACATCTGTGCTACTGCAAAGCTTATTATTGTATCACTTTTCTAGGTTTGTACAAGAATGTGTAAAATGTGTTATTATTTGTGTGCCTGTTTACCCCCAGTAGTTATTGCTTGGTCCACATTTTTGACTGTAAGAGGTTGTGAGGTATGGGCTCGGTATGTAATGCAGTGATGCCTGTCAACTGCACAGATTTCCACAGGCTGTCCAGTCTTTGTGTAGTTACAGATATATTTGTGTTTTCAGTCACATAATTGCATAAGGGTTGAGGACTTGACATCTCTAACTAATGTCAGACATTTGAGATTCAGACTCCAGACCCTTCAGAAAAGTCATGCAACGACAAAACCTGTTACTGTATCAGCTTAATAGGTTTGTAAGAGTCATCCCTATTTTTCGGACTTTAGCTTCCTATTCCATATGACTCTGTCCACATTTATTGCTGTAAGAATTTGAAGCCTATAACTACAGTACTATAAATTAAAGCATACATTTCACAACTGTAAAAGGAAAGTACGCACGTAGTACTCCGTGGGAACAGAGTACACTACTGTTGTAGAGAATGGTCAGCAGCTGTGGGTTCAAATACCACAATTACCAAATGAACAAGTACTGTTATGTTTTAGTCATTATGGAACTGTAACTGCAGACCTGTCAAGGAGTGGGAGAAATGGCTTGCTGGAAAATGCAATTAGTAGAATTGGACTCTGCATATGGCAATATATGCACACATTAATGATTGCTGGCTGACATCTATATTATAGTTTGCAGCTGTTATCAACTTGGTATTCAGACACATTATAAAACATTTTTTTACAGTTTATACTGTTTATAGTAAAGGTAACATAATTGAGTGTAATAATTGTATCACTGTTTTGTATGTCACTTATGATGTTGCTAATATTCTCCCTTTTTTCTCTCTCCCACCCCTTATGTTCTTTTTTTTTTTTTCATTTTTTCCACAGTGCAGTGTATTAGGCCTTTCCCATGGGAGCCACCTGCCCCCCCTTCACCAGCTATGGCATCATGAACCCAGCATGTCAGGGACACCCCCTCTGCTGTCCCTGTACTACCTGGGCCCTCAGGTAGTTCTGCCCCATAAGATAGAATGGTGGTTCCTTCCTGGAGCAGTGACAGAGGTGGTGATTTTATCACCCGCAGTGAACTGCCAGAGATGGTGCATAGGACTGTGTCCCACACAGTTGGTGCATGCCTTTGCTGGGTGGAAACACTGCTCTTCATCATTGTTCTGAATAATACAAGGAGACCCAGACATCAGACAGTGCTGCCATCAGCACAATGAGGTGACAATGATGACAGTCCACTGGGTGAGGGCCCGATTCTCACTGTCTCCAAACTTGATGTCCTAAAGCTCTGGATGTCCCTCCTCTCCCCAGCCATGGTGTTCACGCATCTCTTGCATCCTTCACCATCCCCATGTCTCATCTTGTATGTCCTGTCTGTCTGCCATTGCTTCCTCACCTACCCACCTTACCTTGCCCAAACATGCATAGGTCCCCAGCAAAACATTCATCTCTGTCTCTGCCAAAAAGGAAAAAAGGACACCTGTCCTAAAAGGTATATCGTCCTATACATAGCTCTCCATTTCATACCAGTGTCTTCATGACACCCTGGATTTGGTCCAATTGCCTATACAACATGATTGTGGTATGGTCACCTCTTTCTCTGGAGGTGACAATCCAAATTCAGCTAATATTCATCATATATTATCAGGTTTTGCTGTTGTGGAAATGGGGAGCTAGAATTCTTTTCTACACCCTTCCTGCACATTCCTGCCCTCTTTTCCCTCTGTTTTACCCCCTGCTTGCTCTCCATTTCAGCACTTTCCTGTCTTCCCCATTTCTTTTCTTTAAAGAATTATTGCTCGATGGTGAGCAATGGTGTGCAATGGTGCGCAATGGTACACTTTGCTCAATGACGAGGGGCTATAGGAAAAGCAATTACAACTATTATATAAACTTGTGTTTAAAACCACTACCGTGCTCCACAAAAAATGATGACACAAATTCATGAGTATCCCAATGTATAATATTTCTTTTCACTTAAAAGTACATAACACTGCTACATACACCTATATTTGAATGCAGTACTATCTGAACCAAAACAAGGATGGATCAATGCATTAATGGATAGTGCTACAGAATCAGATGAGTAGCAGGTGTATTTTGCACACTGAATAAAAAATTGCAGACTTCACTGCTGCTGCATACACCTACTACTTAACTAAATCTTTGCCTACAGGTAGTAACTGACTTCAGCCAGTGATACGTTCCTTTCATTGGCCACATAAAAATAAAGCAGTAGCCAGCACTATTTCCTACTATTTTAATTTCTGTTATTTATTAACATTTTTATTTGCCTTGTTTAGTAAGGCTGTGCGATGCACAGCATGGTACCCACATGCTTTATGAAAGTAAATGGGGATTGCGCACTAAGGCTTTGCAAAACATTCATATCTATCATGCAAGGATGCTTCATACACGGTTACTCTTTAAAATATGACATTTGTAACATAAGGAGCAAGCACTGGGGAGTACAAATGGTAAATATGACCATAACATGTGACAGTTATATTGATTGTATAAAATGAACCTGCTAAGGAACTAACTGGGTATCTGGATGGCTTAATGCATTGTTGTTGGAGATAGATGGCACTGCGTTTGAAATGTGATGTAGGCATGAATTTTGCAGGTGTGTATACTAATTCTGCATATATTTACTGATACTACTGCCTCTTACTTTTGCTTAGCGATTGTGCGCATTGAACACTATCGTGCAATGATTCTTTAAAGAAAAGAAATGGATAAGATAGGAAAATGGTGAAATGGGGAGCAAGCAGGGAGGAAAAACAAAGTGAAGGGAGGGCAGGAATGTGCAGGAAGGATGTAGGAAAGAACCATAACTATCCATTTCTTCAACAGTAAAAACTGACCAGATGTATACAATATTAATTGAATTTGGACTATCACCTCCAAAGACAGCGGTGAAAACAACATAATCATGTTGTATAGCCACAATTGGAATGAATCAAATGTGTCAAGTAAACACATGTGTGAAATGGAGAGTTATGTATGGGACGATTTTTTTTTTTTTTTTTAGGACAGGTGCCCTATTTTTTTGGTGAGAGAGGAGGAATGTTGGGAAAGAGACATAGGCATGTCTGGGGCAAGCAAGCTGGCAAGGTGAGGAAGCAACTGCTGATAGACAGGACATACATGACAAGATGTAGGGTTGCTGAAGGTTGCAAGAGGAGGGTGAACGCCATGGTTGAGGTGAGGGTGGGGAAATCAAGGTCTCGTGGACATCTGGACAGGTGACAGTGGGAGTTTAGTCCACACCCAGTGAACTGTCATCACTGTCCCCTCACTGGTCCTGTTGCTGCAGTCCCTGACGTGTGCATCTATGATGGGTACTCTGTACCAGGACAGACAGCAGGTGTGCGGTTGACAATTCTATGCACCACGCCTGGTAACTCATTCTGGGCAATAAATGCACCCCCTCCACCACTGCTCCAAGAGGGGACTGCAGGCATGTCCACTGGATTAGAACTACCTGAGAGCCCAAGTAATGCAGGGGAGCAGAGGGGGTGGTGCCAGGCTGCAGCACAGATGTGCTGGGCCTTGGTGCTGTAGCCAGTGAAGTGAGAGTAGGAGGATCACGGGGGACCTGCCTACCCTGCTGGGCTGCAGTAATAAAAAAAACATGAACACGCAATTATAAAATAAAAAAATAGACACATAAAAAATAAATAGGTGAACAAAGAAATACAAAAAATAAACATATTAATAACAAGAATAAGGAAATCAAATTATATAACAACAAATACAAGCAAAATCAGAAATAATAAATTAAAAAAAGAAATACAAAATTATACATAATAAAATGAACACAAATTAAGGAATAAAAAAAAAGATAAGTAGTGGGGTGACAGAGAAAAAAGAAACAAAACTAACTTCATAGTTGATATACAAAAACTTTCTACAATTATGTCACTCTATTCTGTAACATTTTACTTTTAATACCATTAACTCCTAAGAGATTTCTTTACTATTTTGAAGACTACCAAGTTACTAACAGGTGGACACTATAGTACTGATCAGATTGTAGCCAGCAATCATTCATGTGTGCATATATTGCACATATGCATGCTTATACTTGACAGCAGGCCAGTCAGGCCAGAGGTATTGAGGTCTGAAAGTAACTTGCAATAATGATGAATAGTTAACAGCAAAAGAGCAGTATTGTACACACTATTGTGTATGTAGGAAGGGTGGTCTTTGAACTCACAACCGCTGACTACTTTTTTCTTCATATTATTAATATGGCTGCCCGCACCTGTAAAGTGCTAAATATGTTATGCTTCTTTAAATTTGCTTGTTTTATCTCTTTTTCCCCTTCCCATGTCCATTGCACTCTTTCTTTCTGATAAGCCATGTAAACCTAAAATATGTTCAGTGTCGGCAGAACAAATGGGGAAGAGTGTTGATTATAAGTGAAAAAATAAATAAGCAAACACAAACAGGAGGCAATCTTATCCTAAAATTTATAATATAGACCAAATATGATTTAAAAGATCATGTATCCTTAAGCTGCTTATAATAGACTGTTAACTAAGCAAATTTGAACATGAACACTTTTTGTAACTTAATGACATGAATGCTGTCTGTGCAAGTGTGTAACAGTTTATGGTACATCATTCGCACTGTTGACAGTTAACTTTTGCTGATTCCTTTTGTGTGAGTGTGCAGCATAATTTATCATACAGCTCTTCTAGAAAGTTTGCAAATACAGACTATGTGTGCACAATGATGTGAGGATTGTGTACAGTGAGAGTGCTGTTCTCTGTAAGCCAGAAGTGGAAAGAAAAAAGTGGTTAAAATCAAATGGACCTACATAATGAAGATAATGGATATTTCTTTTTTTTCCTTCCTTCTTCTTCACTACACAATGATTCCTAAACTTGAAACATAAAACTACGGTGTTTTAGAAAAATAATTACATTTTGTGAATCTGGGATATGAGTTCACAGCCTTCAGTTATAACATTAAAATAATAAGTAGCATTTAGTCTAATATGTACATGTCAGTAAGTATTGTACACGAAGACATTCATGGAATACTTGATATATGTAGTTTAGATCAAAACCACCCAGCTATCACTGTAAGCTTGAGCCATTTTGTTATAAAGCAGTACAGTTCTATCAGAAGTTTCAAAACAAAGGAGATAAAAAGGTGAAAAATGAACAAAAGAGCAGAAGTAGCAAATTAACATCTCTTTTACCTATATCATTGAAAGTTTAGTTGTCAGAGGTGGATTGTTATATAAAACCATTCATGAATACAGATTGGATGAGCAACTTATAATTACTTTCACTTGACTAATTACAGTATCCTTTTATATGATGTGCTTATTATTGTAGGTAGCATATATTAGCTAGTCATGTATTTGTAGACTATTGGAAGATGTTGATGGTGGAGCAGAAGACGTACCAGTCTTTTTGTTTCTTCTTCTTCTTGGAATCAGACCATACTGGAATTTCCAGAGATGTTTTAAGGGTAGGGGAAGACTGGCTGTTATCTTCCAGGATGGGTATAAGATTATTATTTTTAGAAAAAGATAGGTTCTTCAATGGAGTTAAGGGCCTTGCTTTATTCTGATGGTGGATTCTTATTCTTGCTGGGTAAATAGTGTGTGCTTTTATATTATTTTACTTCAGTGGTTTAATAAGTGGTTAACATGTTTTCTTTATTCATTTATTTTCGTAGCATACTTATCATTAAATCTAATGGTGTTGTTTATTTATGTGTTTATTTATTTATTCCTTGTTGACTGGGATAGTATCTCTTTTTCAGGGGAGACCTGAGGTTGTATTTAGACTACTAGGGTAAATTTGGCATTGCACTGGGTAACCTCCCTAACTTGTCACTGTTGTGAATAGGTCCTGTTTTGCAACTATAGCCAAAACATATACTTTTTCAAAACTTTCCCCCTTATTTTGTTCAAGAAATCCTGACTATCCCTAATATAAGAAGCTGTACTCATCACATATTTTCTTTAGATGTTCATGTAACAACACACTTATGTTTTTCAAAAAATACCTCTGTGCAGACACTATAGGTCAACCACTTAAGTTGGTTAAGCTTTTATGTGTTTTGGGTACACAGTAAAAACTGCTAAAGAGCAGTTTTCCACTCCAAACTTCTTTTCCACATCCTTAGAAGTAAAATACCCCAACCTTAGACCTTTGTCTAACAAAAGTTGGTACTTTTTAATAGCTTCAAAATAATCAGAAACATCGCATTTCCTGTAAATTTCCACATTATTCAAATGTTTTTAACACATCTCTAAATACTGTGTATAGTGCATAATTACTATCTGGCTGCCCTTGTCAGATGGTTTACCTACCCATCTTCTATCATTACCAAATTCCAGTAGGGCTAACCATTGCTGTTTAGTTAAGTTGACGCATATGTTAGACTTATTCTTTGCACAAGACCGATACGTTTGTTCCGCCTCAAAATTAAGTGTAGCAAAATATCCTTGCAGAGTATTATTTAGTAAAGGTGGAATAAAAGAGCTTTTATCAGAGATAGCATCAGTGTTCAGTTGGCAGTAAGCAATAAAGTCATCTTCAAACAAATCTTCCTGAAATGACAAGCATGAGTGAAAAGAATCATCACCACTTTCATAACAATCATTAATCACAACTTCTCCCTCCTGTTTAAAGTAATACATTACGTGCAATTTTCTGCTAAAATAAAAGATTTCACTTTTAAGCACATGTAATCTCAGTAAAGCAGTTGGTATAAATTTAAGGCCAAGACATAACACAGACATAACCACATCAGAAATTTCATGTTTAGACAAATTTAACACATGTAAGTTATCACAAACTTCATTAATGCCAGTGTTTCCTGTTATTGCACTGTCCCTTCTTAGTAATGTTCTTTTGCTGGCCCCATTCATTACGGCCCCGTTTTCTGTTACTAAAGTCTGTCCTTGTAGAGCTAGAGTTCCGAAAGGGATTCTGCATATCTTTCAGATTTTGTGCTTTAGGCAAGGCTGGAAACTGATCCACACTCCCCTCAGCTCCAACAATCACATCTGCCTCCTCAGAAGCAGCAAAAGAAACTGAGGAAGAAGCAGAAACATGGTTACCCTGGCCAACATCATTACTGCCATTATAGCTCCTGCTTCTAGATGAAAACGATCTATTAGATTTTCATTTCAAAAGAAATGCCTTATCAAGGTTATAGTCCTTAATGTCCATGTTGATTTTATAACTTTTGCACTCTACTATCAGCTGTTCAAAATCCACAAGTCCGCCATTAATTTCTTTCATCATACTAGTAAGTTTAACTGATGTTAAAAGTTTATCTAGATCAGCACTCACCACTCCAATTTCTTCTTTCAGCCTTTGCATCTTTAACTCATCCCTCTCAATCAGGATGCGTATCCATTGTGTGGAGCACTGGTGAGCTGCCTGTACCCATCTCTTTCGAAAATTTGTATCCTCAGCATTCCCCTCCTCAAAGGGGGTTTTAGGTGCTTTGTATGCTTGCAGACCTCTCGGGGTGATATTCAGCTGTACATACTGCTGAAGGCAAAGAATGTTAATATGCATACTTGCCTCCTTCTGCAGAAGATTTTCCAGCTTATCTCTCAAATTCATGGCTTCTGCCAATAAAACAACCACAGTAGAGGAACCAAAAGTTTGAAAAGGGTTAACAAAATGATGTTCTCGTTCACTCATTAAGCGCTCTCAAGCTGTACCCATAGCCAAACCCTGAACAGCCGCTTCAAGTGTAGCTGAATTACCAGTACTGGAGAAATTAGAAGCACCAACTGCTTCCATATTTCTGAAGCCTCTCTCATTTAGCTGCAAAACAAACTGTTGAATAGTTCTTTGATTGCCATCAATAGTATCATCCCTAAAGGGACATGGTAGATTATTTAGCAGGATCAGTAGCCATACAAAACAACAAATACAACTAAGATAAAACAAAAAATAAAAATAAAATAAAAATACCACTAAGACCTATGATCCAAGCAATAAGCAGATTTAATGAAACAATAGTGCCTTGGCTTACAAAGCCTTCCATGGGTAAAAACATTACAAAACACAGTTTGCTTAAATACACCATACTTCATCCAACAATTAATCAATTAAGCCTACAATTTAAATCACATACTTCCAATTACATTCCTTGTTGAGTCCCAAAGGCTCCAAAGTACCATATTTTAAAATCAGGAGGGTTTCATTTATTAAAAGTTTGTTTTTTAAAGATAAACATTTACCTATGCCAACTTGTAATTTTTCCAGGGCACAACCCTTAAGGGACTCAGGGTTAGAATTATGTGCTGTCATAAAATTACTACCGAGGGGACTCTCTAGTTTTTTTATTTTTTATGTCCCTAATATGTTCCTGTAAACTGACCCTAAAACTGCTATATGTTTCCCCTATATAAAACATATTACATCCACATCTCAGCACATACACTATCCCCTCCATGTTACAACTATGGGCAGGATTCACGATGGCATGCACGGAGTCTAAGAGCTGTGTAAGACTCCATGCAGCCATCGCGATCCAGGAACAGCCCGAAATCCCGTGTAAGAGACAGCTAAAATGACTCTTACACGGGCAGGGCGTGGATATGCTAATCACCCCACTTGCAGCCGAAAGCTCCTGCTTCTAGATGAAAACGATCTATTAGATTTTCATTTCAAATGAAATGCCTTATCAAGGTTATAGTCCTTAATGTCCATGTTGATTTTATAACTTTTGCACTCTACTAACAGCTGTTCAAAATCCTCAAGTCTGCCATTAATTTCTTTCATCATACTAGTAAGTTTAACTGATGTTAAAAGTTTATCTAGATCAGCACTCACCACTCCAATTTCTTCTTTCAGCCTTCGCATCTTTAACTCATCCCTCTCAATCAGGATGCGTATCCATTGTGTGGAGCACTGGTGAGCTGCCTGTACCCATCTCTTTCGAAAATTTGTATCCTCAGAATTCCCCTCCTCAAAGGGGGTTGTAGGTGCTTTGTATGCTTGCAGACCTCTCGGGGTGATATTCAGCTGTACATACTGCTGAAGGCAAAGAATGTTAATATGCATACTTGCCTGCTTCTGCAGAAGATTTTCCAGCTTATCTCTCAAATTCATGGCTTCTGCCAATAAAACAACCACAGTAGAGGAACCAAAAGTTTGAAAAGGGTTAACAAAATGATGTTCTCGTTCACTCATAAAGCGCTCTCAAGCTGTACCCATAGCCAAACCCTGAACAGCCTCTTCAAGTGTAGCTGAATTACCAGTACTGGAGAAATTAGAAGCACCAACTGCTTCCATATTTCTGAAGCCTCTCTCATTTAGCTGCAAAACAAACTGTTGAATAGTTCTTTGATTGCCATCAATAGTATCATCCCTAAAGGGACATGGTAGATTATTTAGCAGGATCAGTAGCCATACAAAAACAACAAATACAACTAAGATAAAACAAAAAATAAAAATAAAATAAAAATACCACTAAGACCTATGATCCAAGCAATAAGCAGATTTAATGAAACAATAGTGCCTTGGCTTACAAAGCCTTCCATGGGTAAAAACATTACAAAACACAGTTTGCTTAAATACACCATACTTCATCCAACAATTAATCAATTAAGCCTACAATTTAAATCACATACTTCCAATTACATTCCTTGTTGAGTCCCAAAGGCTCCAAAGTACCATATTTTAAAATCAGGAGGGTTTCCTTTATTAAAAGTTTGTTTTTTAAAGATAAACATTTACCTATGCCAACTTGTAATTTTTCCAGGGCACAACCCTTAAGGGACTCAGGGTTAGAATTATGTGCTGTCATAAAATTACTACCGAGGGGACTCTCTAGTTTTTTTATTTTTTATGTCCCTAATATGTTCCTGTAAACTGACCCTAAAACTGCTATATGTTTCCCCTATATAAAACATATTACATCCACATCTCAGCACATACACTATCCCCTCCATGTTACAACTATGGGCAGGATTCACGATGGCTTGCACGGAGTCTAAGAGCTGTGTAAGACTCCATGCAGCCATCGCGATCCAGGAACAGCCCGAAATCCCATGTAAGAGACAGCTAAAATGACTCTTACACGGGCAGGGCGTGGATATGCTAATCACCCCACTTGCAGCCGAAAGGCATACAAATGAGGTAGATTAAGAGATCCATGAAGCTGAAACCAGCCCGTGTAAGAGTCGTGTTAGTTGCAGAAATGTACTCAGTTGACAACTGAGTATGTTACTGCAAATAACACAAAGGAGCCATGACAGCTCCAAATAAAGTGTGCAAATGTTGCACACAGCATGCCAATGGCCAAATATGTGGCCATTGGCATGGTAACCCGATGCAAACATGAAAAAAAAGATTTTTTTTTCGGAGATCGGCGATGTTTAAACGCAGCGCAGCCACGCGCAAACGGGCTGCGCTATATAAAACTGAAAAATGAAGGTTTGAAACCCACAAATGTGGGTTTTATGTAATGCATGGATTTGCAATGCAGGGACTAGCAGACCAAAAACAACATGACCACCGTCTAGTGGTTGCTAAGGGGGGAAGCTGAGTGTAAGACATGCAACTAAGCATTAGTAGGCAATCCTATGTAAATGAATGGTAGGATAGTGAATCACACTGTCACATAGCAAATGAGCACAGTCCGTGTAGTGTAAGAGTTAGATAAGGGGGAGTAACAGAGTAGGAGATAGGTGACATCACAGGGAGCAATGTCAGGAAGAAATCAAGCTCATTGGAGCAAAGTGGTATGTGAAATATATCAATCACACAGCAGAAAAAGAAGAGTGTCAACAGATAAACATTGGAAAGTCAAGAAATGGAAGGTGTACTCTGTGGCCAACACCAAAGTTTCTTGCTGTACGTGCATGTGCGCGTGTGCACGCTGGGAGCCGCGAGTAAGACAGAGTGCGCGCATGTAAGACAGAGTAAGCATGTAGGAGCCTGTTTAAAGATCTGTAAACCTGTTTGTGCTGGTGTGCGCACGTTTTAACCCAAATAAGCAGATTCTAGTCTGTGTAAGCATGTGTGTGCGTGTGGTAGCCACTGTGGGCGTGTATTCACTGGTATGCGCGCTGCTCCCCCTGAGGAAACAGAGAGGAAAAGGAAGCAGAAGAAATAGTAGGAAACTAGCAGGGAATACCTGTAGAGGTAGCAGGTAAAAACAATTGGAAGCAGGCAATTACACAGGCAGAATACAAGCCCAGCCCAGCACTTAAAACACTGCAAACAGCATTGCAGTATGTTTCTCTCAAGAGACACTGCAAGACAGGAGTAAGCTAGTAGAAGTGAAAACTTAAAAAGCTGCACTCAGACCAAACATGCTAGGGGCTGCCATAGCTGTCATAAGGAGACATAGGAGACTTGCTGAGGGTGGTGACAATGGAAATGCTGTCAGACAACCCACCGTGAGGAGACGAAGAAGAGTGTACAGGCCCAGGGTCACCTACCAGGGTTTACATGAGCTGGAGATAGTGGAGCTCTATAGAGTGGACAGAGACCTCCTGCAGCAAATTGTTGAGCTGTGCAGGCCACGCCTCACACACAGAAGCAACAGAGGGGAACCCATCCCAGTGGAAAGCAAGGTATGTGTTGGCCTAAGAATACTAGCAACAGGTACCTTCCAGAAACCAACTGGTGATATGATGGGGATATCACAGGCATCAGCCTCCAGGGTACTGCACCAGTTCCTGGATGCCATGTCAGCACATGTCGGTGATCATGTATATTTCCCCAATGCCCGTGAGGTATTGGCCAGCAATATGCATCTCTTCCAGCAAATAGCGGAAAACCCTGAGGTAGTGGGTGCAATAGACTGCACGCACATACGCATCAAAGCACCAGCCGGTGAGCGGGGTAGGGCCTACATTAACCTCAAGGGCTTCCCCTCCATCAACTGCCAGGTCATGTGTGATGCCCAGGGCATAATAATGAATGTGTGTGCTGGCTGCCCTGGGAGCTACCATGATTCCCATATCTGGCATTTGACGCAGCTGTACCAGACATTTGCCAATGGGGACATCCCACATGGTCACCTAGTGGGGGATGCAGGTTATGCACTGGAGCCGTGGCTGATGACACCCATCAGAAATGCACATACACCTGAACAGGAATGCCATAATGAGGCACAAACACGTAATGTAATAGAGCGTGTGTTTGGGCTGCTCAAGTCACAGTTCCGGTGCCTGGACACATCTGGTGGAGCCTTGCAGTACTCACCAACTACATGTACCCAAATTGTCATGGTATGTGCTATGCTACATAATATGATCCTGCGAAAACAGCTGCAGCAGGACCAGCATAGGGCCGGGACAAACAGCCCCCCACCATTGCCAAGGCCATCACAGGCAGAGCATGTCTCAGAGGAACAATCTGAGCCTGCCCCAGTAGGCAGAAGGAGACGTGCCCAGTATGCCCTGGCCTTGGCAAAGAGGCAATGCATAGCACATACACTGGCTCAGTAGGAACCCTGGGAATGATACCCCTCTCTGACTCACTCGTATAGTAACAGGGATGCCTAACATGACATAACCTGCTCTCAAACATGTACAGGGAGTGTAGTATGTGCATCCGACAGAGGCAGCCCTGCAGCACCACCTGAGGCATGATTGCCATGTGTTAAGCAATGTAACACCATCTAGTATATGCAAACATGAAGACCCAACCTAACATCTCACCCTCACCAAGCATGATGCCACACTATGAAGACAACAAGATCAAGTACAATAATTGGCTGAGGTATTGCTGTTAGCAAGGGGAACACATGGCTGACAGCCTGGGCTGACATGCCGAGCAAGACATGATGCCCCACCTGCTAGGGATGGCACACACCCAGCACACCTGGCTGTGTAGATACTGGCAAAGGCTGCTGTTACCCCCACTGTGCCTGGAATAGGTAAGTCTGGAAACACAAGCCCACCAACATAGGTAGCACAAGGGATAATAACCTGGACGTAATGCTACCCAATGCCAGAAGTCTAACCTGCAAGGTGCATGCAGACCAAACCCACCACAGCATGGAGAATGGTAATATGTGTTCTGTAACAGAAACCTGGGCACGGCCCAGAAGAGCACCCTAATACTACCAGGTTATGCCTCATATCATGCTCTACAGCTCCAAAACATGGAACACACAAGAATAACCACATCCCCAGGTTGGTACCACAGCAAGAAGCAGCATGGACTATCCACGGGCAAGTAACACTGTCTCAAACTATGTACCTGTTTGAAGCCTGCTACAGACCCCACACACAAACCCAGGTACCCCAGCCAGCCTTCCTGAAGACACTTCAGAGTATGAATGTCCCAACAAATACCAAACAAGGCACACACAAAGTATGACATAGGTGGCAATCCATTATGTATGGAAGAAGTAATCATGGACCTAGGGACACAAGTGGACGGTAACCTGTCATGTGACACACAGTCTGTCCGTGCTCAAACAAGGCCAGGGCAGATAGCCTAGTATGAACCTATGAACCTATGATGATACAAATTGTGCAGGACACAAAGGATTATTACACAGCTGTCCTACCTGATGGTAGGAACCATGGTGATAATCCACAGATATGCTCTGCAGCACTCTAATATCACAAACAATACACCAAACCCACACACATTGCCAACAGCCTACGAAACAGATTCCTTCCAACCTCCCCACCAGCACCTAACTGCCAAATATCTATCCCAGGAGAGTGCTGGCCCCCCAACATTGCAGATGCTGAGGTAAGAGCCAACATCCACAAAGCACAGCACACAGCATCAATGGTACCAGATGGTGTCCTGGGTTGTGAACAACAAGTACTGTAAGAAGAATGGAACAGCAAATAGCATTACTGTGCACTATCAGTCCTACCACAGGATATGTACCCAAAGAGCGGTGTACAGCAACAGTGGTCCCACACCACAAAGGGGGTGCCTGAATGGATACTGCAAACTATCACCCCTCAACCCCGACTATCTAGGTTGGCAAAGTAATGGAGAGGATGATCATGGATCCCATGAATAACGAGATTGGGTACCTACAGACATTGGACCCTACCCAGTGTGGCTGTCATAGGGCAGATCCTGCCCCGTACACATGTCTGACTCATGTGAAACATGCACCATGCCCAGTGATGTGGGGAATGTTGATCACACAGCCTATCTGGACCTTGCTAAACCCTTCCATACAATACCCTAGTTGGCGGTACAGATAAGCTCACCAGCCTAACTATAAACCCCTATGCAAGTAGATGGGTTGCAAACCAGCTCAAGGACAGAACTGACCTGGCAGACATGCTCTAGCTATGGCAGACTGCAAACCAGGTACAACTGGAATCCCACAAGGCATGGTCCTGGGACCCCTCTTGTATGCTATATATGTCACATAGGTACAGGCCAACATGGAAGGACTCTGTCTGAACAGGTTTGCAGAGGACTACAAACTGGCCACCATATCGGACCCTCCAGCTGACACAAGCAACCTACAAAAGGCACACATAGAAACAGACAAGTGGTGCCACAGCCATGTCAACAAGCTAAATGCAGAATAGTGTATAGTCAACCCCTGTGAAAACACAGTACATGGCCAGAAATTACCAGATAGGTGTTAACCCAGTAAGTACATCAGGAGCAATAAGAGACCTGGGGACACAAGGTGATAGATATCCTGCATGTGACAACCATGTGTCTGTAGTGGTTACAGAAACATACCATATACTCACCTAATCTTGAAGGTAAGCACAGCTTGGTTAGGGTAGGTCAATGTGCCTCTCCAGTCATCCATCAGCAGCCTCACAATTGTGTACAATGGCCCTTCAGGTATGTACCGTAGCAGACACCTGCAGCAACTGGAAAGACCACACAAATACCCCACCAGGAGGATCACAGAGCTGTAACAGATGCCATGTGTCACCTGAGTAAAGAGATTGCAGCTCCACACAGTGCCATACTGCCTGGCTGGAGGTGAACTGTGCCTGATGTATAGAGCCATGACCAACCTGGTATCAATGGACATTTGGCACCATGTAAACACTGAATGCTGGTGACCTATGCAGCTGACAGGCCTGAACCCCAGCACAGACATAAACATGACATGCTGTACTGATTGGTCCATAACCCAGAAGCTCACTCCACTCATGACTAAACTCCCACTACAGGATATCCAGGGAGTCCCTCAGTGACTGTCATCCAGAGGAATCATGATGACTGGATGGGAGATGGTAGGTGTACCCTGGATATCACCTGTATGTCATGGGTAGACAGAGGCACAGCACACTAACCGTGACATATGTCATGGCAAACACCAGTAAATGTGTAAAAACAGCAAAGTCACCAAACAAACAGCTTTTACCTCTGCTGAAAAAAAACAATCCACATGAAAATCCAAGCAGCAAAGGTATGGCTCCAGTATAAACAGTCACTAATTCCAGAAGGTATGTAGTTCCAAAGAATAAAAGGCAGAGAAGATAGTCTTTGAGCTCAGCTTTAATGACACTAGCGCTTTCACATACAGCTTCATCAGGTGTTTAACATTTGCTGACATAAACCACCTATATATACCCATTCAAAACATCATGTGATCAAAAAGCAATTCAAATTTAAAGTAACAGCACATTTAAAATATATGAATATCATAGTTAAAAATACAGATATAAAAACATAGTACATATCACTTGCGTAAGGGTCTCTTATGTAATATAGGTCTTATAGGGACATGGTCATTAAGACCATGACCATGATTCGCCCTAAGTCTGACTATCCAAGTAGCCTCCAACTCTTCCATTCTGGACCTAATATCCCCATGTCTCACATTATCATATGTCCTATCTAAAACTACAAATTTAAAAGTATGTAATTCATTTGTATTCACTACATGTTTAGCAAGTGCATTAATAAGGTTCTTTTTCTTAATATTATATAGGTGCTCTCTAATTCTTTCTTTTAATGAGTGATCAGTTTTACCTACATAATATTTATTACATAATGTACATATAGCAAGATATACCACATGCATGGTATTGCATGTTGCACCGACCTTAATATAAAAATTCTTGGTTGTATCTGGATGTTTAAAAACTATATCTGTGCAAACATAAGTACAATAATTACAGCTGCCACAAGGCTTAGTTCCAGGGACACTAGCTACTGGATTTTTAGATATGTTATAACATAATCTTTTCTTAAGTGAATTCTTATTCTTAAAAGAAAATTGTGGTCTCACACCCACAATTGTCTTAATATGTTCATCAGTTGTTAAAATATTCCAATGAGAATTGATGATATCTATATACTTAGCTATGTCCCTAGTATAATGTAAGGACATTCTAAGTTTATTATTCACTACTTTTCTAGTCCTTGGTCTGCTCTCAGAGAAGTAAGGTTTAGCTGTAGTAGACCTTAATGTATCCACTACACCAGAGGTATGTTGAATCAAATGTTGTTCATATCCTCTTTCAAATAATTCATTCTCAGTTTGAGTCCTAAATTTCTGATAGTCTTCGTCATTAACATTTAGTCTTGATGCTCTAAAGAATTGATTCTTAGCTACATTTCTAAAAACAAAATTAGGATGCATGCTACATCTATTAAGTAGCTGATTAGCATGACATTCTTTCCTATACAAACTACTAATCAATTTACCACTAACATCTCTAGAAATATATACATCCAAGAAATTTATACCTATGGTAGAGAAATTCAAAGTAAAATGCAAAAAGTTAGATGATGTATTAATATACTCCATAAATTCAAACAATATGTCTTCACTTCCTCTCCATAGGATAAACAAATCATCTACAAATCTTCTATAAAAGGAGATACAAGCAGTGAAGGGACCATTTACTATATATTTGGGTTCCCATATACTCATCACAGCATTTGCATAACTGTTGGAGCAAGAGCTCCCCATAGCAACTCCATTTCGTTGCCAATACACTTTCTGGTCATACACACATATATTATTACGTAATACAAGACTCAATAGAGTCTGTAATAAATATATATCCTTTTCATTAAAGTCTCCCATCATATTCAATAATTGTACTACATACTCAATACCTATGTCATTTGGTATGGCAGTAAAGAGAGATGTTACATCTAAAGTAACAAATATGAACTTATCCAAGGAAGTAATATCTCTCGAGTAATTATACAATTCACTTAAAAATTGTTGTGTGTCTCTTAATATTATACAAGATTTATTCATTATCGGTTTAATACGCTTATCCATATATATAGACAATGACTCAGTACACCAATTATTACCAGCAACTATTGGTCTCATAGGAGGCACAACTGGCCCTCAACCAGTCTGGTGTGCTCACTATAAATATTACAAGCAGTGATAGGACTGAAACCGATTATACTGTCCACCAAAGTGAAAGTTTTGCACCAGTACACTATACAACAATACAACTGTTTGGTCAGCAGGAAAGGATGATGACAACTGCATGCAAACTATCCCATGGCGACCCTGCAGGCACAGCATAATGCCTGTTAGGTTCAGACACACAGCAGTTAGGCAGTAAGAACACAACCTGATGTCCAACACTCAACTGTACATGTGATATATAGATGGCGTCCACACACAAACAGAAATGTGGTGGTCCACAGATCCAAACATAAGGAAAGGTCACACTGGGCATGCTCGCACACTTAGATAAATGAGATGTGGCAGTCAAGAAGCCATACAAACTGCGAACTGGGCATGCTCACACACTTAGGCAATGTCACAGTTCAGCAGTTGCACACACATATCTGGCATTTCTATGTGTTAACACAGGAACCTCCCACAATACAGACATCTGCCCAGTGCACACAGTGAAGTTACAACAGAGACATAAGTAAAGTACTGGATCCCACTCATATGCAAACATCTCCCACAGTACACACGTTGTTTATAGAGATAGGGAAGGCTATGACAATAAAGACTCACAAACAGTATATGAGCAACAGATACTTGCATCTGACAGGTAAACATATGGCCGTAGAGTGCAATACCTGACTGTTGTCCCTAGGGAATACAGAAGGCTATCCACAGTGTATTTGGCGTCTGCCTCCACAGTACAGTAGGCCACTGTGCCTGTGCAAAGTTAATGCATAGATATGCTCTCCCCTGTACTGATGGATAGTCACAGATGTACATACCTCTTCATCCATAATGATGTCAGCACACTATACATATGTCAGGAGCAGAAATTATAGCCAGCAATGTGAATAGCGCGCTCCGCTGTCTAAACACTGATGATGTCAGCACCCTATAAGTACAGCAGGCAAAAGCAATCCCCCCCAGTAATGCAAATAGCGTGCTCTGATAATGCGTCTCTCACAAGTGTCATAACATAGTTAGGTAGGGGTTTGAATCCTGCAAGTGCCCAGTGTGTGTGTGACTGTGTGTGGGGGAGTAGTGTGTGCAATTCCATGTGTATGAGAAATGTCCCTTTTGGCAACTATTACTACACAACACATGCTGCCTATTCCACTGTCTAAACACTAATGATGTCAGCACCCTACAAGTACAGCAGGAGAAAGCAATCCTCCCAGTAATGCAAATAGTACATTCTGCTACTGCGACTCTCACAAGTGATCTAACATAGTTAGGTAGGGGTTTGTATCCTACAAATGCCATGTGTATTTTTGTCACACAGTGTGTCCATGTGTGTGGGGTGTTGTTCCCAATATTGCACGACATACATTATATCAGTAACGTCAATGCACACATGATGTATGTGTGTGCCCCTTATACATATATACCTGTGAACTGCAAGAGTTCCCATGTCTGAAGCCTGCCTCATGTGAATACATGGAATATGCATCAGACAACTGTATGACTGTGGTGTTCTGTGCAGGGGCTGCATGTGGTATGTGACTATACAGTGTGGGTTGTAGATGGTGTCATCCCACCAGCGAGGGATACATGATTGGTCTAGAGCATATAGTCCACATGTTGGTGATGAACAGGTGCAGCATGTTGTCACCACTTGTCGGAGTGGTAACAAGGTGTTCCATAGCAATGCAGGGAATGAATGATAAGAACCCTTCAGATAGGGTCTTGCAGCTAGAATAGTGCTCACACTGTATGTTTGGGTAGTTGCAGTACAACCATATAATAGTGTGTGTAGAGACCGTCATATTCCCAGTGTTGTCAGGAAGGCCAAGTGGGTTTCCTGGGTATGGGAGTGTGGTGTATGCCAGGCTATGAACCTGAAGGCAGTCTAACCCACTGTGTGTTGCACATGGAGAGGCTCTGATGCTTTGTGCAGTGCCACCAACCTGGGGGGTGTGTGTATCTGAGGTGCCTTTGGATACATCCCCCCTGTTCTGTTTTGGTGCATGTGTAGGGGATGACAAGCATGGTATCAGGAATGACCTAGCACCTGGGAGCCTTGTACCAGGAGTCTGTTACTGCACGGATATTGCTGTACCCCATGCTAAGGACAGTTTCCACTGCATGCATCTTGAGGTTTACACTGCTGCTGTTGTGTAGCATAGCTATTAGTGTCCCATCCCGTGTGATACCTGTGTAGGTGGCTATGTAATGTCAGCCTTGCATACAAAGGCACTATGTGTGTTGCAACAGCCTCTGCCAATATACAACGGCCCATGGGTGACAGGTGCAAGCTGTCCCAAGCAAAGCAATGTGGCATGTCCAGCATGTAATCCCACACTGACAGGCATTGGATCCCCTTTGGATGTCACTGAAAGATACATTAATTGCAGAAACCGATGATCCTGTCTACATATTGTGGCAGCATTCATGGTGAGGGTGAGATGCTACTCAAGGCCTGGGTCATACCAGCCTGTGCCACAAGCTCAGAGAGCCCCTCTAGGTCCCCTAACATGTAGTCCAGGGAGATGCGTCAGAGGTCATACACACTGGCACAGACAATGACTGAGTCATACTTCTACATGCCTTGGAGTGACCACTTTGCTTGTGTTATGTGGTGGATCATAGTGCCCGACGGGCAGCTCAGCGTGACCGTCACCTTGTTCAGCCTGGGAGCAGGACCACCGTGTACGTGACAATAGAGGTACCTCATACAACTGTAGCAGGTGTGTTGTCCAGCCGTATGGCCTGAGACTGTTTGGCACACAGGCTTTGTGAGCTATGTGTTGCATGTGCTCTGCTCTGGCGTAATGTTTGCTTGTGTGTCTGCTTTGCAGGTGTCAGCTGCTCAGGCAGGATGCTATTCTGAGAGCCCAATAATGTACCTGTGTGTTTCTGTGTTTGGATTGTGGTCGTGGCAGGTCTATGGGAGACTGGTACTGTATTCACTGTAGTATCCCACTCCACCTGACAGGGAATGCCAGTGCTGTGTAAACAGAGCTTAGCCCCCAGTTTGGCTATGTGATTGCATTTCTCACATGTGTTGTACATGTATGGGAAGGGGAGTGGGTTGTCTGTGTACATGAGGCAGCTGTAACATTGCCACATGACTCACAGATTCACCAACTGGACCTGAGAGTAGATTGACATGTGACCTTTGCACATGCTACCATAGCATTGTGACTCCCGTACTAAGTAATGACACATAGGGTTAATGGGGAACAAGGTACTCAAGGTGACTATGTGAGGGTGTAGTGCTCCTGATTTGTTAGTGCTGGCATATATGAATGCTGTCTTGAGCAAATGTGAGGTAAGTCATATGCAATGTGTTACAGGCAAGCTACATGCAAACAGGACACACAGTGACGTTCTGTCAAGTGACACATGGACATCAGTACAGTAAGCAACACAGATGTCACTAGGGATCCACAGAGGCACTGTATATCTGCACTGCAGGTGGAATCAGTGTTTCAAGAACATAACAGGCAAACATGCATACAAAGAAAGCTACAGTCAGCAGGCCTGTATGTAGACTATGCTACAACAAACAAGGTGTACGACTTCCAGTATGTAACAGTGCATATATGCAGGCACTCTAAGCCAGTACCCAGACATTCCTAGGTCAGACGGGCTGGGTCCAGCCGCACCCCCCACAAGTGTATAGACCACGTACTTTCGTAATGTTGAATAACTGGCCTGATACCCAAGTGCTCATACCTGTAATTATACACATGTCAAATAACAGACACTGAGCCCTCACTCAGCAGTTCCAGACTTAGTATGATGTATGCTACCTGCCCTGGCACCACAGTATCCTTGACATGTATGGACACTCTCCCTCCTGTCATAGTTAGTTCTGTGTTTTGGTGCTGTTATGCATGGTATGAGGTGTGACCTTGTAGTGCTTGTGTGCTCTTGTGAGCCTTGAACCTGTTGTGTAGTACTGCACAGATATCAACATCCTGAAACATCTGCATTGCAGAGTCGTGTGTGGACAGCATGCAACTCGCAGTTGACATGGCCATCATTGAGTATCAATATGTACATTGTTGTATCCCCTGTGCTACCTATGTAGGTGGCCATCCCTTCACAGCCTCACCACCAGTATGCAAAGATGTGCAGACAGAATACTGTGGTAATTATTATGGGTGTACAAAACAATACAATGACATTCATACTGTAACTGCATCAGGCATGCTGGTATATACCCACAATGCTATCATTACACTGTACTGTTGTCAACATTATACTATTACAATATGTCTATGTAGTCACCTTGTGCATCAGCACCATGTTAACCTGTCCCTGCACTGATTTTACAGATTGCAGGAGGTGGCACAGTTTCATCATATGCACAGGGTGTGTACCTGGTATGCCTGAGTCTGCCACTGATACAACCAATTGACATGTCTGTGTGTGTGTGTTGGTGAGGGACAGCAGTACAAGATGGGGCAATGTTGATGCAGTGTGTGCGTTTATGCGGTAGCCCTAGGTGTTATCACTTTGCATGTGTGTATGAATGCACACAGTCCCACCTCATGGCTGCCATATACAGGTGTTTGTGGACAGCCACAGACTGTACCTGCCAGGTCATACAGATCACTGTCTGTGGCCACGGACATGGTACCTGTGCCTGGCAGGGGTGCTACTGACTGTATCAGGTACCAAGCCAGACTGGGTACTGTCATCAGAAGCAGGTGTTTGTTGACTGGAGACAGGTCCCTGTTGGGACTGTCCAGTGCCACATGCACGTGGTCTCCTGGGGCGGTCCGATGACAGCACAGACCCAGCATTGCTGGGGCTGCTGCTGGCACTATGTGAGCGGATGCGGCCCTGTTGTCATCCGCGACGGCTGCCAGCTGCTGTTGTTGCTGGCATATGGCCACGTCGACACCTCAACTCTCCACCATTGCCCTGGCTCATGGACATATAGTTGTGGAACAGATCTAATGTGTCCCCCCAATGCCTGCCAATGACCTTGGTGAAGTTGCGGATGGCAACTGCAACATCACACATGCTGTCACTCATGGCTGTGCGACATGCTCTCAGCTCCCTCAGACCCTGTCTGGTGTACCGTCCCATACGTGACTGTGCCTACATTACAGCCCGAAACATAACTGGGGTTGAAAGACCTCTGTGGGCATGTCTGACAGGGCAGTACGCCCATGGATGCTCCCACGAGAACCCATGGACGTCTGCCTGTGTGGTACCGTGTCAGGGCCCTGGCCATGGCTGCAGTGTGGGGATGCATGTGCCACTGGTACCACATTACCCTGGTCAATGCCCACTGTATCCTGTCCATCACCTAGGGACATTGGTGACAAAGGATGTATTGGCAGGATGACTGTGCGCATTGATGGGGTCGACAGCTGTGTAGTGTCAATTGGCTGACCAATGACGGACCCTGGCACACCTACCTGTGCCATTACACAGGTATCATCATTATCACTATCCACAGCAGCTGATTCAGGTTCCCTGCTGCATGACACCAGAGCAGCACCAGAACCTGTGGGAGTAAGACAGGAAACACAGTTTACAATGTGTACACAATGCCACCACTGATGCACACATGCACACATGGGCACATGCACACATGTACACATGCACACATGCGCACATGCACACATGCGCACATGCACACATGTGCACATGCACACATGCACACATGCACACATGCACACATGCACACATGCACACACCTCAGTATATGAGATATCAACCCACAGACACAAACACACCTGCAATCAAACACATAGCACTACTGCTTCAGCCTATTATTACTATTAGTATACAGAGTATTGAAGGTAATGGTATTACACATTCACCAGCATGGATAGGCTGCCTTGCCGTTACACCAGAGGGACCTGCAGAAATGAGACATTTATTGTCAGTGGGCACAACTGTGCCATTGATACTGTGGGCATGATAGAGTTCAGTAGTGCAACAGTTAGCTTCCACAGGTGTACTGCAGATAATGAGGTTATCACCAATGCACAATAATTACCAAGATTACAGCTGCAAATCGAGGACACACCCCACACATGCATAACCTAACAGTGTACAGAATGGTCAACTATACACATGGCATGTTACCTGCACGCTCTGTGTCCTGCTGCTGTGTGGCTCCAGCCTCCATCATTACACATGTATGCTGTTGTTGTTGCTGCTGTGCTGGAGCCACAACACTCAGGAGTAGTCCCTCCAGTCTGGTGAGGGGGGGATGTCTAGCCACCCCACCACCTGTGGCAAGCTGCTGCCTGTGGATATCCGATGCACGCTGATGGACATTTCTAATTAAATCACTGCAGTGATGGTGTACCTGCTCATATGTCCGGTTATGTGTGCCTATGTAATTTACCCGACGGACCAGGTCTTGCCACAGTGCAGCCCTATCTTGCTGGTTCTGGCTGGTGTGGGAAAAGAGTACAGCGAAATCCCGCACCAGGCTCTGGAGTATCTCCTCCTCCTCTGCAGCGGAGTAGACTGGGTTCCGCTGGTGAACCATGGCCCTGAAAAGGAGAAGGGAAATATGTCAGCAATATCTGTCAGCAAACTATAGCACACATAATACACATAATACTTGACTGCAGTGATATAACGTAGGCACCATATATAGCATCTGTCTGTCTATTGGGGGATACACATGTACATGGCCAGATATCAGTGCTCATCCGACAACTGTGCAACAGTACCTGGCACACTCCATACAACAGACTAGTATACTGCAGCAGTCAACACACTGTTTCAGGTACAATATACAACCTCACACTGGGGGTTTGTATCAAGGTACTGTATGGGGAACATTATCAGCCCATGCACTGCACACGATGCACATTACATATTTCACTGGTAATGCACACTACTCTTACTTGCCATAACCCTACCTACACCACAGTGACATACAGGGTAACACAGCACAACATATGGCAATGTAGTATGTGTTGATCACAATACCTCACACACCTGTCTCTGGCCTCACACCAAGGACACACACTACCATGACAGACAGACAGTCATGGTGAGCAATCACACCAGTACACAACATGCACCCAGTCACTAGCACACTCATTCCACCTCACATATTCTATTTGCAATGTGTTCATGGGTGTGCATTGTGTCCTAGGTAGGTAGTGTGCTTTTGGCCCTGGGCCTACAGCAGCATACTGTTATGCTACCCTGCCCCTTGTGACAGATGTGTTATGATCGTATCTGCTCCTTACAAACAGTTAAACAGGGTGACTCATATGGCATATTACCTATCAGCATAACATTCAGCAGGGGTATGTCTGACATCTACTCATGGGGAGCCTTGCTTCTTAATTCTGTGTGGTCTACTACAGGGTATGTCATAGCTGTGGGTAGGGTCCTGTACCTCCACCATGTGCTCTATACTGCAGTGACAAAGACGACAGACATAGGTAATTTGTGTTGTGGATGTTGGAGGTGTTACCATGGTTGGTAGACAACTGTGATGGGTGTGACCGAACTATGTATATCCAGCAGTGGTAACCTCTATGTAGGTAGTCTGTGTGCGCTCTGTGGTGTTTGAGTGCATTGACACAGTTACTTGCATATGTCTGTGTCCTTCACCATATCTGTAGCTGTCATGGAAGGTACATACCGTGTAGGACATTGTGGAGTGTGGAGGGGTACAGTGACCTACATGTCCATAGCTGACACACCATGTCCGCTGACACATTCCATGTACAGGTATTACAGGACTAGTGTGCCACTGTGTATATCGATGTGGAGTCTATTGTACACTTGTTGACCCTGTTCCCCCCTGACACATGCAGTGGTGGGCAGGCATGTACATATGTGGTGGTTACTGGTGTCAGTGTTTTTGAATGGGGTATGGTACTCCAGTATCCACACTGGTGTTCACTCCATGCTTGTGACACCAGGCACCTGTTGCAAGACATCTGCACACATGTGCCTCACACAGTCTATATATGTATATATATATATATGTGTATATATATATTGATATATTTATATCTGTATACGGATATATATCTGTTTGTATATATGTATATATAATATGTATATATAGATGTAGATATATAAATATAGATGTGGGGAGAGAGGGGGAGAGAGTGAGAGAGAGACACAGGGTGAATGTGAGTGTGAGGAGGTGGGACAGAGAGTGAGAGATAGTCATATACAGACATATCTGTTGTCAGTCAGATCTATCTGTATATGTATAAGTCTCTACAGATATCTATATATGTGTGTGTGTATTACATATATCTGTACGTACATATTCTACCAATCTCGATGTCTGTGCAGTAAGTGAAAACCTGGTTCAAGGCTCCTGAGAGCACACCAGCGGTACCAGGCTATACCCCGTATCATGCGTTTTGGCCCAGGACTCTGGACAAAACAAAAAGGGAGGGGGTGTGTCCATATTCATGGAGGACACACACACCTCCAGGTTAGTGGCAACACGTGAAGCATCACAGACCATCCAGGTGCAGATAACCATAGGCAAACCTGCTATACAACTGGTAGCATGTTACAGACCACCCTCCCAATCTCAGGGACCACAGTCAGCCTTCCTGTAGACATTGGAGGATATGAATGTCCCACCACACACCATCATATTGGGATACTGTGACTACCCTAACATACACTGGGTGCATTATTCTACCCCAAACACCCTAGCCCAAAGGTTCCCGGAATTCACTATGTCAATAGCAATGGAACAGCTAATCACCTCTCCCACAACAGGAGATAATATACTAGACCTGATCATCACAAACATGGGAACAATGTGCTAAACACTGGAAGTATACCCCTCACTAGTCACATCTGACCACAGACTAATACCCCTGGATATACATATCCCACCTCCCCCACAACACAAAAGACTACAGTGGGAAACCTCTCACATGCCAACTTTACATGTCTTATAACTGAGTTGGTATCCTTAATGCCCACTGGGCCAGTGTAATCCACTTCCCACAATGCAGACACCTTCACATATGATTCTACAGACATCTCCAAGAATGCATGAATCATGCAATCACAAATTAAACCATGACCCTCTCCACCAAGGGCAGGCGTCCTGTCTGGTGGACCCCAGCATTGAACAAATTGTATAACAACAGAAGGTAGCTACTGCACGGCAGAGCATACTTCCATAGAGCTACAGCATCTCTCATCAGCAGTAGTAGAAAGATACGTTTTGTCGTACAAACATGCGAGGCCAACAATGAGAGGGACATCGCTATGGTCACTACAGATAACCACAAGGCCTTCCTCTGCTATGTCACACACCTGGGTGGGAACCCTCAGTTGTGTTCACAGTTAGTTCACAGTGACATACGCTACACTGAACACACAGATAATGCCAACAGTCTGGCAGACAGGTTCAGTGCAGGTTTCTCCCCTCCCTCATCCACACATGTGGAAGTACTTATCCCAGCTGACTGTAACCTCCCTGTCATCTCAGATGTCCAGCTGGGAACCACCCTCAGCGGAGCTGTAAACACAGCATCAATGGGACCCAATGGTATTGCAGGTTGCATGCTACGTGAACTGCAAGAGGAGCTACACATGCACATTACATGCTATTCAGCCATAGCCTTACTACAGCATATGTACCTGGACACTGGCATACAGCAACAGTAGTCCCACTCCACACAGGAGGCACCTCTACAGACCCTGGTAACTACCGCCCCATAAGCTTAACCAGCCTGGTCTGCAACACTATGGAAAGGATCATTATGGTACCCATACATAGAGACATTGGGGACTTAGACACTTGATGCCACCCGGTTTGGCTTTGTAGAAGGCAGATCCTGCCTTATGTACCTGGTTGACCTTTTCAAATCAGTCACTAGAGCCATTGCTGAGGGCACAGCGGTCCATACAGCCTACCTGGACTTGCCTACGGCATTCGACACAATACCGCACTCTGCCATCATAGACATGATCAACAGCTGAAATGTAAATCCATATGTCACAAGATGGGTTGCAAACCAGCTAACGGATAGAAACCCTATAGTCACCCTCACTGGTGCCATGTCAGACTCAGAGCCAGTCACATGTGGTGTCCCACAGGGCTCTGTCCTGGGACTGCTCATGTTCGGCATATCATTCTCAGATGTGGAAGCAGACATGGAAGGGTAGTGGCTGACAATGTTCAAAGATGACTGCATACTAGGCTCCATAGGCGATACACCTGCTGACACATACATCCTACTGACAGGCCTCACGGACACCAACAACTGGTGCCGGAGTCATGGCCTGACACGGCATGCCGCGTAATGTATACTCATACCCTTTTGGATGGACAAGGTACCTACATATTATCACATAGACAATAAACCACTGAGTACAGACAAAGTAATCGGAGACTTGGTGACACTGTGCAATGCTGACCTCTCATTTGACACCCATGTTGCCAAAGTGGTTGGATGGACTTCCTACCTTGCCCACCTTATCATGAAGGGATTCACATCCACATCAAAAGGGGTCATTGTACCCCTATACTCCTCCCTTATCAGGCCCATAACTGTGTACTATGCCCCATTTGGTATGTACCTCACCTGGGACTTGCAACAGCTAGGGGGACCCCATGAGTACATCACCCGGAGGATCAAGGGTTTGCAACAACTGTCATATGCTGCCAGACTAACGTAACTTATGCTCTATTCCATAGCATACTGCCTACGTAGGGGTGATCTGTGCCTGATGTAGTAGGCCATGTCCAATCTGGTAGTGATGGACATGTTCCACCTCATACAATCCAAATCCATCAGAAGCACAACAGCTATGGATTTAAACCTCAGCACACCTATGAATAGGACATACTGTAGGGACAGATCCATCACTAAGAGGTTTCCCATACTGTGGAACAGGATCCCAGTTCATGTTAGGCAAAAACCCTCACTGACACTCTTCATGTGCATTCTTGACAAGTGGATGGGAGATCATAAGTTTACAGCAGGGGTCTTCTCTGTGTCATTACTAGACGGAGGCACAGTAAACTAATGCTATTATGTAGGGGGGTCTTCACTGTGTCACTATTATACAGAGGTGCAAGTTTCTAAATCTATTCTATACACTGTCTGCAGATAGCCTAGTACTAAACTATGCCACTATGAAACTATATATGTCTATGTATTTATACATCCCTCTCTATCTATGTATACACATATGCATATTATATATATATCTATATATATATACATATATATATATATATATATATATATATATATATATATATATACATACATATCTCGATATACATACGTATACACATGTTATATATATATATATATATATATATATATATATATATATATATATATACTCCTTTTTGTTCCACATATGTATACACAGAGTAAAGTACTGCTGAACACCCATTACTGTACAACCTACTTGTACATTGCACTACAACCTATATTGCTATGTGCACATAGCTACCGTCACATACATATGTATGTGGAGCCTTCAGTGACAGTTTCAGTATGTCCCCGTCCCTATGCACATCTTCATATACATAGATACAGACCAATAACACATCTGGAGGGTTCACAGTATGTAGAGTATTATAGTAGTACTTTACATTACCTGTATTTGTTGCAGCTGTTTGTGTAGGCTTGCAGTTGCCTGGCCTGCTGTCAGCCTCTGTGCTTTGTCATTTCAGTTTTTTTTTCTTTCTCTTTCTTTCTTTTTTTTCTTTTTTTCTTTTTTTGTTCTCTCTCTCTCTCTCTCTCTGCCTCCAGTGGGTGCAATGACAGTATTGCATGTGTGGACTGGGAGTACAGGATGCTTTTGTAGGTATCTGCACATGTCCATGTGATGGCCTCTGCACCAATTGTTAGCCAGCATTTACTAATTGCATGCAGCCTGTTGTGTAGTGATTGCAGTTCTCACTGTGATTACAGGACTGTGCTATAAAAAGGTCTGTTAGGTAGGCATAACCCTTTCAAATTATCAGGGTGGGGACCATGCTGGTTTGCTGTGGACACTGTTCTGTGAGTGTAAGGGTTGGTATGTCTCTCATATTTCAGGCTGTGTTGTAGACACTGCAATGCATGTTGTTCTGTAAGCTGAGTATTCCTTCCTCCAGTGTCCTGTTCTCCGTGTGTATGTAAACTGACTCCTACGACTAGAAATACTGTGTATATGAGTGTGTGTGCTTTCCTGTGGGGATTGTGGTGTAACTGGTATATAGCAGTGGCTCTTGCAATCTGTTGTTATGGCTTCAATATTTGCCCTTTACATTCACTCCTTGTATGCCTGCTAGGTGTCTTTCCTGTAATGTGTTGCTATGGCTTTCCTATTTTCCATTTACATTCACAGCTTGTAATGCTTGCTAAATCTGTTTGGCCAGCAATTCCCTATGTGTTTGTTGTGGTAGGGTGTTACTGCATGCAGTATGGTCTGGCCATGGTGTGGGCCTTGACATTTACAGGGGTATTTGATCATGCTGCTGAGCAGGCCTCAGATACTCTCCGGTGCATCTTTTATCAGCCTCATGGAATGGTACATAGCAGTGGGTTACTCCAATGACATATTCTGATACTCTGCAGTTGTGACTGTGGGTTATTTCAAGCATATGCATTAGTACACTATTTGTGCCGTGCAGGTGGTGCATACCTTCAGTCAGTCATAGTTACCATTGCATGTGTAGTTACACCTTTCTGCCTACTGTTAGTACATTTGACAGGGTGTCAGTGGGGCACAGTTGACATTTGTTTTCACATCAGGGACATCTCTGTAACTCAGTCACAGTTGCTATGTCTGAACTCTTAACTATTCAACTATGGCAGTGTTTATCCTGCTCTGAGTATGTGTGTGGCTTGCCAGATGCTACTGTGACATTATTACCTAGTAGCTACCAACTAGCATGACTGTTTCTCAGCACACAGTACTATTTTACAAATCCACTAGATTTGACAGTGAATATACATGACATGCTTTGTGTACTAGACTTGCTATATTCCCTTTACATTAATTCCTACTGTTTTATGATATATTTCTTTCAGCACAATGTTCTTGTATAGCACTCATGGTTTAGTGGTAAGTGATGCAGACTAGTGTTTCCAAGGTCCTGGGTTCGAGACTGAGGGAGGTATTTTATTTTGCTGCTGAGTAAACTACAGGCCTTGTCATTCAGAGTTACTAAGGCACTTTTAAGCAGTTGTAAGCAGGTTAGCGCTGGTTTGCGTGGAGGTCACGCATGCGCACTGCTGCTTAGCTTCACGCACACACGCTAAGCTAAGTGCACAGAAGCGCACACCAGCTTACTACTGCTTAAAAGTGCTTACTCTCGCGCACACCTGCGCTATTTTCTTTGAAAGAAAAGAAAATGGGGAGATAGGAAAGTGGTGAAAAAGGGGTCACAAAGAGGGTAGGACAGTAGGAAAACAAGCTTGGGTTTTGCAGGAGGGATGTAGGAAAGGCCCATAGCTGCCCATTTCTTCGTCAGCAACAGCTGTGCATATGTTTGTAATTTGGTGTGAAATTTGAAACCTTCCACCCCTGAGAGAGGTGTGAGGACAACAAAAGTATTTGTTGTACAGCCAATTGTAATTGCCAGTTTACATGTCCAGCAGACATGTGCAAAATGGGCAGCTATGTATGGGGCGTAATTTTTTTGTGGGTACAGAGTGCCCTTTTTTTTTTTTTTTTTTTCAGGTGAGAGTGGTATGTCAGGTACAGGAAGTCGGTATAGCTGGGGAGGTAGGTAGGGGAAGTTAACAGACAAGACAAACAAGACGTATACAGGGGTGGTGTATGGCACATGGGGGGTTACACAATTGACGGGGACGGATGTTTGGATATCTCAAGCCCATGAGCCCACAGATGGCAACAATGGAACTGAGATCCCCACCCATGGGCAGTTGCTACTGTGCCTTCACTGCCCAGGATGGGGCTGTGCTGGGGGCTGTGTAGGCCAGGCAGCAGGCACACCCATAAGTTGTGCCACCCGTGCCTCAAGCTGGCATAGGGGCCCAAGCACAGCGTGCTGGATCTCCCTACGCACCACAGTCCGGACACTACGGTGGGTGAGTGGATGTTCTCCTCCGGCCATGCTTGCAGAGGGGGGACGAGCCCCATCCCCTGCAGTGCTTCCACCCGCAGGTGGCACAGGGCCACCAGAGGAGGGTCCGGCCTGGGCACTACTGCCAGGTGCACTCGCCAGCTGAGGTGGGAGAGGTGGGTCTGCTGGAACCCGCCTTCCCTGTCGTCCTATGTTTTGCATTATGTTATGACAGCTTGGGTTAGTAACGTACAATACCATTCACAATTAGTTGTAACAGCATGCATTAGTATTCCCATTAACCAAACACCCATAAATTCAAGCCATTGAACAGCAAACATAACACATGCATAATTTGAACAGCAATACACAATCCAACAACATGCAGGGTTGATTGATGGCAACAGGCCATCAGGTTTGGATGTATGAACAGGGCACATGTATCAATGTACATGCAAATATGTATGAACCAACAGGACAAATGTCCAAGGGAGTTAATTGTGAATGCACATACCCATTTCACATGGAATGGATTATTTGTGGTTATAGGGTAGGGTGAAGAAATATTTAATTAACAACTTCAAATACCTATACATATGCTGTACATTTCTACTAGCTGCAGATATATACACACAGTAGGTCTGCCTACAGTTTCCTATGTGATAACTACTTCAGGTTGGTGATAGGAATGTTACTGCTACATCAATATACATTTCATATTTATTCATACACATTCATATCTGGCTCTGTTCAGCTACATCATCCTGCTACATTTGCTTTATATGACTATAGACAACTGTGGATGTTTGGTATTTCAGACAACCATACTATCTACATATTGCAGACTGAGAGCAACATATCCAGATTTTGGAACACACATTCCAGCTTCAGTACTTTTTTCAACACATGTTGCTGTTTGGTTCTGCCTGTCACATTCATTTCATTCTGTACTGACTGCAGTATACTTTATTCAGGAGTTATTACTACTTTATTGGTGGATTCATACCTCTTTCTCACACTCTCTCACTTGTTTTACTTTTACAATTCAGGATGGTACTTAATTCTAGGCTTTATTGCCACGTTTTACCTTTAGTTATAACAATCCTTTCCAACAGTCTCACTTATGTCATGTTTCAGAATTTCAACAGGGATATATTTCACACATGTGTTTTACTCAGCTTCTGCAGCTGTACTTTTCAGCCTGCTGCAGGTTATGTACTATTATATTACAGGTGGGACATCTTTATTTCAGACTTGTTTCATTTTTATGTTTGGATTACAGGCTGCATCACACTTTTGTAATCAAGCAATACTTGCAAACTCTCTTACACTGTTACTTGCACATTTTATTAATTAGTGACTACACTGCACTCTTTTGCTAACTGTCATACTTATATATTTATTTACAGTTACAGGGAGAGAATTACTGACCTGCCTGGTGGTGCAACCACACCAGCCTATTGCCATAGGCTCGACGGTTCGCAGAATGGACACCTGCAGCTGTAATATAAATGAAGTAATATTGGAATACACATCTCCATAATATCAGCTAGGTTAATTACTTACATAAATAATTACATGTAACTTACTCAGTAGTGGGGCATTGGGCATTTGCCAGGCCTCCTGGATACAACGGTTCAGTCGGTCCTGCTTTCATCTCTTCAGGTCCGCATGGTGGTGATGGACCTGTTAACCAGTCCTTGGTATTCCTGTGGCACTGGTGCGATCATGTGCCAACCTGTCCCACGCCTCAGCCCTATATGCTCCCCACAGGACCTGGCCCTGCATGAGTTGGGCCTCATGATCATGGACGAGGAGCCAAACCATATATTTGGACTCCTCAATGCCCCACCTCTGTGCTCGGAAGCAATTACCCTCTCCTACACCTGACATCCTGGCTGCAAGTCGGTTCCACAATCGGTTATGCTGTGTATTCCCGTCTATGGGGCTTATATATGCCGTTTTTCCCGCACTTATCTGTGATTGGCCATTTTGGAATTGTATCAGCTTCACAAAACCTGCTTTGTCATGCTCCTCTTTCTATTCATTCATATATATATATATGCTATTACTGCATTTCTAAGTGCAACTGTCATGGCTTAGTGATTCAGTACTTTGACTATGGTGCATGGTATCCTGGGTTCGAACCTGGCCATTGCTTTTTATATTTTATGACTGTCTACACAGGCTAGGAGGTGTGTCTGTGTAAAGGCAGTTTTGATACAGCTTGCTCAACGTTGCCCACTGGTTAGCTTGTTGGCGAGGTGCGCAGCTCCGCGCAAATGGGTTACGAATGGGTTACGCTGGCTTAAGCATCATTTGGCTGTCAGCATGCATATTACGCTCAGCTCAGCTATGGGCACACAGTTTCAGAGTGTTAAAATGCTGCTCAACCCCGGGCACTCATTTTACACCTATTAAACAACTGCTCACCTACGGGCACTCATTTTACACCTGTTAAAACACTGCTCACCCACGGGCACTCATTTTACACCTGCTGAAACACTGCTCACCTATGGGCACTCATTTTACACCTGTTGAAACACTGCTCACCTACGGGCACTCATTGTACACCTGTTAAAACACTGTTCACCTACAAGCAAATATCCTCAACTTGTTAGACTGTAGCTCAGCTATAGGCACATCTGACATTTTTTTTTTTATCTCACATTTCTTCAAAATACATGGCCCATTTCATTACATTTTACATAAAATATAATTTTATATATGTACATATATGTCAGGGACTTGTTTCGTGCTTATTTCACTAAAAATAAAAATTGATGTTGTGGGGGCTCAAACCATGACTGCCTCCTCTTCAGCCTACGTCTCTACCGCTACGCTATTCATAGGTTCATAGGTTCATAGGTTCATACTAGGCTATCTGCCCTAGGGCATTTATAAGCCTAGCCAGAATGTGTTTGGCTTTCGCCACCCATTTTAAATTATTTTGCTATGCCCTTTTTCGAGGTTAGTATACTGTGCCTCTGTCTAACAGTGACACAGAAGTGATACCCGGGGTAAACCTATGATCTCCCATCCACTCATCAAGATTCCTCTTGAAGAGAGTCAATGAGGGACTCTGCCTAACCTGGACTTGGATTTTATTCCAGAGTGAAGGGAGCCTCTGGGTTATGAATCTGTCCCTCCAGCATGTCCTATTTATTTCAGTGCTGAGGTTCAAGTCTCTCGGTGCGTAGCTCGGTGGGATTTGGATTTTCTGAGGTGCAGCATGTCCATTAATTCCGGGTTGGACATGGCTTTATACGTCAGGCACAGATCGCCTCTGAACAGGCGGTATGCCACTGAGTAGAGCTGGAGTTTCTTTAACCGGGCAGCATATGGCATCTGTTTGAGCCGTTTGATCCTCTTGGTGAGGTACTTTTGGGGTCTTTCCAGTTGCTGCAGGTGTCTGGTAAGGTACATCCCAAAAGGGGCATTGTACTCAATTATGGGCCTGATGAGGGATGAGTAAAGAGGCACGATGACCTCCCCTGATCTAGATGTGAATCCTTCATGATTAGGTGGGCTATATAAAATGTTTTTCTAACCACTTTGGCCACGTGGTTGTCAAATGAGAGATTGCTATCAACTTGGGTCCCCAGGTCCCTAATTACTTCTTCTGTACTTAATGGATTACCACCTATGTGGTAATTTGTGGGCACTGTTTTTGCCAAAGGGATGACTATACACTTTTTGGCATTTAGCTTGAGGCCATGGCTCTGGCACCAGTTGTCTGTTTCTATGAGGCCCTTTTGGAGGATGCTTGTGTCGGCTGGAGAGTCGATTATGGCGCCCAGTTTGCAGTCATCTGCGAACTTTGTCAGCCACAGTCCTTCCGTGTTGGCCTGTACCTCCGAGAAATATATACCGAACAAGAGGTCCCAGGACTGAGCCTTGTGGGACACCACTTGTAACTGGTTTGGAGTCTGACATGGATCCAGCAATTCTAACCATGTGGGTTCTGTCCTTGAGCCAGTTTGCAATCCATCTAGTGACATAGGGGTTTATATTTAAGCTGGTGAGCTTATCTATAATGCCCGAGTGGGGCATTGTATCGAAGGCTTTTGCGAGATCCAGGTAGGCTGTGTGGACCACCTTCCCCTTGTCAATGGCCTTGGTGACTGTTTCAAAGAAATCAATCAGGTTTAAGAGGCAGGATCTGCCCTTAACAAAGCCGAACTGGGTAGGATCCAGTGTTTGTAGGTCCCCAATATCTTTATTTATGAGGTCCATGATGATCCTTTCCATAGCTTTGCAGACCAAGCTAGTCAGGCTTATGGGGCGATAGTTTCCAGGATCCATTGAGGTACCACCTTTATGGAGAGGGACCACTGTTGCTGTACGCCACTCTTTGGGCACATATCCTGTAGTAAGGCTGAGATTGAACAGTAGTACTATGTTTGGGCTTAGCTCTTCTTGAGTTCATGTAGGACGCAGCCGGGACGGACACCATCTGGTCCCATTGATGCTGTGCTTTTTGCTTTGGAGAGGGCGGCTCTTACCTGAGCACCTGAGATGTCAGGGGGGGCAGCACTCTGCTGGGATAGATATTTGCCCTTTTGGTGGGGAGGGGGAAGTTTGCGCTGAACCTGTCAGCTAGGATGTTGGCAATGTCTGTGGGTTCTGTGTATTTTTTGTCATTTTGGACTAATTCTGAGCATATCTGGGAATTACCACCCAGGTTCCTAACATAACTAAAGAAAGCCTTGTGATTATCCTTAGTGTCCTGTGCAATTTTTCTCTCGAAGCTGGCCTTAGACAATTTTATGTGTGCCCGTAGTTTTTTGCTAATACTGATCAGTGATGCCTTCCCTTTTTGGATTTTTGCTCTATCATTTAGTAGCTTCCTCCTTCTATTGTATAGTTTGTTTATGGCTGGGGTCCACCAGACAGGACGTCTGCCTTTGGAGGATTGGGTCTTGGTTTTATTTGGGATCGCATGATCCATGCATTCTGAAGCTGTTCATAGAATGCGTTTATAAAGCATTCTGCGGTCTGGGCCGTATTTTCCACAGACCCGGGGGCTTTGAAGGATTCCACCTCAGTTTTGAGGAGTGTGAAATTTGCTTTACAGAAGTTTTTCACTGTGGTTTTCTAGGCAGGGGTGGGGTGGGATGTGAATATCCAGTGAGATTAGTTTATGGTCTGATCTTACCAGTGAGGATACACTTCTGGTCTGGAGCATAGAGTCCCCATGTTGGTGATGATCAGGTCCAGTATGTTTTCCCCTCTTGTGGGAGTGGTAACAAGTTGTTCCATAGCATTTGAGTTTATAAATTCTAGGAACCTTTGGGCTAGGGTGTTGGAGCTAGAGTAATGCTCCCAGTCTATGTTTGGGTAGTTGAAGTCGCCCAATATAATGGTGTTTGGAGAGACCTTCATATTTTCCAGTGTTCTCAGGAAGGCCGAGTGGGGTTCCTGGGTTTGGGAGGGTGGTCTGTAGCAGGCTATAAACTGGAAGGCAGTTTTACCCACTGTTAGTTGCACATGGATAGTCTCTGATGCTTCGTGCTTTGCCACCAACCTGGAGGTGCGGGTATCTTTGATGAATATCGATACTCCCCCTCCTTTTGTGGTTCGGTCCAAGTTTTGGGGCCGAAAAGCATGCTTATGCCGAAAACCAAGTATTGCTTCTTGGTTTACTTTGCATATTTAGTTCTTATATGCTTTTCCACTGACTGCTAACTGTGGCTAAGCGCCGGGCACGCCCGCACAAACAAGCGCACTCACGGGCAAACATCTTTACAACTTATAAAAAAAAATATTAGATGTTCATTTCTACATTTTATGTCCATAGTCTGTGGGGGCATGTGTTGTGTTGTGTTTATTCACATTTAAACGGACTCTGTCATGGGGGTTTACTTTCGGGACTTTTACTCTTCTTGGGGCGTGTCCATTTGCAGGGCTCGCCCTACGGACATGCCCCCTACTGTCTTACACGGACCGTGTTAGCCTTAGGTGTGATTCAGCATGCCCTCATGCATATGCATGACATGCTGACATCACACCATTTAACTGCAGCCTCTGTATAAGCCTTGTAACTCTTACATGGAGGCTTCGTGAATCCTGCCCTATATCTATACCTAGATATAAATTTAATACCATTAACGTGTGAAAAAAAAACTCACTATGTATTGACAGATGGAACAACCATCACATGGAACAGTGCCCTTATTAATACTTAAACTCTTTCTAAGATTAACATCTCGTAAATAAAATTGATTATGTACCAGTATATCAGAAAAATCCCTAAGTCTTTTATATGCAATATTCACAAAATCAGGAAATATAGAGTTCAAAATTGTATCCCTTAAAAGCATTGGCCACAGACTACGCACTTTCTTTACAATTTCCTCAGTTATAACATTATAGGTAGTCACTAGAAAAACTTCCTTCTGCTCTCCATCTTTCACGACTTTATTGGTATGTTTATTTCCGTTTGCACAAGCATTATATTTCCCACTAACAAGGGCTCTATAAAAATCTCCCTGAGGGTTGACTGGATACCTCATATCCTTAATTTTTTTTAGCTTCACTAACCAACTGGACATCATAGCCCCTTTTAATAAACATATTTTCTGCTTCTGCTATTTCTCTGTCAAAGCTCATGTTAAGTTTACATAATCTATGAATTCGTAAAAAATCATTATAAGGCAATACCTTGACCAAATTTTTGGGGTGACAAGTACTCCTATATAAAAATACATTCCTCTGTTCAAATTTCCTATGGAGACTAGTTGTAAATCACTCTAAATGTAAATCAAAAAAATTAACTCGAGGGCCAAGCTGCATACCATCAAATCTTAAGCCCATAGCATTAGATTATATATCAATGAACAACTTAAGGGCCTCTGTTTAGCTTGCTTGACATAAAAAAATAAGATCATCAATAAACTAAAATATAAAATAACTTGTAATCTAAAAAAAAACATGCCTATAAACAAAATCATCTTCAAGTTTAGCCATAAGTAAGTTTGCATACATATGGGCAAAGGCCGGACCCATGGCAGTGCCCTGTAATTGCTGAAAAATGTCTCCATTAAAAATAAAAAAAAAGATTTTCAAACAAAACATAACTAAATCTATCAGAAAATGGGACATGGGACAGTCCCCTAAGAAGTGAAATAAGGTTTGACTACCTATTTCATGCCTAATGTTAATATGAAGACTTTTAACATACAAATATAGCCAAAACATATCCTTTTCCAAACTCTCACCCTTATTTTGTTCAAGAAATCCTGACTATCCCCAAGAAGCTGTACTCATCACATATTTTCTTTAGATGTTCATGTAACAACACACTTATGTTTTTCAAAAAATACCTCTGTGCAGACACTATAGGTCAACCACTTAGGTTGGTTAAGCTTTTATGTGTTTTGCGTACACAGTAAAAAACTGCTAAAGAGCAGTTTTCCACTCCAAACTTCTTTTCCACATCCTTAGAAGTAAAATACCCCAACCTTAGACCTTTGTCTAACAAAAGTTGGTACTTTTTAATAGCTTCAAAATAATCAGAAACATTGCATTTCCTGTAAATTTCCACATTATTCAAATGTTTATAACACATCTCTAAATACTGTGTATAGTGCATAATTACTATCTGGCTACCTTTGTCAGATGGCTTACCTACCCATCTTCTATCATTACCAAATTCCAGTAGGGCTAACCATTGCTGTTTAGTTAAGTTGAAGCATATGTTAGACTTATTCTTTGCACACAACCAATATATTTGTTCCACCTCAAAATTAAGTGTAGCAAAATATCCTTGCAGAGTATTATTTAGTAAAGGTGGAATAAAAGAGCTTTTATCAGAGACAGCATCAGTGTTCAGTTGGCTGTAAGCAATAAAGTCATCTTCAAACAAATCCTCCTGAAATGACAAGCATGAGTGAAAAGAATCATCACCACTTTCATAACAATCATTAATCACAACTTCTCCCTCCTGTTTAAAGTAATACATTACGTGCAATTTTCTGCTAAAATAAAAGATTTCACTTTTAAGCACATGTAATCTCAGTAAAGCAGTTGGTATAAGTTTAAGGCCAAGACATAACACAGACATAACCACATCAGAAATTTCATGTTTAGACAAATTTAACACATGTAAGTTATCACAAACTTCATTAATGCCAGCGTTTTCTGTTATTGCACTGTCCCTTCTTAGTAATGTTCTTTTGCTGGCCCCATTCATTACGGTCCCGTTTTCTGTTACTAAAGTCTGTCCTTGTAGAGCTAGAGTTCCGAAAGGGATTCTGCATATCTTTCAGATTTTGTGCTTTAGGCAAGGCTGGAAACTGATCCACACTCCCCTCAGCTCCAACAATCACATCTGCCTCCTCAGAAGCAGCAAAAGAAACTGAGGAAGAAGCAGAAACATGGTTACCCTGGCCAACATCATTACTGCCATTATAGCTCCTGCTTCTAGATGAAAACGATCTATTAGATTTTCATTTCAAAATAAATGCCTTATCAAAGTTATAGTCCTTAATGTCCATGTTTATTTTATAACTTTTGCACTCTACTAACAGCTGTTCAAAATCCTCAAGTCTGCCATTAATTTCTTTCATCATACTAGTAAGTTTAACTGATGTTAAAAGTTTATCTAGATCAGCACTCACCACTCCAATTTCTTCTTTCAGCCTTCGCGTCTTTAACTCATCCCTCTCAATCAGGATGCGTATCCATTGTGTGGAGCACTGGTGAGCTGCTTGTACCCATCTCTTTTGAAAATTTGTATCCTCAGCATTCCCCTCCTCAAAGGGGGTTGTAGGTGCTTTGTATGCTTGCAGACCTCTCAGCGTGATATTCAGCTGTACATACCACTAAAGGCAAAGAATTTGAATATGCATACTTGCCTCCTTCTGCAGAAGATTTTCCAGCTTATCTCTCAAATTCACAGCTTCTGCCAATAAAACAACCACAGTAGAGGAACTCAAAGTTTGAAAAGGGTTAACAAAATGACATTCTCATTCGCTCATAAAGCACTCACAAGCTGTAGCCATAGCCAAACCCTGAACAGCCGCTTCAAGTGTAGCCGAATTACCAGTACCGGAGAAATTAGAAGCACCAACTGCTTCCATATTTCTGGAGCCTCTCTCATTAAGCTACAAAACAAACTGTTGAATAGTTCTTTGACTGCCATCAATAGTATCATCCCTAAAGTGACGTGGTAGATTATTAGCAGGATCAGTAGCCATACAAAACCAACAAATACAACTAAGATAAAACAAAAAAATAAAAATACCACCAAGACCACTGATCCAAGCAATAAGCAGATTTAATTAAACACTTAGTGCCTCGGCTTACAAATCCTTCCAAGAGTAAAAACACTACAAAACACAGTTTGCTTAAATACACCATACTTCATAAAACAGTTAATCAATTAAGCCTACACTTTAAATCACATTCTTCCAATTACATTCCTTGTTGATCCCCAAAGGCTCCAAAGTACCATACTTTAAAATCAGGAGGGTTTCCTTTTTTAAAAGTTTGTTTTTTAAAGATACACATTCACCTATGCCAGCTTGTAATTTTTCCAGGACACAAACCTTAAGGGACTCAGGGTTCAAATTGTGTGCTGTCATAAAATGATTACAAGGGGATTCTCTAGTTTTTTATTTTTAATGTCCCTGATATGTTTATGTAAATGTACCCTTAAACTCCTATATGTTTCCCCTATATAAAACTTATTACATCCACATCTCAGCACGTACACTAGCCCCTCCATGTTACAACTATCCCCCGGATTCTGCAAGCCTTGCACGGCATGCAGGATTAGTGCAGGAGATCTAGCAGGCAATATGTCTGCTGTGCGATCCAGGAATAGCCTGCAGGGACGTGCACAAGCACTCCTGCACTAGTCCTGCATGGTCTCACCCCCTGTATGCAAATCACCCTATTTGCAGGAGTTATCCATGCAAATAAGGTGAATTTGCTATCAAGGAAGCTTGAAACTCATCATGCAGGACTAGTGTAATCTGTGCAAATGTACTCAGTTAGTAACCGAGTACATTTCTGCAAAATCCGAAACGGAGCCGTGACAGCTCCAAATAAAGGCTGCATATCAGTCAGGAAGCATACCAATGGTCAAGTATAAGACCTGTGGCATTGCAAACTGCTTAAAAAAAAAAAAAAAATCAACTCTTATTTTTTTCAGCCGATCTCGGCTGTTTAAGCTTAGGGCAGCGGCGCGCAAACAGGATCGGGGGGAAAATAAACCTAAAATAAGCATTCTAACTAAAATCACTATTCTGCCATTAAAGTCAATGGCAGGCAGAAGACAACATGGCCAGTGAGTAGTGGTTGCTAAGGGGGGAGGCTCAGTGTGAGACATGTAACTATGTATTAGCAGGCAATCCTATGCAAATGAGGGGAATGATAGTGAATCCCAGTTTTACCCACCATGCTAATCAGGTCCCAACAGTGTAAGAGCAGGAACAGCTTGGTGGAAACTTAGGAGTTAGCTGACATTATGGGGGGTGTAAGGTATACTATAAGTGGATTGGAGCCCTGTGGCTCAGGTGTGCTCCTAGCTAAGCACAGCTAAGCAAGGGGGTGTGTCTTTGTCTGCCTAGCACTCTTTACATTGCCTAAGTGGGTGTGCAAATAGCAGCTCTGTGCACATTTGAGCACTGTGTTTGCGTGGCATGCCCCTGGGCTTAAACTGGAAGGCAATGAGAAGGCAAACAGCAGTAGGAAGGTAATCTAGGAGAACTAGCATAGTTGGCAGGTGAAATGCATCAGAATCAGCCAATTACACAGGCAGCAGACCAGCCCAGCCTAGAGCACTACTATAAACTATGCAAACACCTTCCCCTCTGGTTTTTCCCATACTCTACACCACCAGTGTATACAAGTGGGGGACTTTTAACAAACAAAACAACAAAATGATAGGGGCTGCAATAGCTATCATACAACAACTTGTGGAAGAGGCTGAGGGTGGTGAGGATGTGACTGCTGTCAACCAACCCACAGTGAGGAGACAGAGAAGAGTGTACAGACCCAGGGTAACATACCAGGGGCTACATGAGCTGGAGATATTGGAGCACTATAGGGTGGACAGGGACCTCCTACAGCAAATTGTTGAGCTGTGCCAGCCACGCCTCACACACAGAACTAACAGAGGTGACCCCATCCCAGTGGATACCAAGGTATGTGTAGGCCTAAGAATACTAACTACAGGTACCTTCCAAAGGCCAACTGGTGATATGATGGAGATCTCACAGGTATCAGCATCCAGGCTACTCCACCAGTTCTTGGATACCACGTCAGCACATGTCGGTGAGCACGTATATTTCCCCAACACCTGTGAGGCGTTGGCCAGCAATATGCAACTGTTCCACCAAATAGCAAAATACCCTGATGTAGTGGGTGCTAAAGACTGCACGCACATATGCATCAAAGCCCCACCTGGTGAGCGGGTAGGGTATACATCAATGGCAAGGTCTTCCCCTCCATCAACTGCCAGGTTGTGTACAATGCCCAGGGCATAATAATGAATGTGTGTGCTGGCTACCCTGGAAGCTATCACGATTCCCACATCTGGCATCTGATGCAGCTGTACCACAGATTTGCCAATGGGGATATCCCTCATGGTCACCTAGTGGGGGATGCTGGATACGCACTTGAGACGTGGCTGATGACACCCATCAGAAATGCACACACACCCAAACAATAACTCCATAATGAGGAACACACACAGACCAGAATTATAGTAGAGCGTGTGTTTTGGATGCTCACGTCATGGTTCTGATGCCTGGACACATCTGGTGGAGCCTTGCAGTACTCACTAGCTACATGTACCCAAATTGTCATTGTATGTACCATGTTACACAATATGATCCTGCAGAAACAGCTGCAGCAAGAACAGCACGGGGCAGGGCCACACAGCCTCCCACCATTGCCAAGGCCTGCACATGCACAGAGTGACTCGGAGGAGGAACAACCTGAGCCTGCCCCAGTAGGCAGAAGGAGGTGATCCCAGTATGCCCTGGCCTTGGCAAAGAGGCAATGCATAGCACATACACTGACACAGGAGGGAGCCAGGGAATAACACCTCTCTCTGACTCTCACATACAGTAAAAGGGATGCCAAACATGACACTACCTGTGCTCAACCATGTGTAGGGAGTGTACTATGTGCATCTGACATAGGCAGCCCTGCAGCACCACCCCTAATACTGGGACACCCTCAAGGTAAGTGACTCGCACATGCCAGTCAGGGTGTTCACATACCTAACAACAGTCACAGCCAGCAAGACAGGTGTAGACAAACACAAACAAAGGCTGTGTTATGAGATCTGAATGATGCCTATGGGTAACCTCCCCCCCCCTAGGCCTACACAGACAGACTATAGCAGGTCAGGCAGTGGGACTTTAGTTCTGAAGGGCAGGAAGTCAGACACTAATATGTAGGTCAATCAAAGCTAAGATCTGTAGTACACTGATATGCCTCTAGTCAGCATGATAGGTTAGAATACAGAATGAAATGGAGTAACTGACATACCAGTACAGTCATAGCAAATGTGTAGAAGTATCAGGTGTGTCCCCCCATCCTATGTAGTAATGTAATAACAGTCAGGTGTGCCTCCCCAATCCTGTGTAGAAATGTAGAAATAGTCAAGTGTGCCCCCCATCCTACGTAGAAATGTAGTAACAGTCAAGTGTGCCCCCCCAACAAGTGTAGAAATGTAGAAATAGTCAGGTGTGCCCCCCCAACAAGTGTAGAAATGTAGAAATAGTCAGGTGTGCCCCCTCAATCCTATGTAGATATGTAGAAATAGTCAGGTGTGCCCCCCCCAATCCTGTATAGGAATGCAGAAACAGTCAGTTGTGCTCCCCCCAACCCTACTTAATTATGTCGTAATGGTCTGGTGTGCCCCCCCATGTGATGTACACACATCATAACAGTCAGGTCCCCCCCACACACAACCCTATGTAAAAATGTAGTAACATGTATGTGTAGGTATAATACCAGTGGAGCACAGATGCACAGAAGTGGCCAAGGTAGCAGGATAGGTTGTAGCAGCTGCACAATATGCAGATATGTGTGTCTTATGTTGGTGTGTGTCCCATATCGTGTGAGAGTGGTCGGTATGTATGCATGTATGTTGAGGTAAGCCTGGTGGCCATAGCCCACTACTGCTGATGACAGAGACAAGTCCTCACAACTGCAATGACATACACAATACCCATCAGTATAACACAAGCTAGCAGTAAGCCATTGCAAATGTATAGTGGTAATATGTGTCATCATCTGAAAGACTGACATGTCATGGCTGTTGGTCTAGATATACAAGCAGTACACAAAGGAAAGTACCCCATACATACAGTATATATTGTGTCACTGTGAAATGGACACACCCTTGGAAAAGTACTTACAGGTATGCATCACATTATCTGGTGCTGTAGTAGGGGATACTGGTGTTATCTGCCCAAACATGCGCAGATCACAAAGGAAGTAAGACTGATGTATTGGTAAACAGCTGATGTACCTGCACATGCAAGCATAACTGGAATGCCCAATGTATATGTGTGTGTCAGATGCAAGTAGTGTCCATAGCACACATGCACTCAGCTCATGCAAACACCACCCACAGGCACCTCTCTGGTCATATCCCTGCTATGGGGAATGGGTACAGTAAGACCCCACCTGTATATGGCAATAGCGGATGACTGCAGCATGCAGTGCAGGTGTCCCATGCAGGTGTGTCCCTAGCTGTAGGTAGCACACTGCCAGCATCTGCACCAACTGAGTAAAACTGTTAGGAGGTATTGGCATGAACACCTATCAAACCTACCCTGTCACCCCAGGGGAATATAATGTATGGTGGTCTGGGACTGTAGGACTGACAGAATGCTACGACCTGCCACATCAGGCATGCAGCAACACCTAATGCCCCACAGGCATCTGACAAAGGCCTGTGTCTCACACATACTGCCAGTGCATGTTATGTCACACACACCCAAATAACAACATAACACACTCCACATAAGCCATATGCAAGGCCATGTGGACAAACCACAATAACATATCCACCATGTCCCACTGCATGAACTGTGAACCAACACTAACACACACCTGTGATGGGGTGATAGCCTTAGGGGAAGTATCAGAGAATGTATGCATAATGTATGGAAGAGGTTAGAATAACAGGGGAGGTGGGAGCATGGGCAGCATGGAATATGCAGGGTCCAACACCAAGCTGTGTGCACACACTATCCCTGGCTGCAAACACATACATGGGTGGCTACACACCTGCCCATACACCATAATAGGGTAAATGTCCTGACCCATGGCCGCTGCCCCTGGCTGACCTGTGTGAATCTGTAAAGCTGTGAGGCATTGCCACAGCAAGATAAGCCCATACTGTCATGTTGATGGGCATACAAGTATGGGATCCTCTGCCAGTACTGTACCAGGGTGCTGAACTTGATACACAAACCCAGCACCAGGTGTCTGCAGCTCCCCCTCCAGAATGGCATAACTTACCATGAATACATAGGTGTCTGCCCCCAATACCAGACACAGCTGCAGTCACCCTTGTCCACCAGGACATCAGTGTGAGCAAGAGTGTCCACCTGACAGTACATTAGGACAGAAATCATCACCGTGTATAACATCTGAATATCTCTGCTAAGAGCAGTACCATGCAGTTGAAGTAGCACAGACACAATCACCTACAGTACACACTATCCCCTGCACAGTTTGTCCCCATATTGCCAAATGATTGACGGATACCCTGCAGAAACAGTATGCTACCTGTAAGTGTAGCACACAAAGGTCTGCACTGCAGTACAAACTACCTGGACCCATTCCACACATTGAATACAGACGGGCATACTGGGCATGCTCAGACACTTAGAGAAATTAAGGCAATCTCAGTCAACAACATACTGAAAGGTCATACTAGGCATGCTCATACACTTAAACAAATGAAGGCCATTTCTGCAAACATCAGTGGACCAGACATATTTGGCAGTCGCAGATGTTAGTGCAGACACTCCTCAGTATGCACCACTCATGTTTTGCACACACAGTGGATAGGAATACAGACATTTATCTAAGGAAAACACACTACAATAAGCCAAACATAGATGGACATAGATGTGTGGAAGAGGGTGACTGTGACAAGGAGTCATTCAGGCCTGTCCCACCCAGCACAGAGCCAAAGGGCCACAACCACATGAGGTTCAGATGTCACTCACTGTAGATACTAGACACCACTATCTGTCAGCATTACATACTACGTGGTGCAAGTGCTAGCTGTGCAACATGACTGTACAAGGAAGTAGTCATCTAGCAGCTGTATACACGTACCTGTGGAATATGACCCTGCGTATGCACACATGTGGTGTGTCAACCTCTACATGAATGGGTTATGGCCTATGCACACACAGTGCCTTCCCCATAGCCCTACTATGACAAGCATGCTGAGGTCATCCACTGTGAAATACACCTTTGGGAAAGTTGTAGGCCAGTAATCTCCGTGGTGCATCCTATAACTCCGTACTGCTGTAGTGTGATAAACTAGTCAGGTAGGAATTCCAATCCCAGACATGGCAAGTGTGTGTATGTGTATGTGTGTGTGTGTGTGTGTGTGTGTGTGTGTGTGTGTGTGTGTGTGTGTGTGTGTGTGTGTGTGTCTGTTTGTCTCTGTCTGTGTAGAGAGCAATGCTTTTTAGGCTAGTCACCCTCCCTACAATTCAAATGCCCTACTTTGGCAAGACTGCTGATGTCATCCACCTTGAAATACACCTTTGCGAAAATTGTAGTCCAGTAATCTCTGTGGTGTGTACTATAACTGCATACTGGTGCTGTGTGATAAAATAGTTAAGTAGGAGTTCTATTCCCAGACATGGCAAATGTGTGTGTTTCTATGTCTGTGTAGGGAGCAATGCATTTTAGGCTAGTCACACTCAGTACAATTCAAATGCCCTACATTGGCAATCCTGCTGATGTCATTCACTGTGAAATACACCTTCGGGGGAGGGACACTCCAGCAATCCTTGGAGTGTGTCCTATAACAGCATCAAGCTGTAGTGTGATATAAAACTTTGGGAGGGGTTCTACTCCAACACATGGCAGTGGTGGATGTTTTGTATGTGTTTCTATGTCTGTGTAGGGAGCAATACATTTTAGGCTAGTCACACTCAGTTCAATTCAAATGCCCTACTTTGGCAATCCTGCTGATGTCATTCACTGTGACATACACCTTTGCGGAAGAGGCACACAAACAAGCCCTGTGGTGTGTCCTACAACGGCATCATGCTGTAGTGTGATATTGAACTCTGGTAGGGGTTCAATTTCCACACATGGCAGTTGTGGATGTTTGTATGTGTTTCTATGTCTGTGTAGGGAGCAATACATTTTAGGCTAGTCACACTCAGTACAATACAGATGCCCTACTTTGACAATCCTGCTGATATTATTCCCTGTGAAATACACCTTTGGGGAAGGTGTACGCCAGTAATCTCTGTGGCGTTTCCTATATCTGTGTAGTGTAATATACTAATTAGGTAGGAGTCCTAATCCCAGACCTGACAGGTGTGTGTGGGTGTCTGTGTTTGTAAGTCGTATTCTCTGTGGAGGTGAATGTGATTGTGTATCAACTGGACTCAATGTGGAGTGGGTTTTGCATATTTCTTATATGATGGCCCTAGTATATATCACAATATCCACTGTACAGGGATAACAGATGTGAAATAGCCAATAGGCTGGGGTGCAAATCCATACCCCTACATGTGACATCAAGGCCAGACAAACAAAGTTAGTAACCCTAGTATAACCCAGAGAAAACTCTCAATCCATGTGTCATACACACACGCACACTTGCCTAGGCAACAGCCCCTATGGTGGTAGTACCCTGCATATTGCCCACTGATAGTAGCCATGGTGTGATTGCAGTGGGCTACAGAAGGCATGGCACCCTGCCCATCTGTCCAATAGGCACATACATGCTGACAGTGCACCTTTCCCATGTTCCCCACTGGACACCTGCAACACCTGTTGCGCCATCAAATGTAACACACAAAGAATATGCCATGCCTGAAAACATGCCCTGCATGGGCAGATGTCACTGACACCAGGGAATGCTGGTATCATGCTATCAATGTAGGTGCAGAGTAAACTTGCTGTCCATTACCAGTTCCTGTCACATGAGGCCAGGACTGGAACATCTGATGATAATCTGTGTACACAACATGAGCCAGACACCCCAGGTACAGTTCCACATGTCACCGTACATACATGTGGGAGGTGTGTACATCTCAGACACTGTCCATGTCATGCACTTAGGAACACATACATGGCAAGCACTGCACAGCATTGGCCACACCCAATAATCACCCAAGTGACAGGATGGTGAATACAATACCCACCTGTGTGGGCAACTCCAGAAACTACACCCCTGAGCCATGATGCAGACCATTGTCATGTGGGATGTTGCCAAGGTATACCCATCACCTAGCCTTGTATAGCTGTCTGGCACAGTCGACCACTACACACCTGTGAAGCAATGCACCCATGCATGTCAGTACTGACACCGTGTGCGTGTGTGTGTGTGTGTGTGTGTGTGTGTGTGTGTGTGTGTGTGTGCGTGTGTGCGTGTGTGCGTGTGTGTGTGTGTGTGTGTGTGTGTGTGTGTGTGTGTGTGTGTGTGTGTGTGTGTGTGTGTGTGTGTGTATGTATTGTATGATGTGCATGATCACATTTAAATTCACTGCAACCCCCACTGGCATGCTGAAGCATGCTGTCCAATGTCAGACACCTCCACATACTCTTTGCCCATATAACCTCTGTATGACCCCTGTGGTGCATTTGATTCCTGCACAGTAATGTGTTGTGGCAATCTCACTAGTGATGAGTTGTATTCCTGTCTCTGCCAAGTGTGTCAATGTGTGTGCATCCCTGTGAGATTGTGACTGTGTTGATACTGGCACCTGTTCATGCAGACAGGCACGTGTACTACACCTGCCATATAGCTACCATATCAATGGGTTGTTGATGCCACTCATCATCTTATATATGTTTTGAGGGCTGCTCAACATCTAACCTATGTGGTGCATCCAATAACTGCATAGAAATGTGATAACACTACATAGTTATGAGGGGATCGATACCATGTGCTGGTAGGTATGTGACACAAACATGCTTAAGTTTTACTCTCCCACCCCTCCCCGACTTACTTTGCCTCTGTCTGCCTCTCTCACTCCCTCTCTGGTGAATGTGGAGACCTACACCTGCTTTGCTTAGGTAGCAGCATGTGTCTTTTAAGTGATGCTCTTGATCAGTTGATGGCCTCTGCATGAATTGCAGCCCTCCTCTAGCTTATTGCATGTGAAACAGCTGTGGTAACATTCCCATTGCCAATTGCATGGAAACAGACTCCAGTATCTAGGAACATCACATTGGTGTTGGGCCTTTACATTCACTTTGAGCAGGAACTCATTCTGTTGTTTGGAAAACAGCATCTCAGATGGATTGGGGATTTACTTCTAACAACATACACTGTGGAAACAGGGCAACACACGGGAGGGGGACGTGCCTGACCTGACTACAGACTGGAAGTGTTGCTGTACTGCATCTGGAGAAATTTTGGTTTAACAGGGTGTGTGTGGATATGGCTGTCCTACATGTTTTAATAATGGCCATATCAGTGTCATGTTTATGAGGGAACTCCAGCTGTAGGGTCATCTGCAGACTGTGCAGTGTGTGGTGCCTTTTGTTTCATGTGTTACCCACAGAGCACCTATCTGTGGAGTGCAGAAGGTAGTGTGAGGACTGCAGTCTGTAGCTGGTGACAGCTGTGAGAGTTACTGACTTCATATCCCTCATAGGACATATGTTGCAACAAACCCTGTTACAACAGTAAATGTATGATATTATCACAGCAACATGTCAATATTGGCCCTGTGTATGTGCCTCCAGCCACAACTCTGTCAACTTTTGTAGATATGTCATGCAGTAAAAGGTGCATATGTGCTGTACACCATAATTATTGACATCATAACTGATAACAAACCAGTGAGATTTCAGACTGCTACACATGTTATGTATAGTAGGGGTTATATTTGAAGACATCACCTGGACATTCTGTGGTTGTGTGTACAGTACTGAGATCTGTGTACGTAAGGTGAATGTCGACAGTGTGTGTATTGATAAAATGTACTTTGGCCTAAGTACAGACTGTGGTAGATGTCATTGTTCTTGGTCCCTTTCTATCTTATGTTACATGCTGCTCAACTGTATGTTACCCTATTGGCTTACATGTTTGTAGGGCCATACACACACACATGTCACATACCACAGACAGGCATCAGACCACACTGTGTAGTGGCCTAATATATGTGGGGTTAATGTGGGAGTGGCACATATGAAGGTGGTGTTGAACAAATAGTCCATATACTGTAATATAACGCTAGCTTACCATACATGGCTGTGACTGTGTTCACATTGGCTGTAGTTATGCATTTTAACACTGATGTATCATACTCTGTGCTGTGACATGCCTGTAGAGCCTGCTATATATGCAGGTACATGTGCATTCCCCCATAGGAAAAGTAGGCCACTGTTGAGCCAGTCTGCCTGCAGCCTGCACAGTGCTTTGTTACATGCCTAGCAGCTTACTGTACGTATCCAGTGAGATGTCATGTCCAGATACTTGCCAGATGTACTGCTGCCGGTCTACTCTTAACAGTCATGTATGTCTTACAGAGAAGTGGGATGCTGTACAGATGTATGTCAATATCTAGTGGGTAGTATGTGGCCATGGCACCTCTGTACCAGTGGTTAGTATGTGTCAGGACAGACAGGGGTGTGTGAATGCATAATCTATGGGGTAAAAATCTATATCAGTCATTACGTGTTATACCCATCTACATGGCTGTTAACATCCCCATTGTCAGGCTTGGTCCACATATCTTGCACTAAGAGATTCTGTGTACACCTCTGGACTGTCCAGAGTGTGTCAGAATGTTGACATTTATTGGCCAATATCTGTGCTGTAGTCCACAGGAGCATTATGTGCTAGCAGCGGTACTGTACTATGATGTCCTTAGGATGCCTGTCAGTAGCCAATAGCACACATGTTAAAAGTAGATGTGATGTGACCTCCACATGCACCATGTCTGTGAAGACAATCCCTATTGCAGTAGCAATAGTCCACAAATATACCTGCTATGCACACTTGACATCCCCTTATACTATGGAGTTGGGACTATAGGGGCTGAGGAGGGCTACACTCCATGTTCAGGACATATGGTGAAAATATATGTTTATATAATTATCGAGATATCTATATAGATATATACACATATACATATCGACATATATAGATGGATATGTATATGTACACATGTATATATATATATATATATATATGTATATATATATATATATATATATACATACATATACTGAGCAATATATGTCTACACATATACAGATAGAGATACATATGCACATATATGCATGGATATCTACATATATATATATTGACAGTAGTAGGTATATCAGAATAAATATGTATGCACATATAGTTATAGATATTTACATATATACCAACATAACTAGGCATATCTGCACACATAGGATGTGCATACATATATAGCTATATAGACATATAGCTATATATACATATATCTATATATATATATATATATATATATATATATATATATATATACATATATATATATATATATATATATATATATATATATACACAGACACACACACATATATATATATATATATATATATATATATATATATATATATATATATATATATATAGATATACATACAAAGAGATGTACACATGGCCATATATGTGTAGCACTATACAGATGTTTATACAGACATTATACAGACATTTGTATGAGTATACATGTGCATGTACATGTAGACATATATAGACCTATTATATGTATACAACCATATTTCTGTCATGAGTAAACCTCACGGTTGTGTACTCCCTCCCAGATGTATCTCACCATATGTATCTGCTATGTGCACATTATGGTAAAACAACATATGTGATGCAACAGTCATACTCTGAAAATTATGTTGATCATATGAACTTTTGATCATATGAAGTAGATCCATATATATTAATATATTTACACACACAGGTAAATCTACATGTTAGAATACATTCTCTATACTGTTGAATGACTGGGCTGGATGATATGTTTGTGAATACATCAGGGGTGTATATACCTGACATGGCTTAGTTGTAAATCACTTTGTCTATGGTGTGCAGGGTCCTTGGTTTGATCTTTGCTGAGGCTGTTTCTTTTGTTGCTGGGCAGAACAAGGGCCATTGGCTACAGAGTGATTAAGGCACTTTTGAGCAGTTGTAAGTGGGTTTTACCTGGGTTTGAGCAGAGGTAAACACTGCTAACTTCTGGTTATAGTTTCTTATACTCAGTTAGCTTTTAAGTTGCTTAAACTGTGTAGGCATTGCTTACTCCCATGCAAACAGGCTTAAACCCGTTTACTGCTGCTCAAAAGTGATTATTCCTACTTACCCTGCACTAATTTCTTTAAAAGAAAAGAAAAAGGGGTTGATAGGAAAGTGGTGAAAAAAGGGGCACAATGAGGGAAAGACTGTAGGGAAAATAGCTAAGGATGTGGAAGAAGGGTGTAGGGATTTTCCAAAGCTGCCCATTTCTTCTACACAACAGCTGAGCATATACACTGAATTTGGAGGTAGATTTGGACACTCAAACCCCTGGGAGGGGGTGAGGACAACAGTAATAAGTTGTGATGCCAATTAGACCAGATTACATGTGTCCAGTGGACACATATGCGAAATGGACAGCTATGAATGGGGCGAGATTTTTTTGTGGGAACAGATTGCCCTTTTTTTTTTCATGTGAGAGTGGGATGTGTGGGAGGGGTGGTAGGTATATTTGAAGAGGTAGGTTGGATAGGTTAACAGACAAGACAAACAAGACGCGTACAGAGGCAGTATATGACATGTGTGGGGTAAACACCTTGATGTGGAGGGGTATTTGGAAATCGGAAGCCCATTTTCCCCCTAGCAGAAACAGTGGGACTGAGGTCACTACTACACCTTCACAGCCCCGATGGTGGCTGTGCTGGGGGCTGAGTCGCAGAGCCAGACTGATGCTCTAGTTGTGACACAAGGCCCTCGAGTTGGAGTAGAAGATCACCAATCTGCTGGTTGATCTCTCTAGGCACCATGACCCTGACCTGGCGACAGGTGACAGGTACCTGTCCGTGCCCACTCTGGGGGGGGGTGAGCCCCATCCCCTGTGGCGGTTCTACCTGAAGTTGGTGCAGGACCTACGAACAGGGAGGTCCCAGGTTGGGCCCCAGATATGCTGGTGCCTGGTGCCATAGACAGATGAGGTGGGAAAGGTGGGTCCACTGGGACCACCCTTCCCAAACGTGCTATAGTGTTTAGATTTCATCATCATATGTGGGTTAGTAACAGTCAACACATTCCAGGGTTAAGTATAACAGCATGCTTAGATATTCCCATTAACCCAGACACCAGATCCGGAACATTTGCATAGCAAACAAAACACATGCATTTATGGGATCACAGTGGTAAAAAGAACAGCATGTAGGTACATTGTTGGCACAATGCCACCCATGTTGGAATAATTCAATATAGCACATGCATGGGAACAATTAAAATATTTATCAAACGATTGGACATCATCAGAACATAGGTGTCATTACATACCAGTTGGGGTGGGTATGTTGATTATTGTTGGATATATGGTTGGGGGGAGAGAAAGATGTCAGTTAACAACTAGTATATTCCTGTAGTCCGCATTACTCTCCTAGTCAGTGCTGTTATTTGTACCTTACAAGTCTTACTACACTACCCTATAGCCTTAGTTTGGACAGTGATATGGCTGTCGTCATCGTTACACATGAACCGGTTTTACCTGCAGTACACACCTCTTACCTGGTATACCTGTAGAGGGAATGTATGTTAACACTAACTGGTTCTACACATACTCCTGGATTCCGGGTTGATGTTGTTCCCATAGCTATCCAACTCTTTCTGCACAGACTCTGGCCATGTGTTGACCACATGCAGGTGTGCCGGGACATATCTAGAATATTGCCCTCTTCAACCTTTAGTGACCTGACACGCACAAATACATGCTTTGCTACACAGTTATGTTATGTAGCACAGTGTGGGTGACAGTGATCAGTGATACTTTATTATTCAGAGAAACTGCAACACTCACAATTTCCTACAATACTAGAATGAACAGTACCAGTACAGGTTATAATGGTCTTTATTTCTTAGCACAGTGTTCGTATCCGACTTGCCTGTGGAAGCAATGTTTATTAGCACTACCTGACTGTTGCCACACAAACTTCGAGATTACACATTAGTATTATGCACATACATCTCACTCTGTTACTGTACACACTCTGGTCACAGCTTAACAACATGGGGATGTAGATAGTACATACCTGGCATATTAGTCTGCTAAAGGTTTCGGGAGTTGCTAGTGACAGGTTTGTTCTCATAGATGTTTGACAATCACTTGCATTCCGTTTGCTGGCTAAACATCTGGAATCATCCCACAGACCTACCAGGGGGACAGGGGACAGGCAGCAGATATGGGCCCATATACTGGACATTCAGGCCTCATCTGTACAGTTGTGGGGTATGATTCTGTATGCAGCCTACATCCACTCCCAGGATTCAGACCATGGCTGTGTCTGCTACAACTTAAACACTGTCCATCACAGTTGTGTCTGCTATATAGATATTGCTGTATATCTCCTAACTGCTTTCTGTCTTATTAATCCCCTGTGCTTTTGCATTCTGACCTTGTATTATAACACTCTTATGCAGATCTCCTACACAGTAATATTTTGTAGGACAGTGTGGCCGAAAGTGCTGTGTTATACCTCATTATTCAGAGTAACTGCATCAGTCGCAATGCCATACAATATCAATGTAAACAGTACCAGTACAGGGTATCATTCTTGTATTTCTGGGCACAGTGTTGGTATCTGACAGACCTATGGGAGAAATGTTTGTTAGCACTACCTGAATGTTCCCACACACAGTACCAGATTCCACATTACTATTATGCACATACAGCTCACTCTGTTACTGTACACACTCTGGCCATAGCTTGACAACTTGGGGTGTAAATGGAACAGAAGTGGCTTTTTAGTCTCATAAGGTTTTGGTGAGTTGCTAGTGTGCCAGCTTTGTTCTCATAGATGTGTGTCAATCAGTTGTAGTCCCTGTTTCCTGCCTATATGTCTGGGATCATCCCACTGATATCCCAGGGGGCAGGTTGATAGGCAACAGATAAGGGCCATTTTACTGGACATTCTGGACATATCTGTACAGTTGTGGGGTATGATTCTGTATGCAGACTATTACCATTGGCATGATTCTAACCATGGCTGTGTGTGCTAAAAATACAACAGTTCACATCTCAGTTGCATGTGCTATTTGAGTTTTGTTGATTGCATTTTCTCTGTTTTCTGTCTATGTGTCTCTCAGTTGTACTAAATGGCCTTTAGGGATTACACCTGTCATATACAGGCATTCCTACACATTCAATTTTTGGTGCACGGTGTGGGTAACAGTGCTTAATACAACAGTACTATTACATGATTGCAAATCTACATTACCATATGATACCAGAGTATACACATGCAGTCCAGCAGTTAGACCTTTATTGTCAGGCTGTTACGCTTTTATTTATATACAAACTATATGAGACTCTTCCTGCCATATTCTCTGGTGTATGCAGTACTTGCCTTGAACAATACAGGTTTTATACAGGCAATTGATTTACTACTACTTTTAATTTTATTTGCTGTGACAGTAAATGCATGAGTATTACTGGCCTGCCTTGCATCACAGCCTCGCCAGGAGACTGACATGTGCCTCCTGGTTCGTGGCCCGCTCCATTGCAGCTGTGGGGGACATAAGAGGAATATTTAGCCATACCTATCTATGATATACCTGAGCTGGCAATTATTACACACATAGTGGGGTTATACTTACACACATCTGGAACATCCTCTGCCGCTCTAGCCTCTTGGATCCACCACTCCAAGAGGTCCCCCTTACGCCACTTCAGGTCAGCATAGTGATGCCTGATCTGCTCAACAATTCGGGGTATGCTAGTGGCACTGGTGAGGTCATGGGCAAGATGGTCTCAGGCCTCTGCCTTATATTGGCAGCCCTGGTACTGGCCCTGCAGCAGTCTCTGATCATGGTCTTTGAATAGGAGTCCTGCCATGACTCTGGACTCCTGGATGCACCAGTGCTGTGCCTGAAAGCGCACACCTTCTCCCATTTCTGGCAAGGTGCCTCCAAGAAAAAGCTACAACCAGTTATGAGATGTATTCCTGCCTCATGGGTTTAAGTAGGCAGATTTCCCACACTTTTCCATGATTGGCTAGTTTTGACAAGGCTAGGCTATGGGCAAGCCTGCTTACCTAGGTTTTGTATTGTTTAAAGGGGCTTAACACTAGGCACTTTGAGTTCTCTGGCCTACACATTACTTACACCTCCTAAGCTGGCCTGTGCAATGCTTAGCATTTCTTACATTAGACTTTGCATAATAATTCCTTTTTGGCATTGATTTATTATTCATTACACCTTATATGTATGCCTGGTATCCATGATTTATGTGTATGTACACTGTATGCGGTCCTTGTGTTTTATTGGGGACTTCAACACTCTATTACAATTACATCTGACTTCTGGGCTTACTGCTGTACTCCAGTAAACATATTTATGTTATGTAGTGGTTTAAGGTACATATGTCTCTATACTGATTCCTTTCACAGGTTCAGTTTGGTTTTACTATGGTGAAGACTTGTTTGCTGATACCACAGCCTTCTGTACTTCTGTGATGGCTTGATGGTTAACTACTGTGACTATGGTGGCAAGGGTCCTGGGTTTTAAGACTTGCATACCTGTTTATTTTGTTGATGGGCAGAACAAGGGCCATTGGATACAGAGTGATTAAGGCACTTTTGAGCATTTGTAAATGGGTTTGCATGGGTTTTCGCAAGGGTAAGCAATGCTAACTTCCGGTTGCATCTGCTTACAGAGAGTTAGCTTCAGAATTGCTTAACCTGTGTGTGCATTGCTTACCCCAACACAAAATGGCTTAAACCCGCTTACTAGTGCTTAAATATGCTTACTGCTGCTTAGTGGTGTTAAATCTGCTTACTAGTGCTTTATTCATTATGATACTGACACCTCACATGTGCATTTACTGCAGTACTCCAGTTTATAAATATATGTTATTTAATGGGTTATTCAACATAAATATTAGTCATAACATGCTTTGCCATGGAAAGTGCTGCAGTGGGACTCAAACCAAGAATGCCTGCTGTTAAGGTGAATGCTCTGCCAACTGCACTGTTGCTATGATGCTTTTTTTTCTCTATATCTTCTTTGTTATCTTCTTCAGCCATTTAAGCTGCATTAACCATAGTTAAGTGATGGGCACACCCGCGCAACTATGGTTAGCTGTAATCGGAGTTAAAAAAAAAGAAACAGGTTTGTTCATCTTATTTCTGTATACTTTTGCTGTTGTACAAGAGGGGCACTGTTGGTGGGGATATGCGAACACCTATGAGCGGTCTCGCTCATTTCTTACCCTTTTCTTCTGTTCTTTATTGCAGGGGCATGTATATTCTGAGACCTCTGCTCTCAGACACGCCCCCTGCACTCTTACACACTCCAAGTAAGATTAGGAGCTCAGGAAGCGCGCCTCATTACTATGCATGGCGCGCTGTCATCCTGCTCCTAAACATGCAGCAGTAAGGTAGTCCTGCATGGAGGAATAGTAAATTTGGGGGTATATCTATACCTAGCTGTAAATTTAATACCATTAATGTGGGAAAAAGAACTCACTATGTATTGACAGATGGAACAACTATCACATGGAACAGTGCCCTTATTTATATATAAACTCTGAATAAGATTAACATCTGGTAAATAAATTTGATTATGTAGCAGTATATCAGACACATTCCTAGCTCTTTTATATGCAATATTCACAAAATCAGGTAATATAGAGTTCAACATGTTATCCCTTAAAAGCATTGGTCACAGACTACGCACTTTCTTAACAATTTCCTCAGTTATAACATTATAGGTAGTCACTAGAAAAACTTCCTTCTGCCCTACATCATTCACAACTTTATTGGTATGTTTATTTCCACTTGCACAGGCATTATATTTCCCACAGGCACTATAAAAATCTCCCTGTGGGTTGATTGGATACCTCATATCCATAATTATTTGTTTAGCTTCCCTAACCATCTGGACATCATAGCCCCTTTTAATAAACACACTCACATTTACTGCGGGGGATGTGCATGCACCATTGTTTATTTCACCTGCTTGAATTTAAATGTGGCTGTGAGATGGCTTGCCAAGATCTAGCCACTTATCTATGCTACAACCATGATGAGAATTATAAGTAAACAGAATTGTATAGAATATAGGCAAGGTTAAACAAATTAGATATGTGAGTACATGCATACAAAGAAGTATATAATTACATACTGTTTGTATAAAATATGTATTATATTCAATGTATATGACTGCTAAAAAAACAAAAAAGCACAAAGAATGAAAAAGACAAACTGATCGAATCAGTTTACTCCACTCTTTAATAAAAACAAGTAACACTTAAGCTATTTTCGTTTAGTCCATTGACTAAACTTCATCAGACAATGTTCAAAATAAAATAATTACAACCTCAAATACAGGTCCTAATTTCCACATAATTAAATGAGTAGCCCTAATTTCAGAATTAAAGATACATTCCAATCCTAAAAAACACAATACACAGTTCGCTAGTGATGCTGTTACGTCTTTTCAAAGGTATGAAAATGGCACTTATAAAAAATGATAATGAACAATAAATAAGTTGTACAACTATTAAAATAATATAAGATGTAAGTGTCTGAACCTATCTAACAGAATGTTCTATTTTTTTGTAAATGACTTCCTTCCAATATAAATATGTATAGTAATGTATAGAGGAAACTCTACCAACACAAAAATCTAACTAAATAATAATAAAACACCCCTGTTAATGTGTCCCCCCCCTTTTTTTATTTTTGAAAAAAAATTACTTATAGTTACATAAGGAGAATGGAGAAACACATCAGGATCTACTTGGTTATCTCAGAAGACTCTTAAGCTTTAAAATACATGCTATTGAACAAAACTCATTCAATCCAGGTGGCTGGTAAGAATTAAGTCTAAATTGCCAAAGCAATTCTAATTTCTCTAATAACAGGGAGAAAGGTCCACCCCTAGTGTCTGGCCTAATACAATCAATGACACGAATCTTGAAAGAGTGCCCTTGAAACTCAATACAGTGCCTGGCTAATGGACTCTCAAGTTTTCCTCTGCTGATGTAATAGGAATGTTCATAGACCCTTTCCCTGAATTTGCGGTCAGTTTTACCAACATAAAATGCTGGGCAACACTGGCACTGTGCCAGGCATACCACAGACTTAGAATTACACTTAAATGTGTCTTTCGTGTAACAATATTTCCCTCTTATTGTAAATTTAATACCTGTTTCTATGTACTTACACTGATTACATGCTTCACATTTGTATGTACAAGGGTATTTTCTGGTGATTGCCTTTGAAGTTTCTGTAAAGTTCTTCAGATTTTGCTCTTTCCTATAAATGACTGATGGTTATTCTCCGACCTTCCCCCTAGATGTCCCTATCATTGGTAAGTAGTTCCCAGTTATTTTACTAAAATCCTTTGTAGTCCTTGTGCTTCAGAATTAAAAGTAGTAATAAAGCTCAAGGAATAATGCAGTCGGGGTCTATCCTACTCAATGGCTGATATACTTCCCCTTCTGTTAGTATCCACCTGTTCTACATTATGAGATAGTAAAGAATCACTATGGGACATATTATTAACATTAACAGCATAATTTTGAGGAGGAATGTGACACCCTGAGACTTATGTTCCTTCAGAGAGGGTACCCCAGTCACTTATTTACAGAACTTATTCTGGAGGTCAGCGAGAAACAAAATTTAAGCCTTTTTAAGCCGATTCTTGGTCGGTGTAGTTAAAGTAAATGATGAAGGATACTAAGTTAGAGGAGAAATAAAATTACCCAGGTGTATATGATCAGTGACAAGCACATTACAATTGTCAATGCCACTCCTACAGTTGTCAGTGATTTGCTATGTGAGAGGCTGCAAGAAAATTGTTTGTGTCTTTCGGCTTTTCCGGGTTAGGGGTCACCACAGCGGAACTTCGGTCCGCTAATGATTGGCAGTTGATTTTTACATACTGGCTTGCCAGGCCTGATGCACAACCTTCAATGAAGGTACGCCCATTCACACAAGTCTCCACGCAGAAGACGCTCTAGCTGAGAATCGAACCGGGCAGCGTCTTACGGTGAGGTGACAACGCTACCGCAGCACCACCACTGCGGGTTGGTTGCAAGAAAATACTGGTATAAATTATTTTTTTCACCTTTATTGTCAGATTGACATTGGAGCATATTATTATTATTTTCTTTAATTAAATTAAAAAAAGAGAGCAGAGGAAGCAGACAAACTGTCCAAAGTAAGATTAATAGAACTTATGTCACAAAATGAACAGTTTCAGGTGGAAATAGTATCTAGCAGAATAATTTACAATGTTCCACAAGCATACATTTTTAGCCAGATCACTTTTCTTTTCACCCAAATCTCATATTTTAATATTTATTCCTTAGCCAAGTGTATGTAAGTGTGACCACAGTGAACATTGCCAGAACAGTTTAATTAAATTTTGGTCTTTCCTTTGGGAGAAGAGAAGAAAAGCAGTGCTTATCACAGGCATTGCACATTCTGATGCATGGAATCAATGTGTTGGTGAAATGCCAACTTAATTAATTGCATCTTTAAAGAAACACCACATTTCCATTGCATACAATTTGTAGTGACATTTCTACTTAAATGTTGCGCCATCAACAATGGAAATAAAGACAGATGAAAGAAATTATGTCAGAACACTTAAAAATATTTAAGTATTTGGTCGTAAATTGATTATACAATATCTGGAGTATGCAAGCAAGTCTTTCAGAAAAATAATATTTAGCCTTAAAAACTTGTAAACAGATTAAAGCTACTTAATGTAGCTTGCTCCTGGATTAACTTTAATAATTTAGTTTCCCTCTTAACAAAATAGCCTGTAATGCTTCACTTCACATGTTCTTTACTTTCATATTTTTTCAGAAAAATAAAATGCTTCTCTAGCTTCTAACTTGTATTTATCAGTACCGGGGTGCAACCAATCAGTTTTCCAAACACTGCTGCCAACTCTGCAGATTAGTGTAAACAAGTCAAAGCCCTTTACTAAAAAGTCGTATATGATTAAATACTTAAAACGTTGGGCTTTTCAAATGATTTCCCTAGGTGGTACTGGAGAGTATTAAAAAAAAAGTAAACAAACCTTTCATCCTCAATGTAAAATATTTCAATAAAATTAATGCAAGGATGTTCACCCTAATTTATAAGAATTTGGTGTTAAAACTTCAGACAACACATCTAAAATAATAGTACTGCTCACAGATATTGACATTTACAGAGTCAAGGGAACAGCAGTGCAACAAATGAAAACTCAAACATTGCTCTCTCAGCAGAGTTGTATATGTGTAAAATCAAAACATTCTGATTGTGTGATTTACATGCTTTCTGCATCTAACATACAACCATTTTCATAAGCCCTGCTTTTTTATGTAGAGCTTATTTCATCTGTACTAAAAGAATATTTTCTTAATTTAAATCTTGAGTCTTTTTGCCACAGTGAATGTTTGACTGGCACACTTCAAATGACCAGGACTGTAGGGATGCAGAAAATATATGTAACTATGAGTGGACAGCATTTTTGTTTACTTTTCAGTGCATTGTATCATTTCCAGTCTGGGTCACATTTAACATCAGATTCTTAAATCTCATGAAAATATTTTATTACTACATATTAAACTCTGAATGGGAATAGTTTAGGTATACTGTGCCTTCTTTTTCTTCAGTGATTTAATTTAATCTATTATCCTTCTATTACAGTACATTCATTGAGGCTGTGTATAACTTGACCACTCAGGGAAAGAAGGGCAGGAGTGGTTTGACCAGACCAGCACCTTTGGATGGGGTGTAAGACATATAACCATTGCTACTATGTGGAGAAAAGTGGAGAGATCGAATAACATTGGGAATATATAGTCATGGATGCATTAAGCTCCTTACTTAGGATTCAGGCCAGAATAAAAGTGTGAACTAATATACTGCAGGCAATTATTTGACGTTTCCTTTATAGGAAATAGGATGCATAGGACATTCTACAGTATGTTTTGACTGATAAAGTGATTGAGTCAGAAGGTCTTAAATGGGCGTCTAGGACAGTGGTGCTAGTTACAGACCTCAAAAATAAGCTAGGTCAGTTAAGAAAACATCAGATGCTATTTTTTTTTTATTTATTTTACAAAAATTAAATATGCTAAAATATAACAATTGTAGATGCTTATTTAAAAATGAAATCACATTTATAACCCCACCAATCTTTTTCATATGCAAACGTGTATAACACAAAATGGATAGTACTTTATGCAGTGCATACAATATTTAAAAAAAAAAAATGTTATATTTATTTTTTGCCCTAAACCATGCTACAACCTATATTACAATATGTACTTCAGGAACAGAAATGTGTCAAAGAGACATCTTAGTTTTTTTAAAAATAAATCAAAAAAGTAAATGTGAAATCCGACATGTAAGCATACTAATCGAGGCAGTACTTTACAGCCATTTCATGACACAGTTAAATAAAGGTGGAAGATCAATATTCATTAAATAAAACCTCCTGCTCTGAAATGCCACCCATAGCCAACTAAATCACAAAAAATAAGTTTCAGTTTTTGTGACCCATCACATCAGGCATTAACAAAAAAGAAGAAAAAAGCTACACTAATTCATCAAGCAACATTTGGGCAATGTTAACACTGGATGAAAACATACAGTTGTAATTATACCTATTTGAAAACGTAACATACAAATGTAAATAAATAAATAAATCAATACGTACATACATACATATATACATGTTGTGAGGATATCAGATATTGTTATCTGTGCTAGCATGACTGGCTGAAGTTTTGTAAATACTTGTAAATAATTATAAACTAACCTGTGTTGTGTATGCCAGCATGACTAGCTATAATTGTGTAAATAAGTATACTTTTTTGATTATTACTTACATTTATGGAAGATGTTTGAATCAAACAGTGTTCTTCTGGCTGACCAAATGAACATGTTTTCTAAAAAGAATTGTGAATGTAGATTATGCCAGTTAGCTGACCTAGGTGTGATGTCATCATGTGCCAGAGATGAAAGTAGTATCATCTCTACATTAGCTGTTTTGTTTACTTTCTAAAGTCTAATACGAGAGAGTAAAATTCCCATAACAGCTTTCTGTGACTTTTAAAAAAATTCTGCTAGAAAAGCTGGTCCTGAGTCCGTTAAGTTCAGCTGCAGTAGTAGTTCAGTAGTTATTGTAGTTGTCAGACATTGTTTTCCAGATCGTAGTTATCATTCAGAGTTTTCCAGAGCTGTAAGGCAGAAATAGTAAGAGATGCTAATCCAGTCGCTGAGGACCAGACAACAGTCTGCCGAGTGGACATACATTCTTATTTTGCATTTCAGAAGTAAGAGTATAATTCTGTCTTGCTAAGTTAATAAGATTAGACAGGGACAGTTAATCTCTAGACAGTTAGGGATCTACAGTTAGATAGAGTTTATTTTTCTACAATCGGTGTGAAACCTATCCTACAGTGTTATTTTTGTAATTACTATGTGTGAAACTTTGTGGTTTATTGGAATCAGTTATTGAGTATATCTATATATCTATATATATATATATATATATATATATATATATATATATATATATATATATATACATATATATCTATATATATATACATATATATATATATATATATATATATATATATATATATATATATATATATATATATATATATATATATATATATATATATATATATATATATATATATATATATATATATTTATATATATATATATATATATATATATATATATGTTTTAAATAATTTTATTTATTAAATATTTTACTACCTTCATCAAGTGTGGCTGCTTATTTAGAAATACATGTTTATTAACCTGAGAGTGTTTATGCTTATTGTGATAAAACCAGGTCTACTCCAAAAAGCCTTACTGCTTTGGTCACACTCTACAATTCATATCAGTATTAATTTCACAAAGTAAAATTGGTTACACCTTGTAAGGGCCTTGGAATATTTGGCTGGTGGTAGTTACCCTGTAACCTGGACAGAGGGGACACAGCTGGTGAATCTGTGTCAGCCTTTCCTAGGTGTGTGTGTGTGTGTGTGTGTGTATATAAAAATCAGATATTCAAGTGAGTGTGCCAGATACTTGGAACTGGGACACAGTGCTCCAAGGTGGGTCTTGCTTGGGATTTGGAGAGACAGAGAGTCCAGTACAGTGGAGCATGTTCCCTCTGTGCTGTTGGGGGCAGTTGTGTATTTCTATCCCTGCTCTCAGTGACGATCCCTTACTGGTGACAGTGGTGAGGATTGAGGATCCTTAGTTACTGCCCTGGGTTTAAGTGGGGACGTCACATTATTTGGTGCCAGCTGTGTGGGATTTTAATTGAGCTTTTGTAGCCCGGGGTAGTTGTTACTGAGGTGTGCATTGTCAGAAGCTACACGATAAACATACAGAGCTTCATTTCACAACAGTTCTAATTATTTTTAGTCAGTTTAGTCAGGGACAGCAAGCAAAGATGTCAACAGAGAATTATAGTAAGCTCACCTGGAACCAGTTGGCTAATGTGTGCGAAGCTAAAGGATGGGTGCATGCCAACCTGACTAAGGAAACAATGATCTTAGCCTTAGTCACAGCCACAGAGCAGAAGAGCAGCTCAGAGAATATCCAGTTTGGTGTTGGGGATAAGCAGCCTTCCAAGACAAGACAGTATACCTTTTCTTCAGAGGACTTAATGATTTGTTTGTGGTTAAGGAGACTCAAACAGGAGGCTGAAAAGAGAGAGAAACAGCATCAGTATGAACTGTGATGTTAAGAGGCTGAGGAGAAGGTGAAGCAGGGTCAGCATGAACTGGAAGCTGAGGAGAAAGAGAGAGAAGCAGTGTCAGCATAAACTGGAAGCCAAACCTTTAGAGACCAAGGAGAGACAGCGTCAGTATAAACTATAACATTTGGAGATGGAAGCGGAGGAAAGTGAGAGGCAGAGACAGCATGAAAAGAAGCTTCTTATCCTTCAACAGGGTCCTGGAGGTAATGGGGAAGGAAATGATTGAACCCCAGAAGCCATAAAGGTCAGTAAACCTTTCCTCAGTACAGGGTGGGAGATGACTTTGATAGTTATATTTATATATTTGAGAGGGTCTGTAAACAATATAATGTCGACAAAGGGCTCTGGTATGGTTCCAGACTCCCTTACTCAATGGTAGAGCTCTTAACGCAATTGCTAAACTATATGATATATATTGTTTGAATTCTGACCATGTAAAACAATGTTTAATTGTGTTTAGTTGATTGCTTTAAATTAACTCCTGAAATGTATAGAAAAAAGTTTCATAAACATAGATACAAGGCAGATGAAAGTGTATGTGATTACATTGCTGATTTAAGTACTTACTTTCACAGGTGGGTGAGTGTGTGTCAGGTCACTACTTTTGAAGGACTGAAAGACCATTTGGTGAGGGAACAATCTCTCAGCACTTTGCTTGAGGACATTATGATCCGGTTGGCAGACTGAGAGTCTAACTCTGCAAATGTGTTGGGGAGAAAAGGGGATCTCTACTTTGCAAGTAGAACACCACTGCATAAAAAGGATACCCAGTGCTGCACATGGACATAAGGGAATCCACCCATGGGAAGCAGCCTAAACCACTCCAACAGAGTCTAGCAGTAACAGGGGAAACCACTAGTTCACACACATGGTCAGGATCAGGGATTATATGTTTAAAATGTAATCAGAGGAACCATCTAGCATCAAATGTCCATTGAAGCAAGCTGAGAAACAAAAGGTGAGGGCACCAGCAAGTAGGAATGCCAGAATGCCAGTGATATGTTGTCTGGAAACAACAGAGGTGCCAGATTATCACCAAAAGTTGTATTCTATCTCAGTGGATAGAAGACAGCATCCTGCTAAGAGAGACACAGCTTCTGATATAACCATTGTTAGTCCTGCAATGGTTATAAAGGAACAGTACTTGCTTGGGCAGTTCACACCAGTCAGACCTTTGGGTTGGACACCATTCCAAATGCCTTTTTCCAGGGTTCATCTTGACTGGCAGGGTGGAAGAGGGAACAAGCAGGTAGGTGCATTTGAGGATATCCCCACAAATGTTTTAATTGGGAATTATTTTGATAGTGTAGTACCTTGTGCACATGCAGTGACATGCAGTCAAGCTTGGAGACAGGCATGTAGGTCTGGTAGCCTGAGGGAGGCCCAGCCAGATATGCCTGAAGCTGGGGCTGGTGATGTGGTTACTTCAGGGAGGGAGCTACCTTGTAGCAGTGAGCCTGACGGTGAACCACAGCTGCTGGTAATTACTGGTCTTCCCTTGGACATGGTGACTACAAGGACAGAGGTGAGTGGTGGTATCCAGGCTGACAGTGAGCCACCACTGATAGAGGATACTGGGCTTCCTGTGAAAGGGGAGCTGGGCAGGGTGAAAAAAATACTGTTGATACAGGCTCAACTTATGGATCCTACATTACAAGGCTTAAGAGAGGTAGCTAAGGAGGCACCTGATGGTCAAGAAAGAGGAGAGTCTCTATACTAGAACAAAGGGTTACTGTACAGAGAGTGGACCCCCTGAAGGAGGCTAGATGGTGTGGTAATACAGCAGGTAGTAGTGCCCAGGCACTACCATCTGGGACTTCTATCCATAACCCATGACATTCTTTTTGCAACCCCTGTTGGCATAAAGCATACTAAGAGATGCTTTATGCAAAACTTTTATTGGCCTAGGATTGCAAAGGATGTAAAGGTGTATTGCAGGACATGTAAGCAGTGCCAAAAGGCGGGCAAGGTGGGAGACAAGGCCAAGGCTCCGCTGATGACTTTGCCTGTGAGTGAACAGCCATTTCAAAGGGTAGCTATGGATATTGTAAGACTTTTGAGTACTCCAAATTCTACAGGAAAAATTATATCCTGGTGCTGGTGGATTATGCTACCAGATACCAGGAGGCAGTGGCTCTGTCCTCCATTGAGGCAGAGAAAGTGGAAAATGCCTTATTAAAAATTTTCATCAGGGTAGGTTTTCCAAGGTAGATACTGACTGACAGGGGTGACAACTTTATGTCAGACCTGCTGACTTGTCTGTGGAAGCGTTGTGGGGTGAAGCATCTAAAACACACTACCTACCATCCCCATACTAATGGTCTTGTGGAGAGTTTAAACTCTACTTTAAAGACTATGCTACAGGCATTTGTGGACCAATTTAAAAGGTAGTGGGACAAACAGCTTTCAGTGACTTTAAAAAAAATTCTGCTATAAAAGCAGGTCCTGAGTCAGTTAAAGTTTAGTTGCTGTAGTAGTTCAGTAGTTGTAGTTGTCAGTTGTTGTTTTCCAGATCAGTAGTTATCACTCAGAGTTTTCCAGAGCTGTTCAGCAAAAATAGTAGGAGTTGCTATTCCAGTCACTGAGGACAAGCAGCAGCTTGAGGAGTGAACATATATTCTTATTTTGCCTTGCAGAAGTAAGACTATCATCTTGCCTTGCTGAGTTAATTAGATTGAACAGGGTCAGTTAATTTTTAGACAGTTAAGGATCTACAGTTATATAGTTAAAGTTTTTCTACGATCAGTGGGAAGTCTATCCTACAGTTTTATTTTCATAATTCCTGTGTGTCAAACTTTGTGGTTTATTGTATAACTGCTGCTCAGTTGTGTCTTAAACCTGAATGTAATGTTATATATGTTTCACTTTGAAAATAATGTTATGTTTTGTAAAGTGCTTTATGATAAGTACTGTATGTGCTAAATGCTGGTATTGCTTATGACTGTAATCTGCTTGAAACTAGCATTTACTAAATGTTCAATGTGTATTATTATCTTGGAGCTTTTCTCCCCGGGCCTCCGCTGAAAATGGACAAGTAACCAGTCAGACTATCCTGGACAACAAATGTAAAATAAAATAAATAAATAAATTATTGGAAAGAGTTATTCAGTGCATATATATATATATATATATATATATATATATATATATATATATATGTGTGTGTGTGTGTGTGTGTGTGTGTGTGTGTGTGTTAAATTGTTTTATTTATTAAATATTTTACTCCCTTCTATTGTGGCTATTTAGAGAGTACTTTTAGTAACTGGAGAGTGTTTATGCTTATTGTGATAACACCAGGGCCACTCCAAAAAGCCTTACTGCTTTGGTCACACTCTACCATTCATATCAGTATTATTTTCACACAGTATAATTGGTTACCCTTTGTAAGATCTTAGAGAGTTGGGCTGTTGGCAGCTACCCTGTAATCTGGAGAGAGGGGACACGGCTGGTGAATCTGTGTCAGCCTTTCCCAGGTGCATATGTATGTGTGTTTGAAAAATCAGATATTCAAGTGTGTGTGCCAGATACTTGGAACTGGGACACAATGCTCCAAGGTTGGTCTTGTTTGGGACCTGGAGAGACAGAGAGTCCAGTTCCAGTGGAGCATGATCCCTGTGTACTCTTGAGGGAAGTTGTGTATTTCTATCCCTGCTTTCAGTGACAATCCTTTACCAAAGACAATGGTGAGCAGTGAGGCTCTTAGTTACTGCCCTGGCTTTAAGTGGGGTCCTCACACATAAATATATACATGCCTAGATAAATGAAACCTTTTAATGTTGGAGAAAGCCCCATTCACTCTTATATATTGGGAAACCCCCCATACCCAGCCCTAAACATGCTAATACCCACGCAAGTACAAAGAAGTAAAGAGTTTCCAGAATTAAACTCTTCTCACACGTTTAAACTTGTCCAGGTGTAGGGAAGATTAATAAAAAGTTACATCTTCCCACCATATACTACATATAAAATAGAAAGCAATAAGATTGTATGATAAAATCCACGTGTTTGAAGAAAGACTTGAAAACCTGAACTGCAACAGAAAGTTTTTGCAATGCTTATTCTGGATTCAAGGCATGTAGAAAAATAAAGAAAGAAATAAGCACAAGATAAACACATTTTCTCCCTTAAAGTCCCAGACTTTAGACATTGTTTGCAGTAGTGAAACACATCATTACTGTATTTACTAACTCTATGCCTTTTTTAATTTCTCCAGATGTTTTTGGGTTTCTAATACTATGATAGAAATTACCCTATCCCTGAATCAGAGGGCAGTATTCATAGTCCAAGGATGTGCAAGGACATAGTACACATTCACGGACAGCGGTGCTAAATGGATATGCAAATAATGTCAGTGTAGCATAGTTGTGTTGAAAATGGAAACACAAAAGCAAATTCTGTAACCATGCTCTTTTTTCTGAACATGTAAAATGTGTAAAGGGCATCTTTACATATGAGTGAACTATTTCACAGTATCGTAAATTGTATGTGCCTTGGTATATTACAGGCAAGAGCAGCTGGTGCAGTCATACTTAAAGCATTTTGGCAAAGCTGTGGACTGCTCAGTAGCTCAAACTGCTTTTTTAAATTAAAGGGGTTAGAACAGCTTCATTTGAGGGTATCCTTTTGTGGCTACCCTGATGGTTTCATTAAAAAATAGAATGGTAGTGATAGGAAAAATTGAATAGGGGTAGATATACAAAGAAGGGAACAAACAAGGGAAACATCAAGAGAGTTTGACCTGGAAGAGGCAGGAGACGATGGGCAGTATGTTTGCCAGGGGATAGACAACCCCATTTTTCTTTTTTTTTTTTTTTTTTTGTAAGAGAGCAGTATGTCTGGGAAATAAGGAAGAGTGTGTAGGAGAAATGTTAAGGGAAGAAGGGATGAGGAAGTCTCAACTGTGCATCCAGTCCACAGATCCTCTACCACATCCACAGCCAGATGATGTTGCAGTGGAGGTCCTTGATGTTAAGTAAGTAGGGGCCTGTGTTGACCCAGTGGTCTTCAGGAACTGGTCAAGCGTGTCTTCTACATGCTCAAGACAGGCTTTGGCTGGTGTAATTCTCTTTTCCACTATCTCTTCCACGTCCTCAACCAAACTTCAAAGCTCCCATTCACTGAGGCTTTACAGGCTACCACGTACTGGAGTGCCTGCAAGACTGGCAGCTCCACTCTGATCCTACAAGGATGTCCTCGGACGGGCAGGTGATCATTCCCCAACCTGGGAGGTACATGCCTGGACAGCCCCTGAGGGATTTAAACCTGTATAAAAGTAAAATGAAATGGGAGAGAAGCAAAACAATAAAGTAAAATGAAATGCATAAGCAAAATAATAGATAAAAGAGGAAAAAGGGTAGGGATAGACAAAACAGAAACAAGCCCAATAAATCCACACAATACTGTTGTAATAAAAGTTGGGTGGCCATGGTGGTGCAGCGGTTAGCATTGTCACCTCACAGCAAGAGGTTCCCCGGTTCGATCCTTGGCTGGGGTGCCTTCTGTTCGGAGTCTGCATGTCCTCCCTGTGGTCGCGTGGGTTTCCTCCAGGTGCTATGGTTTCCTCCCACATCCCAAAGACATGCTGTAGGTGGATTGGACACTCTAAATTGGCCCTAGGTGTGAGTGTGTACCTTCTGTGGAAGGTTGGGTGCCAGGCTGGCAACTCGACACTGTAAAACTCCACTGCCAATCATGGGAGGACAAGTGATCTGCTGTGGCGACCCCTAACCGGGAAAAGCCAGAAGAAGAAGACTGTTGTAATAAAAGTTATCAAGTCAATAAATCATTCAGAAACCTATTTTTATTGAAGTTCAGTTGTGCATATGAAGTGCTTACACTTAGGGATAGTGATTGGGGAAGTTCTTATGCACCTTGAGCAAATGTGGAAGAGTAGTGCTTTTGCATACTTGTGATGAATTGAAATGGTTTTGTGTTTCAGTTCCATACTTTTCAAACACGTTTTACAGAATATCATCAAACATGAAAAAAAGACTTGACTATTGCAGTTAATCGTGCTTGAAATGACATGGCTACACATTTTATTTTATCTGCTCCTATTATCCTTGGATTTGTTTCAGATGCAAAGGTATTGCAACAGTTGTTTGCAGGATCACCACTAAAATCAGTTTTAAAAGCATTGCTGTAGTGCTGTTCATGCTACTCTGAGTTATGTACAATAATTTCAGCTATGGTTAGTGAAGCAATAACTATCTTATGGGCCTGTTTTACTCTTACCAGAAGATTCCAGCAGTCTCTCGATTCTTCTCTTTTCTTGTTGAGAGTTGTATTGTACTTCTTCCTCAGCTACAAGTAAAAAGAGAAGGATAGTCTTGTTTACCTGTACTTGACTCTATTCAACATTTACATTTATGTCTGCTATTTTCTGTATTAAGATTCAGACTAACAGTTGAATGCATACATGGTATTATTAATATTCAGTAGTTAAATGTCCTACTGAATTGTGTAGGATACTAATGAAATATGAATGGAGCTTTGTTTTTTTGTTTTAAAAAAATGCTTGTGACACTCTATGGAAATGGAAAACCGGAACTGTAAATGCTGAAATATAACAATTCAAGAAGTGTGATTTTCCTTTTCTGCAGAAATTTATCTAATGTACACTAACTAATACTAAAACAGACTGCGGTGGTGGTGCTGCAGTAGCGTTGTCGCCTCACAGTTAGACGTTGCCCATTCGATTCTCAGTTAAAGAGTCTACTGTGTGACGACATGCGTGAATGGGCGTTCCTTCGTTGAAGGTTGTGCGTTAGGCCTGGCAAGCCAGCATGTAAAACTCTACTGCCAATCATTAGCGGACCGGAGTTCCGCTGTGGCGATCCCCTAACCGGGAAAAGCCGAAAGACACACACACTAACTAATACTAAAACAGCTTGTTGTCTGAAAAGATATGTGCTACTTATTTTTTCAGCAAAGCAACGCCCACTCCCCCACCCCCGCAACAGTCAGTCTGACTATGGTATGGTGAGTATCATTTCAGCCATGTTGTACATGCAGCAAGAAATACTTCTAAGCAAACAATTAAGTTCAGCAATTCTTTTTACTTATATGCAGTTATGTGTAGGATTGCCACCTATCCATTTTTTTCCTGACTATCTGAAAATCAAACCAATTGTCCAGTAGTCCAGAAAACACTGTACAAACTCTGGTATTCTGTTTCAAGAAAGGAAACAATCAGAGTTTGTAAAATCAGTGGATTTACTATGCTTTTTTAAAGGTGAATTGCAATGCATTTTGAAGTGTATTGCATTTTTACATTGACTGAGTGTTTAATTATGGAGAACTGCTTGCAAGTTGTTTGAAATGTGCTTCTGTTCACTGAAAATGTAGTAAATGAGCACTGCATCATTGTTATTGTCCATGCAATTTATCCCTTTGCTATTGAACTTGGCAGTATTTTCTGTGCATAAGACAAATACAGAAGTGTTGTCAAAGCGTTGTTTTACTAGTGTCAGTGAGAGAGGAGTACCTGGCAATGGCAGACAGAACTGCATTTTTGTATAGAAAAATCTGAAGTTGTGATCTTTGAAATCACATTTGTTTTAGATTGTTTCCTGTAGTTGTGATAGTGGCAGGAATAGCAGGCCAGTGGAATACAATTTAACTGCTGATGTCATGCACACAGTACTTTAGCAAGCACCAGCCAGTAGCCCTTTTATTTATTTTTTTTATTTTTAGTTCCTGAGTAGTACAGATAGAGAATAAAGGACACAGGCAAAAACACGATAACTTGAGCTATGAGGAAAATCATTTACTGATGGCAGCACTTAGGTCATATGGTAAACTGCTGTTTGGAAATGGGAGCCCAAACAAGCTTAGAGGAGCAAAGCATGGAGCTAAGTAATCGTTGGACTCATTGCAGTTGGTTGCAGAACCAAATCTTTGGCAGAGTGCAGGAAAAGGGCAAATGATATGCTAGGATGGATCTACTTCTACTTACTTAAATGCTGCATTGTCGAACTTCATAACGATGAGATGAAGTTGCCGAAGATGTAGTTTCACAAACACCCGGATCACCATAAAATAACTCTGGGAAATGAACCACTTAACCACTATGGTGAACTTTGCCCTTTTCTCCACTATAGTGCAATCTTGGAGTTGGTATATATATATATATATATATATATATATATATATATATATATATATATAGTTAGCAGGGCAGGGTGGGGGAGTAACCCCCATATGGGAGGTGAAGGGCAAAGTCCCCCACATGGGTGGGTTTGATTTGCTTCAGTTTGTTGTTGAAGTGTTGCTGGACAAGTGGTTCATTTCCCGGAGTTATTTTACTGTGATCCGGTTGTTCATGAAACTGCATCTTTGGCAATTTTGTCTTGTTGTTATGAAGTTCAACTAAGTGAGATTTTGGTTAAGTAGAAGTAGATCTGGTAGGACATGCTACAAGCAAGGCCAGGCAGAATGCAATTTCCAGGACCACTATGGAGGGCCTCAGAATCTTATTAAATTATCACCAGATGATGAATTCCTTCTGTTCATCCATGAGGATGACTATGATACTGAAGATGCTGGACCTGGAATAATTAGAGTTGGGGTGGACACTGTTCAATCAAACCCAAGTCAGCAGCAACATTTCCATTCAACAATTCTTTAAAGTCCATTTAAAGTATATACCTTTTAAATGTTTAACTTTGAATGGTGACAAACAGTGTTGTAATTAAGCATGTCATAACTCATTATTATTAGGTCAGCTTTGTATTTCGGCAGCTAATGAAAATGAAGACAAACTTAATGGTAAGTTTCACCCCCACCCCACTCCAATGTAAGCTATTATGTATGTTGTTGCAGTATTATTAATGTGTTGTAGTGGTTCTTTTACAGAGTCAGCATCAGAAACAAACAGCTCAACTGTACCATTAAATATGGATGAAGTCAACAGTAGTATGGGTGCTGCTGACAATGAAGATGATGATGTAGTTGTATTTATGCGGCACCATGTGTGAAGTGGCAGTCAGTCTCCTTGTGTAATGGCAGGCTCTCTCACCTCACAACATGTTAGTAACTCTACTGAAAGTGGCACTACATCACAAATCAAACACAGGCTGGCATTCTACTCATGCTTGTACAACAGGGGCAAACATGAACTTCTACACTAGTGTCTACACAGGCAGAAGAACACTTTCAGGCTGAAGGCAAGTAGTTGGAGGCCACTTTGCCCACAGCAACAACATTACAAAGCAGTGATAGGCACAGAAATTAATTTGAAATACCTCAGGAGACATGGAAAGCCTTGGCAGCACAACAGGAAATGGGCCGTGACATAGTATGGGCTCAAACCAGTGCAAGAGAGAGTCAGCTAGAGGATATGCATGAAGATTTCAAACAGTACTTCAGTTTGGCAGAAAGCAGGGATAATGCCATGGTGCCACAACCACCAAAGCAGAAGTAAAAGGAAAACAACCAAATGCAAATCCAAAATTGTATTGCACTTTAGCGAATCGGCCAAATAGCCTTCAAAAAGTAACATTCACAATGATCACTTCCCATATATATATATATATATATATATATATATATATATATATATATATACAAAGCTTTGCTCTACAAAAAAACAATTAAACAAATCACAATAATGCAATAAATAGCTAACTAAACAAATATTTCCAATTAAGTTCATAGTTCAATCTCCCTGGTAAAAGAGTATTGTATTTTAAAATAAATAATGCTTCTTTACATAACAGTACATTTTTTTATCAACATAACATCACCAGTTCTAACAAAACCTTTTTCTAAAATTGTACCCTGTATTAAAGGAGAATCACTACCATGCTTATCCATAAAATCCATAGCTATAGAGCTTTCTGCTCTCTGTTTTGATGTCCCTAATATGCTCCTGCAGCCTGACTTTAAATCTCCTCTTGCTTTGCCCAATATAAAAGAGGTTGCAGGGGCATCTGAAGCAATATATAATACCATCAGTGTTTCAAGAAAATGTATTATTCGGTTCAGATATTTTCCCATTAATTTTACTGAAACTACGAACAATACATTTACATACATTACAATTATTACAAGGTAATATGCCCACACAATTTACAGGAAACATAATATTTTCATTAGGTACCACAACATAAGACTTAACTGACTTGTCCCTCAAAGTCTGCCCCCTTCTATAAAAGATAAAAGGCTGGCTACCAATTTTTTCACTTAACTTATCATCTCTCCTTAAAAATGAAGAATAGTATTTAACTAGTTCACAAATTTCATCACTTAAAATATTGTAAGTTGCAGCAAAAACATATGGTCCACACCATCTTTTATACAAATTTTCCCCCTATTTTTAAATCTTTGTGGAAGCTCCACACGAAGTCCAGTAATTTTATTCACTGCATCTGATATGATGTTTCTATCATAACCCCTATGTAGAAACATAATTAATGTTTCACGAATTTCCTTACATAAATCAACTTCATTATTACAAATTCTATGTAACCTAACTCACTCTCCATAGGGAAGAGACTTAATTAATTAATGCCATGGCTTCACTGATGTGTATCATGGTGGAACATCAGGCATCATTTGCAACCTTCATTTGTGCACTGGTACGGACATACCAGAGTCAAGCTGAACTCAGTTTAACCAGGGGAAGGGAATGGGGACAGTCCAAACATATGGGGAAGATCACATGATAGTAACACTGGCTCTCAAAACTGTAATGTCAACACTCACAGTCAGCAATCACAACACATTTCCAACAGACAATGTCAATGGTCATCTATACCCAGGAGAACCTCACATTCCAGGTCAAGGTCACAGTCATGAAGCACTGTCAGGTCACTGACAGGAGGATCACCTTCCTCCACTAGATCACACCATCAGACTAGCTCACCTTTCAGTTTCATGGTAGATGATCCTACAGATCTGTTGCACCATCAACATGCCTATCCGTAGGCGATGTGTATGACTCCTTTGATCTTCAGCTACTGTAACTCATTATTTCTTTATAAGTCTGTAATGAAACTATGGATTAGTTGTTGTTGGTGGGGTTTGTGGATATATATGCAAAGGTATTCCCTTTCCAGCTATTACTTTCACCATATTCTAAAGTTGCAATGTTGTACATTTTTAATTACATGCGGTTCTGTTGTGAGGAGGACTGAAGTCTCTCTACATATGTTAACTACATACATGCCTCATCACTGCACAAATGAAGAGAAATTCTGACCTCATTAACATTTTACATGCCTGTAAGACAGACATGATGTGCAGTGAACATAATTCTTTACAGATAAACTGACATAATAGATAAAAACAGATAAAAAACACAGCATCCATGGGATCTGATAACATCCCAGGCTGTGTCCTACATGGGCTCAAATAAGAATTAGCAATGCCATTGGGTAATCTTTTCAATCATAGTTCAAGCACTGGCTTCATCCCAGCTGAATGGGAAAAGGCCACCATTATCCCCGTGTGCAAAGGAAACAATTTCACTGACCCGGTAACTATAGACTTATTAGCCTGACTAATTTTATCTGCAAGCCCATGGAGAGAAACATCATGGACCTTATCAACAAAGATATTGGTAACCTCCAAACACTTGACACTACTCAATATGGATTTGTCAAAGGGAGCTCATGCCTGTTAAATCTGGTGGACTTCCTCAAGACAGTCACCAAAGCCCTTGATGAGGGGAAATCTGTGCATACAGCCTACCTAGATGTAGTTAAGACCTTTGACACTATCCTCCACTCAGGCATAATTGACCAACTCACCCAGCCAGTTATCAATCTGTATATCTTTAGCTGGGTCATTAAATAGCTCACTGATAGAACCCATATAGTCAAAATAGGGGAATCCACCTCAAACAGCAGACCTGTAACCAATGGTGTTCCACAGGGATCAGTCCTGGGACCTCTACTGTTTGGAATCTATTTCTTAGAAGCACAAGCTAAAACTAAAGGTCTGCAGCTGACAAAGTTTGCTGATGACTGCAAACTGGGAGCAGTCATATAATCTCCAAACAATGTCACCATCCTACAAGAGGGTTTTACACAAACAAAGGATTGGTGCCAAAGTCATATTAAACTCAATGCATAAAAATGTGATATCATCCTTTTCAGTGAGAGTGATGTTGCTGTTAACTACCGCATCAATAACAATACCTTAAGTACACACTCAGTGGTGAGAGACCTGGGCACCCAGGTTGACAGCAGCCTACCTTTGATCACTATGTCTCCACAGTGGTAAAAAGGGCATTCTGTATCGCTCATCTCATAAGTAAGGGCATTGACTCCAGATAAAAAAAGTTATAACCTCCCTGTACTCTTCCCTCACCAGGCCAGTAACTGAGTACAATGCCCCTTTTGGTATGTACGTTTCCAAGCACCTGCAGCAATTGGAGAGACCACAAAGGTTCCTTACAAGTAAGATTCAAGGTCTTCAGCATCTGTACTATGAGGATTGTCTGAAATCCCTGGCACTTTATTCTTTTTCATACAGACTACTCAAAGGCGATCTCTGACTTGCATATAAGGCAATCTTTGACACTGTTTTATTGGAAATGCTGCATATCCATAAGTAAAATTGTACACAGCTTACTCACTCTAATGCCCTTATCCTGGTATGTGACATTAATAGAACCTGCTGGAGGGACAGATTTGTCTCCGAGAGGTTACCATACCTTTGGAACAGACTTCCGCTTTATGTCAGGTAGAGCACCTCACTGGTCCTCTTCAAACGCAATCTGGACAATTGGATGGTTAACCATAACTTCACCCCAGGGGTTCCGCGTATGTCCCTCTTGGACAGGAACGATAGGTGCTGATCATGAAAATAAGAGTAAAACTTGGCTAGGCATGTAAGGGCCCTAGGGTTATTACCCTAGTTACCTCCTATGATCCTATGAAAATAAAAGTTACATTTTTCACTGCAGACAAATACATATTTCTATTGAATAATAAATAAATAATAAAGAAAAAAAAACAATTATTTCAGCATCACTGCACAAGAATCAGTAACCACTCAGGCAACAGCTAGTAATAAAATACATATTTTTAGATGAGAGAGAATGCCAGATGAACAGTGATGGTAGACCATGCACCACACAGCATATCCCACGAGTATCACTACATGCATCAATTATACTCTATGTTTTTTTAAAGGAAACAGTGACCTGAATATCCTGGTCCATAGTCATGGACTAGGTGCCGTCTCTTAACCTGTGCAGCTGCATGCTGTGCATGAGCCTGCTACATGGGGTCCCTTACTACTGTTGCCGGCCGGTCATCTTTAGCCATAATAGACTAGAAGTGAGAGCTGCAGTGATAACATGGGTAACTTAACAACCGGACTGGTTTATAATCATATTATGCAGAGTACAACAGGTAGTGAACATCCTAAATACAGTTGCTGGGTCATACTGTAAGGCACACCCAGAATAATACAGGCACCTGAAGTGGCTCATTAGGAGGCCAAACACCCTTTTAATCACAATATAGGTTTGGGACAGGGATGTGTCATATTTCGCCTGTGCAGCTACAGATGGATTTCTCATTGGATTTATCAGCCATGGTTCCAGTGGATATCCTATATCACCATACAAAAAACAAAAAAACAAAAAAAATGAAAGGGAAAGGAAGATAAAAAGAAAAAACAGATTAATATACACTCAACCTGTGGACCACCAGTGGGAGCCCTAATTGTAACATGGGTGTAATCTATCACACCAAGTATCTTAGGGGAATGTCCCATTCCATAAAAGGCGAACACAATCCAAGCTTGATTTTGAGATGACACTGGGAAATAGAAATAGTAATCCACATTTGCAAGGACTACATACAGGAACTCCTTCAGAAGACTGTGAGATCCCCAGAGTGTCCCCAAACTGTCTCTGGAATGTCCTCCATAGCAAGTATAGTGAAGGTTATAAATACCTTGATGTCCACAGGAATAAAATGTTCACGGAGTCACTGCAGGATTACAGTGCACCCATGAAGGTTGAACATGCTCACTGAGACCCATATAATGCCCTTGACCACTTTAAACCTATCAAGGGTTTCCTGATTATCAACATTATAATAAGTAATACTTTGCCTATATTTCCAGCTTCTTGGAGGGTGAGCATTGCTTGGTGCAAGCAGTTTTAGCCCGGCCAAGATAAACAACTTTGTCCTAGAAATAGCAAAACTCACCAAAAGTGATAACATCTTTGACAATTGCAACTCTGCTACTTTTGGCAAGTCTTGACTTTTTATACTGCATCTGCAACAATCTTGGGAGAGTTGAAAATACTGACTATGAATTGCAATTGGCGTAAAATAGCCTTAATTAGCATAAGAACATTTACATCACTTCTTTTTACTATCTCATTATATGTACATTTGCATACCTACATTCGGCGCCACCATGAAATAGCGTAACTGGACTCTATGAATCACGGCTCAGCTGTCCCTGTCTGTACTCCAAACTCCCTAACATATTTGCTCAGCTAGCCATGAATACTACCCAGAGAATGATTGCAGTTCATGAATTTAATTTTGCTTTACTCTTTGATGATTGTCAATTCTTCTCTGCACATGCAATGTATAAAACTTTGTCTCTTTTTGCAGTGCATATGGATTTATATGTATTGGTAACAGATTTATATATGCTTGAACATTCTTTTTTTTATTAGCCGTGTCGCTAATGCAACTTTTGGAACTATCTGGGTGTTTTTATTCCATATTTCTCTAGTTTGTGTATCCTGATAGTGTATGACTTTTTGTCTCTCACTGTGTTTGACATTAACAACTTCATTGTTTGGTGCTACTTTTGTCCTTTTTTACTACTGTATCTGGTTTTCTTAATTTGACTTTCTTAGCTGTCTATATTGGTTGACTCCATGCAATCAGAATATCTGCAATTTCAGTAACCATCTTCCAAATCACACAAACACCAAGCATCGCCAAATTAATAAAACAAGGACCATGCTTTTAACAAATCAGGGCTCTGCTTTAACATTATTCTTTTTCTGTGTTCACTGATACAGCCACAATTTGGGCCTGCTCTGAAAAAATCTTGTGGGATTCACCTTGCTTTTTTTGTATGTGAGATCTCAGCACACAATCAGAATTCTCATTTAACTGCGTACCCAAAAATTCTCTTCATGAAAATAGATGACCTGTATTCTGATTTGATATTTCTAAAGTACAACTGGGCCCTGGAGCATTCATAACAACTCCAGAGATTTTTGTTTTACTTTTGTGTCATATTTCTTCAGAAGACAGCATCATCTCTCTTCTTGTGTTCATTTAGCAGTCAACCGGAACCTTTCTACAATTCTCCTCAAGGGACATAGTCATTACATTAAGGTAATATTAAGCACTGTCCTTTTTATCATTCAGTCAGGTTAAAAAGATTACTCCACTAATTTTCTTTGCTTTCAACACACTTATGCTCATGTACACAGACACACACACACACATGCACATGCACACACACTTATACATACACACTCACACATGCACAATACAGTAGCTGCATGCTTTTACAAGTAAGAAGGTCTTTGATTACAGTCTTGGATAAAAACCTAAACCAAAATGTTCTCTTTCATGGCAATTTATTCCAAAATACACAAACTCTTAACTAAGAAGAAAAGCCGTGGAGGTCTGGAAGGTAAGAGGGAAGAAAGTGATAAAGATCTGGGATGTTTTATTTAACAGTATTTGAAAAGGAGGGGAAGCACCAAAATGCTGGAAAAAAGCTGAGGTGAATATAACATTTAAAGAGGGTAAAGACCCATCAGATACAGCTTCATTAAGACCCATTTCAATATAAACCCATGATTATAAAATGCTTATGTCTATGATGGCTTAAAGAATGCCAAAGGTGCCGCTAGAATGGATAGATATGGGTCAACATAGTTTTGTGGAGGAGAAAGAAAACATTTGACAATATTATTAGAACAATGATCTTCCAGAGGGAAGCAGACTATAAGAAAATACTTCTGCTGTTGGTGAGTCTTGATGCAGAGAAAGCTTATGATGACAGAGTAAGCTGGGATTTTATGTGTAGGGCAATGAAAGCATTTGCATTTCAGGATACAATAACAAAATTAACTAGGAGGATATATGAGGGATTGGAGGCAAAAATCAAAGTGGAAAGCTCCTCTCTAATAAGTTGTGTCTGAAGAGAAGAACCAGGCAAGGGTGCCATTTCCCATTTTTTTATTTATTTATTTAATATTTAGAACTATTGACAAAGAAAATAAGGAACTCAAAAACTGAAGGATATAGTTGATATGGTATTCAAGAAAAGTTGGCTTTATTTGCAGATAATATTATTTTGCACCTGATAAGACCAGGAAAGGACACCTCACTGTTTTGGAAAATTCTGAGACAGTTCAGTTTTTTTCAGGATATAAAATTAATGACAATAAAACAAAAGCTATAGCTTTAGTCTATGTACCCACGCATGAACTGGTTCAGCAATACCTATATTTATGGGGACATGATAAAATGAGTTATTTAGGACTATGGGTTAAAAAGGATGCTTTTATGTCAGCTAAAGATATGCGGGAAGAGAATAAACAAAAGACAGTACAAAATCTGTGAAACTAGAAGCTCTTGCCTGTGGATATGGATAGCAAGGTACAAGGAGTAAACATGTTTTTAGTCCCTTTAGATTTATACACGTTAGGCATATTTTTATCAATCAGAGGAGAAGTTGTAGATAGTAGAGTTGAAGCATTTTATTTACAAGAGAAAGATTGAAAAAGTCAAGTGGCATAAGATGAACCTTCCAACAGAACAAGGAGGTTTAGGATTACCTGATTTGAAAGGATATTTTAGAGCTAAAACAGTTATGGCTGTTATACATAACATAAGTAAAAAGCTACAATTCAAAGGGGGGAGAGATGATAATGAAGCAGGGGGGAACTCAAGAAAAAGGAAAGAGTTCAAATTTGGATGCAGATCCTTTACAAATACAACAGTCATACAGAGTATTATATTTATAAAGTAGCAGAAAGTATACTACGAACTATGCTAACATCATGGGATTGGAGAAAAGCGGTTCTGCAGAAAGGGCTGGCTGCAATTAGGAGTACAGACAACAGGGAAGATGGGGTGGAATTTACTGGAAGAAGCTGGTAAAAGAACCAAGGAATTGGGAACAAGTAATTAGAGTGGGAAATGTAATGGAATGGGAAAGGCCAATAAGACATTGAGACTGCAGACTAGAGATCAGCTTCCCAATCAGGGATTTCTCTAAGAGTATATGCAAAGCTAAAGGGGTAAGAGAATCCTAAGTGAAAGACCTATACTGGCTGAGTTTTTAGCTAAATCTAGAACAGGATCTGCTGTAAACAAGAGATAATTATCAGGGCATATAAAATGTTCCATGATAACTACAGGAATCAGTCAGAGGAGACCAAAAATATTGGGAAGCATGATTAGATGCAGTAGATATGCAATTCACAAAAAAACAATGGGAGGACATATGTATAGCTCCCATATTTGCAGCAAAGTTGACAAGATTTAGGATTTTTGCCTGGAAGTATTTGCATAGATGCATTTAAACCCCCAGCAGACTCCAAAGACATTTTCCTCAGGTAGTTGGCAACCGTTGGAGGTGTAATGGAGAAGAAATAGGTACCTGGGAACATATGTTTTTGAAGTGTAATGAGTTGGCAGATGTTAAAAGTTCCATACAGTGCACCCTGTCAGGAATACTGTGCAAATGAGAATGAGTGCAATTAAAAACATGATTTTTTTGAATGGGATACAGGATGTGAATTGCTTAGACTTAGTAATGCCTTGTTAAGTTTAATTCTAATGGCTGCCCCCCAAAAAAGTAATTATTAGACAGTGCAAATCAAAGTCTAAACCAACTCTACTTGAAATGATTATTGTAACAAAGATAAGATAACAGGAATGGGCTTTTTAGAAAAGGGTAGGAGTAAATGACACATGATAAAATGGAAATTGTAGGAACAATGCATGCAGAAAGATTGTTTGGAATAGGAATGAGGCTTAACAGAAGGCAGCCATTGAACGATTTTTATAATGTTGGCTTGATTATATTGTTGTGATGCCCCACCACTGACAACAGTAAACAAGTAGCCTCAGTCCTTACCACAAGCACCAGTGGGGGGCGTACATTGGGAGGATGACAAGTTACATACATAAGATTTCCAGATGCAGCTTTCTGCATCAAGTGCAATTTCTCTTAAAAGCACATAGAGACTACAGTCAGTCCTGGGCTGGTTTCTCCCTGTTTCTCCAGATACCCAATAAGACTCCCCACTGGCACAGCTATTGGATAGAGATCTCAGCTGAGTGGCCAAGCCAAAACCTCCAGCACCCTCTCTGTCTAACCACTGCTTCTTGTCCCTGCCCAAGTAGCTTAAACACACTCTTTGAGGTTTGATTTATACACACACGCACACACCTGCGAAAGGCCGGTAAAGTTACAGGTTTACTAGCTAAGCCCCCTTCTGCCCAGACTATAAAGCAGTTACCACTGCCACCAGCCAACTCTTTATCAGTTACTTTAAGGCCCTTAACAAAGGGTGTCTAATCTTACTGTGTAATGTTACTGTTAATACAAATGGTAGTTTGTCAAAGAACAAGGCTATTAGGAGTGGCCCACAGTGTTACCAAACAAATATGCACGTACTATCTGAAATTAAATATGTCTCACAAATATCATCCACAATGAAAGATTTAAATACATTTAATAATAAATAATAAAAGAACAAGACAATACTATATGTATATGTGCAGTGATATCAGAGTTCAAAATCACAGGAAATAGTTAAAACAACATTGCAGGACAGTCTCAAATAAATAAAGAAAAATATCTAAGCTAAGCTTTGCTATATTCCTGACTATATTTAAAAGAATTATACTGTACCCTAGTATGCTTACTTCAAAGCAAACAAGGCAGATGTGGTGAGTGGATCTTGATGTTGTCAGGTCAAAGACAAATACAGAATACTCAGTCTCTCTCAGAGAGTTCTTAAATTAGTATATCACATATTACTGCTGGGATAGCTTGGAGAATGACATAATTTCTTGTCATTTGACTCTATCCCAGGTGAAGAACAATCATTGACCTTGATGCATCTGGTAGCACTTAGCATCTACCTGTGAAAATACATAAACAAGGGCTTTTCTTAGATCTAAGGCAGATCCTGGAAGTCAAAGAACAATAAACACTTCCAAGATAATACAAAAAACTTCTAGTTTGAGACATGGCGTCCGTTACTGCACTGAAACTGAAAGATAACATCCTTTTATTATGTGGTGATAAAGTAATTTAATTTCAGCTATTTTTCTGAAGTTAACCTCTTGTTTCAGTTTCCATTGTTAAAATATATATACATATAAACAGTTACAATAGTGCAGGTACATTCATGTTCTAATCCAGTAGAGTACACTGGTGTTACATTTTTAAACTCAGTACTTTGCAAACACTTTTCAGCATACACTTCTGTACCAGCAGTTTGATATCCAGATAAGATACAGTTCTAATACATTTGTATCACAAGCATCTTACATGAAGCATGCTGACATTCACAAATGACACATAACCATTTACAAAATTCAAGACATCTGTGCTGGCAGTATCTCCTTTTGTTACACTTCAATATAAATCATGTTAATATTCACAAACGACATATAATTATTTACAAAATTCCAGATAGCTGGGCAGAGAGTATCTCCTTTTGTTACACTTCTATGTAAATCCTATTAATATTCAGAAATTAAATTTATTTACAAAATTCCAGATAGCTGGGGTGCCAGTATCTCCTTTCAGGACAATTGTATAGAGCAATATATATCATGCATACTGTTTGTAAATGTGAACTTGTTAATATGGTTTGTTTAAATTTATATGAATATTAAGTTTGCCTGTGTCACAAGAAATAATTTAATAAAGGTGTTTAAAAAAATCTTAAAAGCACATAAAAAATGGTTCTGACCTGCATTCTAGAGTATGGTCTAGCCGCAATAACAGCCAGTTTAAATGACAGCACATGTATGGGCCAGGCACTGGTAAGCCAGATAAGTGGATTTACTTCTCAGAAATAAGGAGCTTTGTCTGAAACTACCTGTCACTTTCTTAGGTCAAGAATTCCGGACACCACCAAATTAATGCAGGGAAGCCTAAGATCAGGGACATTTTTTTTAATATTGCACTAACTCACTTAAAAAGTTAATAGAACAACAGGTTTTGCATCCATGTGTACTTTTTGAACAATAAGTACTTTGAAACTCTAATGCCTAGCATAATTGAGTTTTTTGTAATTCTCACTGGTTTACCTGAAAATCTGGAAGAGGACAAAGAATATGAGGTAAAATCAAAGGCATTCTACAAAGTAATGGGCAGTTGAAAGGCATGGTACCCTGAGTACCTTTCAACTTTTTAGCTGAAGAATTCTGGACATAGCCAAGATAATGTGGGGAGGGGGACAAAATCAGGGACAATATTTAATATATTAGTCTATTTCTCTTAAAAAAGTTAACAGAACAAAAGTTTTTTGTATCTATATGTATTTTCTGAATAAGAGATATGAAACCACAATTCTGGCATTATTGACTTGCCCATGATCCTTAATGATTTATCAAAATATGAGGCAAAATCAGGGACAGTTGAGAGATATGTGTTAGTTGTCTACATTTAATATAAAAGTACTGTACCTTAAATGTTACCATCCATATCTTGCAGGTTTTCTGTTAGTCAGGGGTATAGGTGTCAGATTTCATCTATTGCGTCTGTGTTTACTTTTATACTACACTCTTATTCTCCACACAGTAGCAGCAAAATATAACCAATATACAGGTACCTTCCATGGGCACAGTCCCTTCTGCTGTTTTATCACTTCTTAAATTTCAGGGTGCCTTAAGCACTCCTTGAATAAATAAGTGCCAGGGTACCTGTGGCAGAGGTGTCACTAGATTCTACTGTTAGAACCTATGCTAGCTACACGTATTCTGGCCTTCTAGTTACCATTTGAGTTGTAAACCTCAGAAGGTCGTGATACCACTTGTCAATTCTGCATGTTTATTTTTTATTATATCAATGAATACCTTTCTAGATGTTGATATGATTGATCTCTGTTCAGTTTTTCACATTTTTTACTTTTTTCTACCAATGTTCATGTTTATTGTCTTTTGTGTAGTACTTATTTTTAGTTGAGGTGGTAGTTAAATCAATGCACATTTTTCTACTAGTGTTTGAAGTGCATACAGCAATTCATAAGCATGCAGATTTAAATTATTTTGTAACCAGGTAATAGCTAAAATGGACACACTGAATGAAGCCCAAGTACCTGTACCAGAACTATTCAAACAAATAAATAATAATATAAAACATGTGACTTCCAATACCTTGCAAATAAGGCCATTTCTGCAAAATTTTTAAGTGAAAAAAAAAATGTTTAATGTCTCAGTAGTCCAATTTGACATGCACTGCATTGATACAGAGACAATTGGTCTGGATTCCAAAAGAGAGTTGTGGACAGCACAGTATGCTGAAAGAAGACATCAGTGCAACAGAGGCTGACACTGTTCCATAGTGTGCACTAAAATAAAACCAAGTAATTGCCTTTTTAGCATAAGATAATTATGGACTCCATGCCTGCCCACTGGATTCCAAACCTCAATGGACATGCCCAAAGTGATATAAATGTGGAAAATTACTACACCGGCAACTTTACAAAAGCATTTGGTGAAGACCATAGGTGATTTATCTTAACACTACTATTTTCCACAAGTTTGTAGGGAATCCTGTGGAATCAGCAAACTCTCCTTCAAAGAATGCAACTGGCATTCAGTGTACTATATCATGATGAGGTACTGTAAACCATACTAGAGGACAATCTGTAAATGTGTCTCAGGGGTTGGGAGGTTGGTATAATGATTAAGGTGTTTACCTTACAGACCCAAGGTGGATGGTTTGATTCTCACAGAGGGGAATTGGCTAGGCTTAAAATGGCCCACAAGGGTAATTAGTCAAGTAGTAACCTAAGAACCTATAGTGGTGGCAAACATGGTATCAGACTTCTGTGGTGGTACTTGTGTTAAGTGTTGTGTCTTCTAGAAGGCAGATAGCTAGGACCTGAACCAGGCTAAAGTGAATCCAGCTCTCTGACCAGGAAACAGTAAATAGATGGATACAGATTAGACTGACAGCTGGTGTAGGCTGTATATAGGACATATGCACCCCACATGTATGCTCATAGTCTGTGTGGTATAACCCAATACCAGTAGAAGAAAGTTTGCCTGAATTTAGCTATACTGGCCTCTGGGACATTTCGGCAGCATATGAGAGATGCCATAGGAGTGTTCCAGACAACTGACAGTTGCATCCTCTTGCATTTCCTGGCAGCAATGTGCACCAATGTGGATGATTATATGCACTTTCCAACATCAGCCATAGAAAGCAGAATTGTCATAAGGCAGTTCTGTGTAATAGCCAATTTCCCCCATGACCTCTGTGCAATAGACTGCACCCAAGTCCACTTAACACCCCAGCTGAATGATATATCAATAGAAAGGGGTGGCCATCATTCAGTTGTCAAGTGGTGTGCTCAGCAGATAGCCTCATTACCAATATCATGGCAACACACCCCAGTAGTGTGCATGATGCTACAATACTGAGGAAAAGTCATATGAGCACCGCTTTCTAACATGGTGAAATACCTGTAGGATTACTACTCAAAAAGTACAGGACTGCAGCTATTATATAAGCAGCTCTGTCAAAATGAATGTGTTATCTCTTTCCCACAAATAGGTGACTTGGGTTCTACACTAGAGCATTGGCTAATGATGCCATACAGAGCCCCATCAACCCCTGCTAAGGATGCATACAACAGAACAAACTCACACCATGACATGAAACACCACTGAGCATGTGTTTGGCATTCTGAAAGCAAGATTCAGATGTCTGGATACATCTCAGGGTGCACTTCTATACATGCCAGAAAAGACATCACAGATGGTTATCATATGTGCCATCCTGCATAACGCGATAACAGTAAATCATAATGGCTTGCCAGCCACAGGTGTGGGTAACATACCCCAAATAACCCCTCGATGTCTGATGATGACATATCATAGCTGTTACAGGATGATCAGGAGGACACAGTGGTGAGATAAAATAGGCATGACAGAGGATTCAGTCATATGTCCTGGCCCAGGTAACACAAAAGCAACTGACACACACCATTGAGTCATCACGAGCCACACATACAAACATACATAGACTAAACAGTGATGTTCATATGTTAACCCACAATAGCAACACACAGAATTCCTAATGGAAAGAAACCATTAGTTGTGAACATTGAACATCATATATAACAGAACCATAAGATATACCAGTAAGAACATACACACAACAATCTGAGGAAACATCAGTGCAGGAAGTCTCTTTGCAAGGTAGATCACCAAAGAAGGCCACATAGGCAAATATGTGGGATGCAGGAGGTGTACACAACAGAAGATGTCATTGGACAAGTAGGATGTCACCATACGGATAACAATCATGGAAAATTACCTGCAAAACAGCCACTAAAACAAGAAATCTAGGCCCATGATTTTTATGGGAATATAACAGCACAGACATACTCCAAAACAGGGGCCATACACTAACTGATGCATCACACACATAACATTGTGTGATGTGTAATATTGTATTTCAACACAGTAAAATTCTTATAGCAGCATGAGTAATATCAGGCATCCCAAAGTGTGGACAAAAAAACATAAACACAAATAAGCATCACATCCCATGTCTGATTTGGAATGTCACAGAGATGGCAATGCTGTGATGCCCAGATTATTGGTGAATCACAACTCAGTTTCAGGTGACAATATGTGCAAGCCTACATAGCATCACTGACTGTAACTACACAATATGCATGGAACATGTATCACGGTTGGGGACACAGCAACATAGTTATAGATATCTGTGCAGAATCAGTGAGATATGGGAAAGCACACAAGGGAAATACATGTCATCATAGGGACTAAAAATGAAAAAAGATATACAGAAATGCAGTGAGTGCTGAGGGTGAGGCACGTTCATATTGTACTAAGAATCCATAAGTGACATGGGTATCTATACAGAGGCATTCCTGTATAAGTTTCACTCAATAAAGATTTGCTGTTTTGCTACTAAGAAGTGAAACTATTTTTAATCCCAGCAATAAGGTTTGTTGTTTTGGTGCAAAAAATGTGAAGCTGTTTTTATTCGCAAAGGTGAAGAAATTTTGATTGCAACAAGATTGTTTTACTACTGTTTGTAGTTTAATTTACAAATATTTCTTACTACTACTGCTTGGTGTTTTGGCTTAGCTCAAATAGCTCAAAAGGCTATTATTTCATATTTTGTCTAGTTGTTTTGACCTGAATAGTTGCCCCTGTCCACTATCTGATGGTTTAATCTAATTAAACTTCAGAGTGCTTACAGTACTTTATTTCTAAGCTAGGTTGTGCTTGCAGGAATGACAGACAACAAGAACCTTTGTAATGTACAATCGATGCTGGATGACAAAGATGATGTTCTGTTAACCATGTAATTATCTGTTATATGTCCACTAGGAAGTGATGCAAACAGAGAAGCACAAACTCATGTTTAGCATTACTGTTGTCAGTATCTGTACTGACATATACAAGTGATAAAGAAGAACTATATATCACAACTTGAAGCTAGTCACATGGATCAGATAAATGATCAGAAAAACCCTGTGGCATTAGACATTTGTAAAAACACCTACAGATTAATTAGTCAGTAGTCATCACAGTGGTTACCATTGTAACAAGGTCAGAATGATATAAAAGGGCACACACTGAAATAACTGTGATTGTTAGTCTAATACAGTCTAGGGTGCCAATGCTGATGGCTCACACCATGGTCCTGACTGCTTCTGCCACATCTGGAAACACTCGGCCCATGGTGCTATACCGAGGATCTGGATGTGTTGACACTAGCATTTTGGGACTCAGCATGGGTTGGAGCATGACTGCAATGTCATAGTCTGGATGTGACTGCTGTGCTCTCATCTGATTGATCAATAGCAGATGTGTGCACATTGCTGCACAGACATTGATGTCCCAGGGACACATGCAGGTCTAATGGGGGGTCAACCTCTCCCTGCTGGAGGTGATCTGCTTAGTACTCTCAGAGCACATAACACCCAGTTTATACTACAGCACTACTCTAGCACCATCTTAACAAGGCCTTCAACAGAGCATGGAACAGATATGCTGTGCAGCCAGTGCTGCCATGACCTTGCCATATATGCTCTCCTGACCTTCATGTAACACATGCAGCTGGTGTGCAACAGGATCAGTGGCATGGGGATTTCACAGTGAATGTTAATGTGCCTGTAATAGTAGGTGGACACCATCTGACATGTGTGCATGCATATCTGCTACACTCATAAGAGTAGTCCAGTGGGCAGTACTGGTCCATCATGGGGAACAGTCAATATCATTACCAGCAGATCACAGTCATCATCAGGTCCATCATTTCATATCCCCATATAATCAGAATGTCTGGCTACATTACTCTCCATATCAGAGACTACGCCATAATCCACATAGCTGTTCCCTTCCATGTTGGAAAATGAACACCATTGCCTGTGTGCCATGGGCTGTACTACCATAGTTAAGCACATCACATCCCACCTCAGGATCAGCAGACAGGCTACTGCAGGAAGCAGGCAATGGTCATGCTGCAAAAAGAGACAGATGACTAATTTCACATATATTCACTGAAGTCAAATGATGCAGCACAGTACTGAAATGTTGGACAACTATATAACCAACCACAATGCTAATGATGATATGGAATTACCAGGTCATTGTGGCTTTGGGTGCTTCAGGGACCCTATATAACAGAGATATGACATGTAAGTTAATATTGAATATGATAGGTAAGTTTAATGCAAATGCTAAAGCCTACATGACCTGTCCTCCTGTGACCTCATTGCTGGAGGTAAGGGTTGAAATGCCGCTGTCACAGGAAAAGATTGCATACAAACATCATCATGAAGCACATACCAGGCATCATGTAACATTCCAACAGAGGTATAACATACAGTAAATAAGATAGACACATACCAGATGGGCAAAGATGATGTGCAGATTGTAGGTGCACCATGCAGTTCAACAAGACCACAGTAGTCCTGAAGGGCAGATGAGTGATTATCAGTTGTGAAATATAGCAAACATATAGACTGCCTTACCAGGTATGCCCTCCTTGTTTGGGGGTGTATCATCTGTGTTGATGTTTAGCCTATAGTATAAGAAGGCATACAAACATCAATGTGCGACTATGCTCCACAGTCATGACTGGAGCAGAGACAAGCAAAATCTAAGAATCATACTAACAGGATATGGAGACACTTACAGAGAATATGATGCATGTGTTAGACAGTTGTACCTGTACAGGGAACAAGGGAACATAAACATCCTGGATCACAGATGTGTTAAACAGTGATGGATAATATCAAGCAGATGAACAACCTTATCTGGTCTGTCTGTATGTGTAGCTTCCCGGCACATGTCTTGTGATGATGCATCTGTAGGTTAAAATGGCACACAAACAACAACATGTGAGTATACTACACAGTCATGGCAGGAGGCAGAGAAACACAACTATTGATTACTCAAACAGTATATGGAGGCACTTGTGTGACGTGTTGCTGTGTGTAGATGCTGAGAAGCCTATGTAACTGAAAAACATTGGATCACACATGTTGCTGAGATTGCTGTGTATTAACTGTAGTGGTAAGATAATAGGCTGTAACACTTACATTGTGCATCCATAACAGATGTGTTTACAAGTGCTGGAACACAAGTATAACAATAGAGTAATGATTGTGAATTAATGTTTGTTAATGAGAAATGGTGTATGTTGCAGTGTTTGTGAGGGGAGGACACACCAGTACACCCTGAAACACCTGCTTTTATACTTCCTCTGAGTATCTGATGATTCTGACCAGTGGTATGATGTGAGGCCAGGAATATCACCATCTCTCCGGGGGAGGCAAGGGTGGCATTCTTCACCCTCTCCTTTCACAGCTTCTGTGACTGCTGGATGGATGGAGGATCATATCAGAGCAACATCACTAACAGGTGTCCCTAGATCTATTTTGACCACCCACTGCATTGACCATGTTTGTAAGGTCCATCCACATTTCAGTTCAGCAGACATTATTGCCCATCTGTCCAAGATGTTACAGTCATGCTGGTGCAGATACTCAATTATTATTTCATTCTCTCTGTGTAAAAAAATGTCTCTCCTATTTCTGAGTGACATCTGGAAGACAGGTTAATATGCACATTTTTGACTTTATACATTGATTCACATACTGGCATGATAATGTTTGAAGCATATGTCAATTAATTTCTCACCTTTCATTTACAATGCACTGCTATGCAAAACAATCCCTGTTATGTATGCCACTGTTATGTACAGATAATCTGAATGAAAATTTAAAATATGTCTGAATACGTAATCCATATGGACTAATAACATATGCACGTCTACCAGTTTTGTATAGGTTATATGTATGTAGATGAGATTTGAACCTATGCCAATGGATGTTACAACAAGTAAGGGACAAAAACGTAACTAATGTGCCACAAACCTAGTGCTATAGTAATGGTGTTACCACAGTTACATATGCACATCCAAACAGAAAAAGCATGTGTACCTCAAGAATGTAGGATAAATGTCATATGCTACCACACTCCATAGACAGTGAGCATGTTACTGTCATTATATGGTACGCAACACACATCCTGGAATTTATGCAGAAATAGTGAAAAAGTAACCATGTTAAAATAAACTTTTAGGCAGTCATGTCTCATATTAACATAAGGAACTGTGAACATTCAAAGTCATCCTCAATTTGCCTCTTACAGATCGAACGTACTAGCAAATACACTATATTACTAAGCATCAAAGTGTATCATAAATTAGTAATGGAACATATGATTTATGGAAATCCTCATAAGTTGTGAGTTTCCATACACATATCACAGACATTGCAGGTTAGTCATAAATAACTAGTGATATATTTTAATTGCTTCTGTATCTGTAGTTTGCCGGGGTTGTTTCCCTTTTATCCATACAATTGTATATAGGGGAATTCTTGTCACTGATGGACATTTATTCATATATATGTATATTGTTTAATTCAGTCTACTCCTTTGTAACAGACAGATTATAATGCAGATGATAAAAGAATGCATGAAAGCATGTATCAGTTGATTTATGCAGAATAATGATAACATATGTATGTGATACTAGCAATCTATTCCATCAAAAGAAAGTCAACAGGTGACAGCTTACCTTTACAAGATAGATATAAATCAATTATTCCTTAGTTTCTCTATACTCACACAGCTTTTACGTACCATTTGTGTCATGCACAATTACTGAGGTACGTTAACATTCAGTATTTGGGAATCCCATTTGTGAATGTTCGTGTAAATTCTCAAAACTCTGCACATTAACCAGTGCAACTACCCAACAGATATCATTACATAGAAATATCTGTAACATGTGATGGATGTGATCCAACAGTCTTTAAAATGTAATATTGATACATTTACTGCTCATACCACTGCTATTTCAGTTAGATTTTTGGAAGGCATTTTCCATCAACTTTCAAATACAATAGTGAAGATGCCGACTGAAAGGAGGCTTTGACATGTTTGGGTACCAAACTGGACTGAGGAGGAGACCACCCGTATGCTCACTGTCTATACTGGACATCAGCAAAGGATGCAAGCATGTCTCAGGAACTTCACAATGATTGATATAGATATGGAAACAGATCACAAGGAAGCACCATCCAGCAGATGGAATGGGATCTACTGGACTGGCTTGCAGGTCTGCCATCGCTATGATCACCTACATTGGATTGATGTAGATCTTCACTGGAGGGTTGCAAAGGTCTGACAACAGCGAGCAGATACCTACAGTAAGTTACGTAATCCACACCTTAACATACATTATCATATATGCATTTAGCAAGCATAACTGTTCATGTGACTGTTTCAAGTTTATTTTCTGGGTATCTGTACTTATAATAGTAATGCAAATTTAAGAATTTAAGTTCCACTCATTAAAGGTACCATAGCGTATTGGTGCATTCTGAGGTCATTTGCAACTATATGGGCCAGTGAACACATTATGCAGGACTGTTGACTATGACTGCATATTCATAGAGACCACACATATCACTATTTCTGATATTCCATCATATCTGATGCTATAATCAGCAATGAAATATGATGTCCCTTTACTCATATGGTTAAGCAAAATGGCAAAGTGACTGCTGTTCTACTATGTGTAGGTTCAAATCCCACCGTAGTTTGTTTTTGAAAATATTGGAGGTTATTTATACTGTATAATATTGCACATCGCACGTGGAAAACCTATGTTTTTTCGTAACTTACACAGTACAGATTTTTACACAACTAGCATGGCCGTGGTTCATTTAAGCTTGTAGTGCTTAGCCCCCAGATGACTATGCATTTCACCATTATCTGCAAAGCTTCTTCAACCATCACACAGTATACATCTGTATATGTGAATGCTGAGTAATATATACATTAGTTAGCTCTACATTATAGAGAATAAAAACTTCTTGTACTACCCATGTTTGCTCTAATTCACTTTCATGAATATATGATCAATGCAGGTCAGCATAGCTGAAATATATTTGAGTCTTGTAAACACAATGTAAGTACAATAAATGTGGGGTCTGTAATCCTCATTATTTTTATTGATGTAGGTTTACTGCTGTATGTGGAGATGTGTGGTATTAAATCGCACAGTTGTGCACTAATGCTGTTAATGTCATACTCTTTTTCAAAATTGCCTACTAATGTTTGTTTTTGCAAACTATAACAGTTAACCCAGTGTGCTGACACATGCTAATGTTATAAGGCAGATGAATGCATATTCCGTCATTAATTGATAAATGTTTACCACATTAAAGACAGTGTAATGTCTATTAGCTCAGTAGGGTAAAGTAAATGTTTAATGAATATATGTGTGTTCGAATCTCAGTGTAGCCCATTTTAGATGATATCTTTAGTTTAATTTCTCCCAGTCTTTTGGGTTTCTAATACCATGACAGGAATGGACCCCATTCCTAAATGTAAGAATGGTTAAAGTTTGTGAAATTAGTTCTGTTTCAATCTTTGATGTTAGCCAAAACTGCTCTAGACAGCACTCACAATGCATCCAGAAGTGACTCCTTCTGCAAGTTATACAGTGTTACATGTATTGGTAGTATATCTAAGTAAGACTGCAAATTCTTGTTATAAGACCCATTGCTACATCTACAATTGGAACTGTCTGGATATCCTTCGTCCAGTGTTTTTCTGCCTGTAAATCCTGGTATTTTATGACTTTGTAGCTCTCTGTACATAAGACACTGTAATCATTGGGTGTAGCAATTTCAATGATAAATGCTTCTTTTTTCTTCTTTTTATGAATTACTACACCTGTTTTTCTCACATTTATTTTTGAACTGATAGCATTGGGTAATCCCATGTGATATAAACTTTATCATTCTCTATATTGCTTTCTGGCTCATGTTTCCAAAGCTTCTCTGCTACTTCTGTATTGTAGTGTTTGCACAATCCCAGATGCAACAGTCTTGCCACATTATTATATCTTTCAGTATACAGGCCCTCTGCCATTAGTGCATGACAACTGGTTAGTGCATGACAACTGGCAACAAGATGTGTGACTGTTTTCAGTTCTGTTTTACACAAACTGCATTTCTCTTTTCTCCCACACACTCAATGGACTGTGTAAAGTACTTTCTCTACTCTCCTGGGCCACTGATGTAAACCTTTCATCTTTTGGTTAAAATTATCCTCTTCTTAACCATTCCTGCATCAAATCCTGATTGACATGAGCTTGTTCCAGGCGTTTTCTGTACTTGCAACTATATTTATACCCTTTCCACATTTCTTGCCTTCTCAACTGACCTTCTTCTTCTTCTTCTTCTTTTGGCTTTTTTATGGTTAGGGGTCGCCACAGTGGATCACCTGTCCACTCAAGATTGGCAGTGGAGTTTTACAGTGTTGAGTTGCCAGCCCGGCGCCTGACCTTCCACACAAGCCACACACATGCACGCACTCACACCTAGGGCCAATTTAGAAATTTAGAGTGTCCAATCCACCTACAGCATGTCGTTGGGATGTGGGAGGAAACCGGAGAACCCAGAGGAAACCCACACGATCACAGGGAGGACATACAGACTCCGCACAGAAGGCACCCCAGCTGAGGATCGAACTGGAGAGCCTCTCACTGTGAGGCAGCCTTCTCATCTGATCCTTCTCCTTATATTATTTCTTTTGTTTTTGGCAAATTCAGTTGCTGCCTGATTTTTGTCTGTTTCTGATTTGGTTTCCATTTCCGCTTGACACCAGTATGCTTCTGCTAAACTAAGCAGGGGAAGTCATCTTTAATTTGTTGTTTTCATGTTTCAAAACATTCACTATGTTTGTATCTGATGAAGTCAGCAGATATGCATGCAGTCCCATGATTGCAGATGTTATGCAAGTAATCAGTTTAGAGGAAGGCCATACCTACTTCAGAACAAGGAATATATAATCTTAATATACACAGATTTTTCTATATTATTTGATAAGCGTGAAACACTTTTCTTGTTTTCCTGTCCAGTTGATCCAAATATCCCCAAACTGTAAGTAAGAACAGGAAGAGCAAACTAGTTTATAGCTTGGACTTTGTTCCTAGATGTCAGGGGGCTGTTTTCAGTATTAATATCTTCTAAAATATTCCTTACTGAGTTTTGTCCGTTTATTGTTGATCCTCATTAATTCCCAAATATTTATACATTCCCTCCTGCTCAGTTCCATTATAATCATATTCCTGTCCCAGACTATTTTCTTGGTGTTGCAATTTTCCTGCTTGAAATGTTGCTTTTGCACATTTATCAAGACCAAATAGCATTCATATATCATCTGAGAAAGTTTTGACCACTTCCAGTTGTGTTTACAGCTCATCTGACAAACTATACACTTTTAAATCATCGATAAAAATGAGATGAGAAGTCTTTACTCTTTGTTGCTTTCTGGGAGCCACATTTTAACCATGACCTAATATGTTAAGTAGACATCTTAATGGATTAAGGGCAAGATGAAATAACAGCAATGACAAAGAGTTACCCTGGAATATCCCCTTTTGAATTTTAATCCCTGGATAATAATATGTGTTTATCATGGTTTAGCTGCAATGCAGTTTGCCACTATATCATGGTCACTGCAATGTAATTTATCAATGTAGGGTGTATCTATAAGCACTCCTTTATCCATTAATGTGGGATGCTATCAAATGCTTTTTTTAATCTATCCATGCCATACTTGGATTATTCATTTTTTACAATTCTCTGGTAATGATCATTTGAGCCATACAAAGTCATGTCTGACCCAGCTCTGTTAGAAATGCTACATCTATAGAAATTCCAATCCCACTGCACCACACGCACCAGATACCTCAGATCAACAGAGCAGCTCAACAGAAATACCACAACCAAAAGAATGTACTGGAGGGACAGATTCATAACCCAGAGACTGCCCATGCTATGGAATAGACTTCCCATACATGTCAAGCAGAGCACCTCGCTGACCCTCTTCAAGAGAAATCTTGATGAGTGGATGGAAAATAGAAAATTCACCTCTGGGATAACTCCAGTGGCTCTACTTGACAGAGGTACTGGGAACTAAGGTTGGGTGGCATGATGGCAGGGTGATCCTATGGCTAGGCTTGCAAAGGTCCCATGGCCATTAGCCTAGTACACACCTATGAACCTATATGATTTTCTTCTGTTACCCTTTAGTTTTATTGCCATGACTGAGCTTTCTTCTAATTGACTATAAACTCTGTCAGCATCAATTCCAGTAGTATAGTGTATACATTGTCAGAAAACAAGGTACTGGTCTATAGACTTCAGGATAGCTTGCAGGTTCACTGTTAAGGAGGAGTATATTTTTTTCCTGTTGTTAAGCAGGTTGGTGTGGGTTTAGGTGTGCATAAAGGTAGTTCTTTTTTAGGTCCTCAATCTTTGTGTAAAAATGCTAATACTTTTAGCCAGAAGTTATGTATAGCTCCAGTTGAGAGCTTTTCTTAATTTTGTTTCAATATCTCGGGCTATTATTTCATCCCATTTATATACACTAGAACTTCTTACTGTATCTTTTACTTCTTCTATCCATTCAACATCCTTATTATATTCTATAGGGTCTTCATAGATATTTCTCCAAAATGTGTCTATTCTTCTTTGTTTCTCAGTTATCTATAAAACTTTTTTGGGTCATCGAAGAATTGCTTATGTTGTACTTTTCCTTTCTATTTATCTGCAGATCGTCTAAGTTTTCCTGCCTGTGTTAAATTATTTAATTATTTGCAATAATGAATTATATATCCTGTCTGTTCTAATAATGCATTAATGCTATCTTTCTAGGTATTTCTGTTGATCTACTCCCTCTTTGATACTCTTCCAACAGTGACACTGCATTTCTTAATTGCTTTATAGTTTACTCTGATAATTCCATGACGGCATTTGAGTTTCCCCTTCCTTTCTCTTATTGCCCTGTCCTTTTGTAGTAAGACTTTATCTGTTATTAATTTTGCTGCACAGTAAAATATCCTATTTACTTCTGTTATATCACATGAATTTCTGTTAATAGTGATGATTGCTGTGTCATTTGTTTTATCAGACCTCGCATTTTTGGTTTTGTTGACTTTCTGTAATCTATTTCTTTCATCGAGCTTAATATCTCTATGCTACTCTATTGAATCAAGCAACTCTTCCCTTAGATCTTTTAAACTCAGGGGGAAATTCTTTATTCCCCATTTCCTGCAAGTATTCTACAGAAAATTTCAGAATATCTTCCTGTGACATAATCTCTTTAATTGTATCATCTGTAGCTCTTTCATATGGGAACTCACTGGCCTATCACTGCATAACATTGACTGCATCGGTGTTGCCATCATTTTCTGCTCCTTCCTTGCTGTGTAACTCCAACTAAATGTTTGTACAGATTTCCTTCTGAAGACTCTAGAGAATGTTCAGGTGGTAACTTATCAAATGCTTCCTGTTCTACCTGTTTCTCCTTAATCTGAGGATTCATTTTTCCAGTGTGCTGTGACATTGCCAGAGTTTGGTTTTCTACACTGAATCCTTCACTTCGCAGGTAACCCCTAACTTCAGTTTATATTTAACATTTCCATTACTAATCCTCTTTTCTTCTTTACCTTTTGTTTTCTTATTTTTCGTATTGTAAAATGTTCCATACCTGGATGCCTCTGCCTGTACTTCTCTTCAAATATCTTTGGTGCTGCTCTTTTTGTACTAATTAGTTTACTTTCTCCTTTGCATAAATATTGCACTATATTAAATCTATTTTTCTTTCCCTGTCCATATTTCTTCTTCAGATGTCTCCCACTCCACCTGTTCCTCCTTACTTTGGGGACTCGTCGTTCCAACATGTGGTGACGTAACCTGCATTAGACTTTCTACATTAAATCCTTCACTTCGCAGGCATTCTATAAGTTCATTCTGTTTATTTAACTTCTACTTTACTAATCTTCTATTCTATAGTTCCCTTTTGTGATATTATTTTTATATTGTGAAATTTTGCATATCTGGATGCCTTTGCCTATGTTTCTCTTCAAATATCTTTGGAGCTGCCTGTTTTTTTTTTGTATTAATTAGTTTGCCTTTCTTCTTTGCATAAGTATATAGTTCACCATATCAGACCACTCTTTCTTTCCAATATCTATGTTTCTTTTTTACACTTTTCAAAAATCTCTAGGTTTTGTTCTTCATGTTTTCGTACTTCCTCCTTCACTTCTTTTACCAAATGTCCCAAGGTTTCTTGATCTATATAATGTTTTTCATGAATCTATGGTATTACTGAACATAAATTTGCATTTAAATCTTTTCACAATTTTTCTTGTGCAAGTATTTTTCTTTTCTGTAATTTCTCTCTTAATCTTTTTGAATATCTTCTATCCAGAAATTCTGGGCTTCTTAATAATGGTAACAATACTTACTTTCTTTCTTATCTTCAACAGTCCATTCTTATCATCTTTATGGCTCTCTTTAGGCCTATCAATTTTTATGTTGTTTTTTTTTGTGGACTACTACTTCCTTCTACAACATGGGAGCCATCCTCTCCCCAAACCTGGCTAACCTCATTGTAGGAACGTTTCTGTGTCCTGAGAATTCTACACTGTCTTTTTTTCCCATCCTGGCACCTACAGGATTGGGCCCTTTTTATCCTGGGAGTTTAGCGCCCCGCTGTCTTTTTTATTTTTATTCTTTCAGTCTACTTCTGTCCATGATATATGCTATATAAAATACAGTCTATATATCAGAGTCATCTTGGCAAGATTTTGTAAACACAGTGTCCACCATGTGAAGGTGTTCACCAAGACTTGAGGATGAATTGAATTACAGCAATACTACTCTCCTTTGCTTGCTGATTTTTTTCATTTCTCCATTCGTACTCTGCATTCTTATTTTTGCAGTTTGGTGTTTCTTATTTAGCAACAGATAAGGCAGATCTATACTTGGTCTGTAAGTTAAGTAGTACAGATTTTTCACATCTAGCATGGCTGATGTGCATTGATGCTTATAAACCTTAAGCAGTGTATGAAGATGGATAGCTCCGTCACCAGCAAAGTTTCTGGAAACATCATACTTCTGTTAATAATGATGTATGTGTAAATGCAGGGTAATGTATACACATGCTACCTATACAGTGTGAATTATACAATGTTACGTTATAATCCATCATATTTTCCATTGACTGCCCTCCTACCTACATTTCATGTGCATAATTTACATCACATGGATGAACAGTAAATGGCCTTACATTCACCATTGGAGTATTCATAACTTATGGGATTCCCTGCTATGAAACCCATTGTCTTGCCAGTCTACCAAAGGCTATCATTGCTTTAAGGTATGCTGAACATCACCTATACACTCCTCATGTAGCGTAGGGCATAAATGTGATGTTCAAGCATACCATCCTCAGAACTTCTTTGCCACTAGTCTGAATGCTGTTTTTAACTGTCGGTCTGTATGCCTCTGTCCATTTTTTTCCATTTTCTTTTTCTGTTTGTTGGAATTCTGGTGATTACTCTTGTTTGCTGAAGTCCTCACAGTTGCAGACAAGTACCTGGTTTGGGTTTTTGTGCATTTCTTGATTTCATTGTGCTGTTTTGGGGGTTAATGTCATCCAGGAAGGGTAAATACCAGTGTAGCAGACAGATTCCCCATAAAGACCACCACAATAAATGCCTTTTTTGCCTAGTAGCTTCTCACGACGATGTCTTGTTCAATGTGTCAGGCATTTGTCCTGAAAACTCTTCATAGCAGGCTTTCTTCCCTTTAATTATATATTGAGAACCAGCATCTTAAGCTTCTTGGTAAAGATACTACAAATGGAACTTCCTGCTCTGAGGGTCAAACATCAGGGAAGAAGAAGGTGAAGAAGGGAAGACTGGAATCTTCCAGTGTCCAGCCTCTGCCGGGTGTTTCTCCCAAGGTGGTTACAAACCCAGAGACTCGCCTGGCTGTGTTGTCAGATTTCTCTGCTGCGTTGGAGTTGGAGGTCAGCAAGGATCTGGCAGGCAGCACATCCAATGAGGCTTTGCAGGCATCCATTTCAGGCATTCAGAGGGAACCATGGTCAATTGTTTCTGAGGGGCCGGGGGGGTGCAATTTCTGCAATTTCTTCTTAGGGAAGAAGTTCCTACTATGTTTGTGAAATGCCATCCTGAGTCAGAGCTTTCTCAGTTTCCTAGGACAGATTCCCTTAAAAAAGAAACAGAAAACTAAATGTTTTTCTGCTGGTCCTACGGATCCACAAAATAAGTGGCAGGCCTTTACTCAGGGGTTATTTAATGCTTTACTGTCATTAAGCCTCCTCAAGGGGTTTTGGTTCCTGCTGCTTCTTGGTCCTCTTTTTCACCTAAAAAGCCTAGGCAATTGAATTCTTCTGAGGAGGAGTTGGAGTCTGATGAAAAATCATTTACTTATTCTACCCAGAGTACTTCTCCTTTGGACTACTGGTCTGAGGAAGCGGAATCTAATAGTTCTGATATTCCTTCTGAGGTGACAGACACTCTGAAAGGATCCTTCACTCAATCCTATGAATGGATGCTTCAAAGAGATGCATTTCTGTACACTGTTCACCAGTGGGGTACTCCTCAAGTAGACTTCTTTGACTTCCTTTTGAACAGACAACTTTCTCTGCTTTGTGCCAGTGTCTCAGGTCCTCTGATGTGGAAGGTGGAAACCCTCTAATTTTCTTGGAAGGGGATATTTCTTTATGTGTTCCCTCCTCTTCCTCTCATTCCAAGAGTCCTGTTCAAGATTCAACAGGATGCTTCCAAAATCTTGTTGGTGGCTCCCTTCTGGCCACAATAGCCCTGGCTCCCTCTACTTCTGCTTCCAGCCAAGGGCAATTATCAGAAGTTACCTCCCAGGGTGGATCTGCTCACATAAGCCAAGGGGTCTCTCATTCATCCCCACTGTCCACGTTTCATCTGACACTGTGGGTGATAGGGTTTTGATTCCTCATAAACACCTTCTTTCTGAGGACATGCTGCAAGTCCTGAAGGAGGCCAGGAAACCTACTACTAGGAAATCCTACTTATCTGAATGGAAGAGATTTTCTATTTGGTGTCTGTCTCATAACCTGGCCCCACTTACTGTGGATGTTCCTTTGGTTCTCTCTTATTTGTGTGAATTGTTCAACTCTGTTTTGCCCTGCATTTCTTTTAAGGCTCACTTATCAGGTCTTTCTGCTTGTCTGCCTTTAACTCCTCCATTAGCTTCTAGATTTGAGACTAAGCAGTTTCTTAAAGGCATCCTTAATATTAGACCTCCCTGGAAGCCTGTTCCTCCTTCCTGAGATCTTAATTTAATTCTGGAGAATTTGGCTCAGGCTCTTTTGCACCTGCTGTTTTGGCTTCCTTGCAACATTGTTCTTGAAAGACAGTGCTTTTGTTAGCTCTTTCTTCTGCCAGATGGGTGTCTGAGTTGCAAGCCCTTATGGCTTGTCCACCTTTTTTGATATTCCATGAGGACAGGGTGTACTTGCGTACTAATCCTTCTTTTACGCCAAAGGTGGTTAATGAGTTGTCACTTAATCAGTCTATTAATTTGCTTACTTTTTTACCCTCTCTGCAATCTGACAGTGAGAGGGTGGTGCATGCATTAGACATGCATAGGAAGCTCAGATTTTATTTGGATAAGACTAAAGCTATCATAAAATCTGATCAATTGTTTGTTTCCTTTAATTCTAGGTCTTTAGGATTGACTGTTTCTAAGCAAACTTTTTCTACTTGTATTTCAAAGGCTATTTCTTTCTGTTACACTTTTCATGGCAAGAGTCTTCCTTCTTCTGTAAAGTCTCATTCTACTAAGGCTGTGGCTTCTTCTAATGCTTTTTTCAAGGGCTCAGACACTAATTCTATTCTTGATGCAGCTACCTGGACTTCTATGCATACTTTTACCAAACACTACAAGTTGGATTGTTTCTCCAGAGCTAGAGATGCTTTTGCTAGTGCCATTCTTCTTGGTTTCTAAGAGGGCTCTACTGCTGCTTCCTTCTCCCAAATTTCTTCTTGAGCTTTGGCACTTTCCCATAATTTATGGATATTGCAGTGGTGAATATAAGGGCATAGTGCAGTTGTGTAAAATCTTACCATAACAGTAGATGCCCTTGCCTTCACCGCTGCAGTATTCACTCCCTCCCTCCATTCCCCCAAGTTGTTTTTTCTTTCCTGGATGTGCAGGTTCTCTTAGGTTTTCTTTGGACTGCTGTTCCTACTGGGGCAATCAGTTCTGAGGACAGTACACCTGAACGTCACCTTTATGCCCTACGCTACAAAAGGAGAGTGTAAGTGACATTCAGCATATCTTAAAGCAATGGTATGCTTTGGTAGACTGGCCTGACGATGGGCTTCATGGCAGGGAATTGCATAAGTTATGAATACTGCAGTGGTGAAGGCAACGACATCTACAGTTCTTGTAAGATTTTGCACAACTGCACTTGCCTTTAATGTGTACTTAGCTGTTTCAAGTGCAGTGAAATGTTTTATTGCAAAATATGACAGTTGTAACTCTGAAGTGTTATAGTTGTGTGTTATTGCTATGAGCAATGTGCTGACATGCACTTGTGAATACATTCTTTAGTTGTTTAATTGCATAATACGTGTCCTGTTGTACTTTTCTTTTGCTTTTCATATAATATACAAACACAATTCCACATTTTAGTGTGCAAACCCCCCCCCCCCGATATTCTTATAGTTTAGTTTAACTTCCATCAATCTATTTAATCATAGCCAAGATGGACTAGCTAGGCAGATAGGGTTTAGGTTTATGGTGTAAGCATCAATGACAGTTGTAGGTTTGAATCTCAGTTATTCCAGTTTTTATGCCGTAATCTTCATGTGTGCACAGTACCGATGGAGTACAGCAATGACTAAATGTGATATTGTATTCTATGTCAAGGTGAGATGCCATATAATACTCACTACATTTTTCATAATGTTGTTTTACATAGTCAGTGTTGTGCTAGTTACTATAAACGTAATAAGTTACTATTAGTAGTTACTTTTCAATGAAAGTAATATATTACTATTACTTAGCAATATATTACTTTTTTTAGAAAATTAATATTACTAGTTACTCACACAAGGAAGCACATGTATATAAGCGTATTATTAAAGTTGTATACACAATGTTACAGTGATGATGAATCCAGCAGGTTACTCTTTTTAGCTGGGTGGCACAGTGGTGCAGTGCTTAGTGCTATTAACTTACAGCAAGAGGGTCTCTAGCACGATTCTCGGCTGGGGTGCCTTCTGTGCAGAGTCTGCATGTCTTCCCTGTCACTTGTCTTGTGTATTCAAATAAGATGATGAGGCCTGGGTGTTTGTGTAAGATGTTATTACACACAAATACATCAGGATGGATGATTGGAATATCGGACTTAAATAAACTAGCTAACTGACGGACTGCTACACGCATACATGCTTTCACTTTGGCTGCTTACACAGAATGGCACTCTGCTTGCATGTGCTCAGTAGTTAAATGCATGTGCCCATGAACTACAGTAGCTTTAAAGATACAACAAACACACTATGATCTACATCTTCCCTCATTGATAATTTTGTCATGCGCATGAAAAATGACAATCAGATATGCGCAAAAATTATATAAACACATAAACAATAACAATCATGTCCAGTTTGCTGCGTATCTAGGATTAGGTCTTGAGATACGACCTGACCTTGTTATATAATAATCAGTACTGGGTTTAGCAACAGAGACATTTACTGGGGAATGCTCTTCATTAGGAACTTCAGGGACACTTTCAGGAAAAGGAACAGAAGATGAATTGCTCTCTGGAACAGGAACATTCAATAGCATACTCTGAGAATTAGAGTCTCAATTACAGATAAGATGCTGTAACACTGGCTTGGACACTGGCAATATATGTTTCCGATTCCACCTAAATTCCATTCCTTGTCACTCAATGATGTACGATCTCAGTTTCACACATAGATGTTTCACAAGTCCTGCTCGATCAAAGCCTTTTGCTCTCTGCATCCTCACTATCTCTTTTAATGATTTGAGAGGTTTGCTGGTTTTGTCATAATGGAATTTCTGTGACAGACAACTTTTTCATGAGTTGAGCTTTTACTGCTTTGTTGTTTTTATCACTTGGAATCAACAAATTCTTACTGGTTGGTAGTGTAATTCTGGTTTGTCTCAATATCAATCTCTGAGCAGGTGAATCAAGTAAATTGTCTTGTGGAATGTTTCTACGATTAAGCAAATTGAGAAAAAATGTAATTTTTGTCTCTTTTGGAATTCTCCAACAACTGTTTCACAGTTTGAACTGCACGTTCAGCCAAGCCATTAGATTGTGGATACTCAGGACTACTAGTAACATGAACAAAGTCCCATGTCTCAGCAAATCTTTTGAACTGCTGATTTATAAACTGTGCACCATTGTCAGAAATGACTTGTGCAGACTACCATGGATAGAAAAATGTCCCTCCTATCTCGTAATGACAGTACTGGAAGTTAGGTTAGGAAGTAGGTTGATCTTGAATTAATTTGAATAAGAGTCTACTAATACCAAAGAATGTTGGCCATTCCATTCGAAAATATCTCTGTCAACCAAGGTAGTTCAGGCATCTGGTTCAGCTGAAGTGGTTATTTTTGTTGGTGAGGTTTAGTGCTATTACAAATTGAAAAATCTGATTTCTTTCCCAATATCTTTTGGCATAGAAGGCCAAAGTATTAGCCCTCTCACCTTTCTTTTGGTAGAATCAGTTCCCGGGTGACCTCAGTGCAAGATTTTAATATACTCTTGTTGCAAGAATTTTAGAATTACCGGTTTTGGACCTTTCATGATGATACCATCTTCCATCAAAATCTTGTCTCAATAAGGAAAATAGTGCTGTGCATCTAGTGATAAACAAGATTGTTTTGCTGGCCATCTGTGAATGATAAAGTGGTTCATCTTCTGGATAACTGGTCAGAAGCTGTGTGATTTCTAAGCTCATCAAGACATGAAGAAAAATTTCTCATTTCCATAACTTCATAGGTTCATAGGTGTGCACTAGGCTAATGGCCCTGGAGCCTTTAGAAGCCTAGCCCAAAACAATTGCCCAAGCACCATGCCACTTGATGTTAGTTCACAGTGCCCCTATCCAGTAGGGCAACTAGACTGATCCCTGGGATGAACTTTTTGATACCCATCCACTCATCAAGATTTCTCTTGAAGAGGGACAGTGAGGTGCTCTGCTTGACATGAATGGGAAGCTTATTCCAGAGTATGAGCAGTCTTTGGGAAATGAACCTGTTCCTCCAGCATGTTCTGTTAATTGTGGTAATGAGGTTGTGATCTCTTAACCATGTGGTGCTGGGGGATTGGGATTTCTTTAGGTATAGCATTTCAAGTAGGGCTGGGTCAGACATGGCTTTGTAAGTCAAGCAGAGATCAAAATTAGCTTTTTCATTCTCATGCTGGTCAATGGTTTGTCTGGGCGATCTGGATAAAGTATCAGCAAGATAAATAAGTTTGCCTTTTGTGTAAACCAGACTGAAATTGTACTTTTGCAGTTTTAACATCATGCATTGCAATCTAGAAGGAGCTGTTTGCAGTCATTCTCTCAAAATAGTAACAAGAGGCTGGTGATCAGTTTCAATCTGGATAGGTCGGCCATAAATATAATCACTGAACTTCAACCATGCAAACACCATTGCCAAAAGCTCTTTTTCAATTTGTGCATACTGCATCTCAGTTTGAGTTAGAGTTCTAGACGCATTGACTACTGGTCTGCCCTCTTGAAGAATTACTGCACCAAGACCATATTTTGAAGCATCACAGGAAAGATTTACAGGTTTGTGAACATCATAATATTTAAAAGTAGGTAGACTGGCAATTTTCTGTTTCAGGACATCAAATTCTGTTTGGTGTTGCTCCAACCAGAACCAAGTTACATTTTTGCATGTCAACTTTCGTAGGGGTGCTGAAAGCTGACAAATCAGGAATGAGCTTGAAAAAATAGTTGACCATACTAAGAAAATGTTGTAAAGATGTGGCATTGTTTGGAGCTGGCATCTCGTGAATTGCAGCTTGTTTGGACGGATCTGGTTGCAAACCTGAACTGGTAAACAAATGACCCACATAAGTAACTTCTTTTAGCCTGAGATTACATTTCTGAGGATTCATTTTAAGATTCACAAGCACGAACTAAAACTTTTCTGAGGTTTCTATCATGTTCGACTTCACCATTGCTTCCTACAAGAATATAATCTACTATAACAGCATATGGATAGCCAGAAAAAAATTGCTCCATTGTACATTGGAAGACATCACTGACAGAATTTATCCCAAATGGCATTGTCAAAAATCTGTACCTTCCAAATGGTGTACTGAAAGTAGTTAGCTTGGAAGATTTTTGATCAAATAAAACCTGCCAAAATGAACGTTTCGCATCTAAGACAGAAAAAATAGTGGCATTCGTAATGAGAGCAGCAACTTCTTCAACTGTATGCATTGGATGATGAGGTTGTTTTAGTGCTTTGTTCAAATCTCTTGGATCAATTCATATTCAAATGTCATCTGTCCTTTTCTTATGAGCTACTACCATGGAGGATAACAATTCAGTTGGTTCTTCTACTGGAAAAATTACTCTTAAATGTGCCATTTTGTCTAGCTCTGCTTTTACTTTGGCCTGCATTGCTACTGGAACTTTCCATGCTGGTCTGCCAATTGGGCTTAACTAGTAGTCTAACTTCATAGACTACACAACTGGGGGTTGGTCAAGCCCATCTTTGAAAATATCAGTGTATTCAGAAAAAATATTCTGTGTGAAACCTTCATTGATATTGATGCTTACATGGTGGACTTCCTTATTAAATGAAATCAGTCCCATTTTCAAACTATCTTTGAGGACTAACAATGACTGCATGCGTCTTTTGACGATGTAAAACTGCAAGTTATGGCTGTCCCCAGCAGATTAGCATCAAAGCACTACTGTGCCTTTGGTTTGAATCTCTTCACCACCATAAGCAACAAGCTTTGCACACTTTGCTAAATCAAGTTTCTTACCAGCTTTTACCTTAGCAAAAATTTCTGCTGACATAGCATTGCACTTTGAACCAGTATCAACTTTGAGCTCTACAGGTCTCCCATTAATCAGTACAGCACAAAATACTTCACTCTTTGCCAACAGCTCTGCTGCATTAACCTTTTCCTCAAGCTCAGAGACACCATCAATGTAAAATGTAGGGTCGCAGCATTCTACTTGATCAACTTGCTTCTTGGAATGCTCTCTCTTAGTAAAAGAATGTGCCTCTTTAGATTTACCAAGCTTTCTGAAATGATTCCACATTTTATGTCTTTGGCATTGCTGACCAATAGTTAAGCACTTTTCTTGTTTAGGTTTGTGACTGCCTCCACAATTCCAACAGGTGACTATGAGGTTTATCATGGGTTTTGCTAAATCACCCCTCAGTTTTGCTGTGTGTGCCCTGGGTTTTACTAAAGCTGTCCTGGGTTTCATTGTGGGACCCACACCCCTTGGCCTATACCTCTTAGTCTCGTGCTGCATACTATCGACATTCGTGCTGGAAGTAGCTGCAAGCACGCTCTTCTCATTCGTAAGTATATTCGTGTGCTTTTCTGTAAGCTCATGTATCTGACAAATCTCTGTGGCTTTGCTTAAAGTTAAATCACTGTCTGAAATCAAAATCTTTCTCACTGCATCATTAACACCACAGACAAGCCTGTCTTTTATTAACTCCTCTCTCAGATCACCACATCTGCTCACTTTTGCCTTGTTTCTCAAGTCATTTATATATGCTGTAAAAGTTTCATTAGGCTTTTGATCTCTTTTGTAAAATATGTGCCTTTCCATTGTAATATTTGTTTGAGGGTTGCACATTTCTCTAAATTTATGTTTTAAGCACTCAGGGTCTTCCCACGTTTCAGCCTGTATCACAATATAGTGGTCCTCCCCTCCCCTGCATAAACAGCAGGTGATTACATAAATGAACATTCTTTCTCAATGACTTCTAAACCAGCTATATTTAGCAGAATAACTGCTTTTGTATGTGTGCCTTTATCAGAAAAAGCAGCCTGTATGAAAATATCATATTCTTGTTCAAACACTCTCCAGTTTTCAGCAATATTATAATCAAACACAAGTGGACCAGGTCTGTGAAATCCCTCTGCCATGCCAAATAAGTGTCAAACACACACCAGGTACTTGTAATTATATACAACAGTACAACAGACTCTTTAAAATAGCTGTACTCTTTGAAAAGACTGTACTGTAATACTGGTCACACTGCCAAAACTTTGCACACTTTAGATACTTTGAATAGCTTTAGTTAATGCGAAAAGTAGTACATTGTGAAAAAATGCAGCCATTTTCTCTTTTTCAAACATTTGATATGACTCGGATATTATTTCAAATGTTTTTGCAATTTTTTCAAGTACTTTTTTCAGTGTGTCATAGTTTTGAACATTTTTGTCTGTTCAATAATTTGTTTTGAATGCTTCGCTTTATATTCATCAAGGGAAAATCAATTAAACAAGTTTAAGTACCTGGACATATTTTTTTACCTGTTTATGAGTAATTTCTGAGTCGTTTGAGCCACTGTTGTATATTTCTCCATTTTCTGATGGTTTTAAGAAGGTTTGACTTCAGATCCCATTCTCACACCATGTTACTCGTCTTGTGTATTCAAATAAGGCAATTAGGCTTGGGTGTTCATTTAAGATATTTATTATACACAAATACATCAGGATGGATGACTGGAACATAAAACGTGAACAAATTAGCTAATGGACTCACTGCTACTCAAATACATGCTTTCACTCCAGCTGCTTACACAAAATGGCAATCTGCTTGCATGTACTAAGTACTTTTATGCACATGCGCCTGAACTACAGTGGCTTTAAAGGTACAACATACAAGAGTGGCTCAAACAACTCACAAACAACTCATAAACAGGTCAGAAAATATGTCCAGGTATTTAAACTTATTTCAGTGATTTTTCCCTTGGGAATATAAAGCGAAGCATTCAAAACAAATTACTGAATAAGGAAAATTCCCAAGACATGTTGCAGGTGGATTATACATTCTAAATTGTTCTTATGTGTGAGGGTGTGCATGCGTGTGCCTTCTGAAGGTTGGGTACTGGGCTGACAACTCAACAATGTAAAACTCTAGTGCCCTTGTTCTGCAGACTGATGATCCACCATGGAGATCCCTAATGGGCACAGCCAAAAGGAGAAGAAGACCAATCTTTATAGCTAGAGAGTCACAGATAATAATTAAACCAAACCAGCCAGCAGCATAAGAACTATAAAAATCACATTTTGTCTATTTTCAGCAACTAAAAATCAAAACCCCAAAAGAATTTTAAATAGAACATAACAAAAAATTGTCAAGATGAAAGTTGGTTGATCATAGATCCACCTGAAGAGTCCTGCTTGGTGCAGAGGGTTAGGGCATCAAGTGTTCAACTGAAGAGTGATGTTTGTTTCTGATTGACAGTGGTATGGAGAACCAATGCCATTTATTATACAGCAAAGTAAGGATATGATCTTTTGCAGGCTAGACTTGTCCCAGGGTTAGGGGATGTTTTAGTGAGTGAGAGTCCCATAGTACCAGGGCAGAGCCAGAGTCTGGTCATCATTTTCACCTCATTGCAGTGCTAAACAAATGAAGTAAATGTTGCTCCAAGCTAATAGTAATGATCTATTATGAATGCTACATGCTATGAGTTGTGCCAACATTATGTTGTAATTTTTTTATCCAAATTGCCACTTGATAGTCTCCATTACCTCCTAACATCTGATTACTATCCATAGTATATAGGGACCCCAGAAGTTTTCCATCACTCTTTAGGGGGCAATATTACCCACATTGAGAACTGCTGGTTTAAGCAAAAGTAATGCACATTTAAGTTACTGGTTACTAAAAAAAAATAATATATTACTATTACTAGTTACTATTTTGAAAAAGTAACTAGGTATATTACTAGTTACTAGAAATTTTAATATATTACATATTGTAATATATTACTCCCATCACTGTACATAGTAGTCATTAAATAATGACCTAAAATAGTCCTTCTGCTGTTGTAATATGTCCTGTTCCCTATCTACAGGTAATGAGGACTACCCAAAATTGTGGATTATGCAGAGAGTGTATGCACAAGTTTGTGAAGCAGCAAAGGGAGAGAAGTACATGTTATCACAGCCTGCCTTTACTTCTCCATAAGTACCCCTAATAGAGTTAAAACTTCAGGTCCAAATGTGTATTCTTTTGAACTTCAGGCATGCTAATGTTTATGCCAGATTACCTATAATGCATCTGCAAGATTTGTACAATTGTCATTGCTTTACTGTGAAAAACATATTGTGTACATATATTTAAGTTTAATGTTGTCTTAGGAGTGATCCATGCAATTATTTATTTATTTATTTGCCATTTGTTTACCAGGAAAGTCCGAGAGGGCCAAAAAGTGCCCATTTTCAGAGGAGGCCCAAGGAGAAAAGCTCTACAATCACAATATTTCAAAAGTCAAGTACATATACTTTCAGTCATAAAGTATCATGTTACATTACAAAACAGCAAGCACAAATATTTTAAATCACAAAATATCTTGTTACACTCTGAAACGTAAGAGTGGAAAAATGTTGTAATGAGAAAAACATAGACTATATGTTTCATAGTATAGTGCAATGAAAAACAATAGCATGAGTTGAGGAGAATATGTGAAGAAAAATTCAATAGTCATATTATTTGTTACATAGATTAGTATGTGGTAAATGAGACCTGAGCCAAGTCTAATAAGATATTTAAAGACATATCAGTAATTACGTTAGTAGAGACAGTGAGGTCAGATTGAGTGATGTCTTAGTATGGGAGAGGTGTTTATACTATTTGCATTTAACTGTCCTATTGATTTTGATGTGAATGTTTCATATATGCGTTGCTTGCATCGTTATACTGTTTATCAGTAGTTAGTGGTACTCAGTGAATATTATATTGTGAATAGCCTGCCTGTTTCATTATTTATTGGATTTCTGCTGTCTCAACATTCTTAATGCTATTGGCAAACAATTACATCTGTTTCAGTGCTGTATATCTGCACTGTGATGGCTTGTTACATGCAAAGCTGCATATCATTTACCATCATTGTTGTGCCTCAAGCCACTCATGCTTTTCTGGTATGTCTGACATGCTGCATACTATAATCATGCTCATCATTACATCGTTTTAACTGTGCAGGTACATATGTAAGTATAACACAAGCATACCCAGTGACACAGTGATGCATGTGTTGAGAGACAGCTATGTGTGTGTCGTGCACATAAATTCTAGCTGTCACATGTTCTTGCTGTGTTTGTTATTGTGCATTTTTCTAAAGCTTTTCAATTCCATTCCAGTGATATAATGTGATGTCTCCCGTTAAACCTGTTGCATTGCTCATCACATTTGCATGTACCTTTTAAGTGTACCATTGCTTGTTAGTCTTACTGTATATTTTAAACATGCATATTTTACTCATGGAATTTCAGCATGACACAGTAATTGCATGTAATGATACAGTGCAGTGGAAATGTGCCATATTGACATCTCATCATAAATATGTGAGGCACACATTGAGTAACAGATACTGGTTTAAGTTACTAAGGAGTCTTTCTCCGAGTCTGAGATTGACAGTGATGTAAGGTTTGTATGGCAACTGGGGTACACTAGAGGTCCTATTCAAAAGGGTATGCTGTTGATGTTGCTGATAACCTGTAGTGTATCAAGTCATTTGGAATGGAGCACCAAGTCAATATTGCATGTGAGAGCAGTATGGCAATCTTCTCTTGCGATACAAATACACACACACACACACACACACACACACACACACACACACACACACACACACACACACACACACACACACACACACACACACACACACACACACACGTCTGCTGTGCATATGTGTGTTTTATATGCATGGTGATATGTCAGTAAATTAGCAAGTAGTAATTTTGTCTGATAAACTGTGTACTGTATGCCGTGTAATATATTGGACTAACATAATGACAGTGTATGATGAGCACACTGGCTCATACATAGCCTTCTATTTATATCATCAATATATAGGTTCATAGGTTCATAGGTAGGTACTAAGCTATTGGCCCTGGGGCCTATACAAGCCCAGCCAAAAAGGTACCCTGGCTTTTGCCACCCAAGAAAATTATTTTCCTGTGCCACTGTCAAGCAGAGCCACAGAAATGATTCCCCAGGTGAATTTCCTATTTCCCATCCAATCATCAAGATTTTTCTTGAAGAGTGCTAATGAGGAGCTTTGTTTGATATAGATAGGTAGTTTATTCCAAGAGTATGGGAAGTCTCTGGGACAGTAATGTATCCCTTCAGCATGTTCTGTTTATTGTGGTGACAAGGTTTAGGTCCCTAGAGCGTGTAGCTCAGAGGGATTGGAATTTCTTTAAGTGGAGCATGTCCAACAGCTCTGGGTTTGACATAGCTTTGTATGTTAGGCAGAGATCACCTCTGAGTAGGTGATATGTGACGGAGTAAACCTGGAGTTTTTTGAGACGGTCTGCGTAGGGCATCTGTTTGAGGCTGGTAATCCTCTTTGTAAGGTATTTCTGTGGCCTTTCCAGTTGTTGTAGATGTCTTGTGAGGTACATACCAAAGGGGCGTTGTACTCCATAATGGGTCTAATGAGTGATGAGTAGAGGGGAACAATGACCTCTTTTTTTCTGGATGAGAAACCTTTTGTGATGAGGTGTGCCATGTAGAAGGATTTCCTGACTACTGTGGTGATGTGGTTATCAAAGGAGAGACAGTGTGTGGTGGTGGCAGCATTACAAAAGTGGATCAGACTTACGATCCTGAGAAGCAACTAGATGGAGGTTGGACATCAATAAAGATCTCTCTCATCATCTCCTGGATGAAGATGTACATGGCCTGTGCCACCATATAGATATTAGGCCATTGAAAATGTTGCATAATTATGACAGTACACTTGTCATTATTGCAACTTTGTGTATGTTGTTATACATTGTATAAATAAATCCTTTGGACTATATCTTCTGGCAATTACATTGAAGTGACAAAGGTACTGTATTGTGATATCCTCAGAGCAAGCATTTCACATGCCCTGTCCCATATGTTTTCATGATGTTAATCTTATATCATATACTCTCTTTACCATTATGTAGGTACACATCTGATTGTGTTTTATTATGAACCTATTTTGTATATGACTGTGATGTCGAATACACACTATTGTGTACATTAGAATGGACTGAACTCATAACTTTCATCACATATGGTGTTACAGTTGCATAAGGCCATACACTATGCTACCACATGAAGACTGTGTGAGTTTATTTGACATGTGTAATCACTGATTTTTGGTGAATACTTAACAAGATACAACAACTTATTATGTATGCATAATGTTTTTCTCCTATTGAACTTTTGACAGAGTGTGGGACTCATTGCAGCTCATCAATTGTATGCTGAAGACAGTGACTTGTCAGACCACTGCCAGGCAACTCTGACTCCTAGGGCAAGGATGATGACCATGACAGGGACAATGATGATGATGACAGACTGGGATCTGCATGTCCCATTGTTCCTGCTTCTCATCATAATGACAGCCTCCAAGCCATGGAAATTATTTTCAGGACCAGATTTGAAACATAGTGACAAACATCTTCCAGATGCAGATGTGGACCTGCTGTGCAACTTCTTTCAGATGAGGGCACAGGCCATGTACAGCTACATCCAGGAGATGATGAGAGAGATCTTTAGTGATGTCTAACCACCATCTAGTTGCTCCTCAGGACCGTAAGTGTGATCCACTTTTGTAATGCTGCCACTACAATGTTTTCCATATCCAGCTATTTACAGTATAGGCACAATTGTGGAAACATTGCACCTTGCTGTCTTGTTTTTCTGACATATGTCATAATGCCCACAGTACATATCATGTCATATCTGGCGTTATGCTACTGCTGCAGTATGACACACAGTCACAAAGTACCAAATTACACATGCGGCAACCACTATTATTTATATAATCATGCTCTGATTACTTCATTCCTTGGTCCATATGGGCTGGGCTGCTAATCCTTAGATCTTTGTGTGTGTGTGTGTGTGTGTGTGTGTGTGTGTGTGTGTGTGTGTGTGTGTGTGTGTGTGTGTGTGTGTGTGTGTGTGTGTGTGTGTGTGTGTGTGTGTGTGTGTGTGTGTGTGTGTGTGTGTGTGTGTGTGCTCCTATACATGCAGTGCAGCATAATGTTGTCATGTCCAATACACTCTGGCCCTGTAGGTGACAGATATGATGGTTACAGTTAGCATATTGCAAGTGAGATATGGTTCTGCTTGTGTTGTTCTGGCATTTAATTAGGTAGGATGGTAGTTGCTCACACACTACATTATTCCTATAGTTCTCACATTACACAATGAGGTGAATCTAGTGTGTTTATTTGCATGTTATCCATGTGTATGCACTACACCTATTTCTGCACTGGTTGTTGCTGTCTTATGTCTGTTCAACAATATGGCAGGTCCTTGCTTATGTGATTTGTGTAACATTGTTTTGTCATGCTATCACAATAGCATAATTGCTTTGTGAGTGGCATGTACTGACAAATATTGTACCATCTTGTATGACATTACTAGTAGTATATATGAGCAAGTATCCTTCACATACTGCATAGACATTCACTGGTCCCTTAGTGACTATATGAAAGTGATGCTTTCTTTAGCATCATTCATTACTCCCATAAATTTCCATATCTTGCTTTTGTCAATATCCAGTCTTTTTGATAATAGTTTATATTATGACATGCATACATAGATTTGTATACAGGTCCATGTGCATGCATTTGTTATACAAATGCACTGCTTTGCAGGAATGTACATGTGTATGACTATACTATGATCGACATGCAACCACTCTTCTAATCTGTGACTGGTTACATGCACTTATTATATATTTTTTCTGTGCTGCACTTTTATTCACAGGACTGTGTTTTGATCAATCATACACATGTATAGTGCCATTTATATCAAGAATAGTGTTTGTGGTACCTGTCGTATTATGTTTGCATGGCAGTATATATGTGCATATGATAGCACTTCTGTTGTGTACGTATGCCTCTTGCTGTTTAACTGGTGCACATTACCTTGTTCATTTCATTTTTACACAGATGTGTTTATAGCCATCGTCAATTCACTATGCCCATGTGGCATACATTGGCCATTTGCTTCAATGTACCTTGCACGAACTTTCAGTCCACCCTATGTTGTTGATGCATGAAGTGCAATGTGTATCCTAAAATAGGGTTGTCCTGCTTTATTCTGTGAATACTTTCTGTTGCAGGCATTTCCTCACTGATGTGGGGTTGTGCTATCCATCTCCCTTCCCCCTTATAGCTTTGTCCTACATGTTGCACATATATATGGCATATGTTATGTGCATGTTTACCTTCCCCTACATTATCGTCATTGTCATGCAGGTGTACTGGCACAATATTACTTTGTGGCTCTGTGTTGGGTATCATACACATGCAAGGCATATGCACGCAAGGTGGTAGCAATTGATTTGGTTCCATCATTGTTCATGTTGCACTTGTATATTGAGCATTATCCAGGGATTTCTATGCTTCCTGCCTATGCACAGGCTGGCATTCCTATCAATACTCATATATGCATCGCCATTCCCATTATATTGCATGTCATTGGTGTGTGTATGTTTGATGAAACTTCTTTCTGACTAGATTGTGTTCTTCCATTTACTGTTACACATATACATTGTACACCTGACAACCCACCTGTGTTGCCTCTGACATGACATATGTGTTTGTCATATGGATCCCATTTTCCCGTGTTTGTGTTGTGTACACTTATCTGTGTATTACATAGCCACATCCATGCTTTGCTATGGTACTGCTCTTTTGCACTGTGCTTGGTTGTTTGCCTTTTGCATGCAGGGTTGGAGGCTTTAATCTGCATTCTATTTATCTTCTTCTGAATTTCCATCCCTGTATTCTTGCCATTGCTTAGCTTACACTTTCTCTGCTGATAGCTTAGTGGATGATTGCATTTCATTTCCACTGTGTACTGCAGTGATTACACCCCCCATTTTGAGTTCTCAAATACACACCTAACATCGGTTATACACTTTCTGGTATGATGTTCACACAGTTTGCACCATCTCAGAAATGATTTGTGCATTAGTGTATATGTATTTTTGCATTGCATCATGTCTAGTATGCATCCCTACCCTGTTTGCCTATTTTCCGTCACCCGTGTTATATAGTCTGTATGTGTGCAGTCTGTGTAACTTATCTTTCCTTTATCTGCATTTCCATCCTTTGTATGTCATGCCTTTTGATATTTGTTATATGTTTATACCTACACTTTTGACTTCCTCCTTTTTCATTCTTTCTATTCTCAAAAAAAAAAGGAAACAAACAGGGTCCATGCCCCTCTGCTCTTCTATTACACCTCACATCTGCTTTTTTATTACTCTATTTCATTGTGTGTGTACATTAATTGCATTCCTCACACATGGCCTGGACCCTTTGTTATAGGTTTGTAGGTGACCACTAGGCTAACTGTCCTTGTGGGTTGTTTTAATCCTGGCCATTTTCCCATGGAAAGACTCAAACCATTATAACCATTATGCCAAACTGATTGGCAAGCTATTGTAAGCTATGGTGAAGTTACCAGGATTGCCTTTCTCCTTTCTTAAATAATTTTTTATTAGAAATGTTGCAGATTACATTGGTTTCTTCAGATTATGATGGGTGTATTTATATATGTCCATCTACAAAATATGATATCCTTTATTGTTCAGGGATATTTGTCACTTGTTGGGCAAACCTATGCAAATTTCTATTCCTTTAGTATTTTTTACTTATTATTGTAGGTTCCATTGAGCTTGTATTACTTCTGTAGAAGTGCATTGTAATGCATATATATATCTTACCTTATGAACAACTTTTCTTGGTATACTAATTTGATGTGACTACTTGAGGATGTGCTGACATATTTAAGATTTTATATAGGGAAGACAGATCGTGCCCTTAAGGAATGTATAAGAGAACATGTATATAGTGTTAAGAATGGGAACAAAAATAATGCTATAGCTAAATATGTTTTGAATACCAAACTTAAACATGACTTTAAATTTAGGGTAATTGAAGTTATACATGAAACGGCTAGAATGGGTAATATTGAAAACAAAACTGAAGGGGCAGAATTAAAATAGATTTTGAAAACTTAGGGCTGATAAGGGAGCTGGACTTAATGAAGTGGTTTCCATTAAACCTATACTTAAAGCTAGAGGCTTACCTAGGTGATTTGTGCACAAATGAGCTTGCAATAGTTGGGTGATGGAGTGCTTGTATGCTTTAAAAAGTATATTATACCTTAAAGAAAGTTTGGAAGATGATGTCATTAATGAATAGGGGGCAATGCATATTACTGGATGTTTTAAGTTAGAATGTTTTATAAGTGTATGTCATATTAATGTGTGTTATTAAGGTCTGAAGAAGCCACCTAAATAAAGTACGATTTGTTTTATATGCTTGCTGTGCTTCATTTTGCCTATAAGTATTGGATTTTAATGTATGTAATTATTTATACAGGCTACAATTCAAAGGCAATTGTCTGCACTGCAAATCAAAAATGTCGCTAAAATTTTGTACCATAAACAACAAAACGTATCAAATTCGAGTACATAAATTGCAAGGTGAGAGTACAAAGAAATCTGAATTTCATAAATGGAAAATTCAAGCCATAAAACATGCAGACAACCTATTGCAGATATCAGATATGTGGCTTGCAGCATAATGCCTGCAGTTCTTGCTATATAATGGTCTCAAAGCCCAAGCTTGCATTTTACATGCTGTTTTTAAAATTACTACTTCCATTTGTTATACCTAAACTGTTATAAATACTTTATAAGAACACAATGTACTTGCATGTGCCTAAGGATTGCTAAATTAAAAAGTCATTCAAAGTAGAACATTTCTTGCCAAATGCAATATGTTTTAATAAAGCATGCCCATTATTTTTTTTCTGTCTACCATCTTTTTCTGTATTTTCATATAGCTGATCTTTACTGAACATACTATTCCTATCAGTGTTCTGCTGCTTTCATTTTTCTCAACATACAAATTTTCTCTTTCTTGGACACCATTGAAAATGGATCTTCTGAGGTCATACATCTCAACCTCTTAGCACGAGAAATCTCAATAAATGGGGGGCAAAGGCCAAAAAATAGGGACATATTTTAAATATTCTCTTACAAACTTGGAAAGATTTTAGAATATCAGAATATGGGTTAGCATGCATTTTCTTAAGGATATGAAGTTTTATTTTATTTATTTATTTATTTTATTTATTTTATTTTATATTTGTTGACTGGGCTAGTCTAACTGGATATATGTCCATTTTCAGTAGAGGCCCAGGGAGAAAAGCTCCACATAAAAACAGAACATTGAACTTCAGTTACAGTTTACTTGTCAGACAAAACACTTATTTACATGGTAACTTAGCAATAATGATAGATAAAAAAAGTAAAACAAAATAAAAAAAGTTTTTTTTTTTAAGTTTTTAATTTCCATTTCCATTTATGAAATAAAATTGTTTAAATTTAAGTTTGAAAATTAAATGTATGTCATTATTAAGTGAACTCAGTCCTCGGTAACTGGCCCAAAAAATACAAACTTTATGAGGAACAGACCAAAAATATGAGGCAAAAATCTGGACAGTTGAGAGATGCATCCAAGGTTGGCATTCTTGTTTAACAAAAATAAACAAAACAGCCTCATGCAGTGTGAACTACTTCAGTTCAGTTTATTAACAGAATAAAAAAATCATTATTCTGGAGTACTTATTTATTGTAGTCATTTATATTATACTCACATTTGTGCAATATTTACTGGAAAGGGAAAAAAATGTTTACTCCTCTAATAAGAACAATAACTATTTATCATGTATCTTTGCAGGATAAGAATAATTACAGCAGGACTGTCTTGAAAAAAGAGGGATGGTGGTAACTATTACTTGTCATTGACATATATCACGGCTGAAAATTAACCTTAGACTGGCTCACTTCTCCCCATTGACAAACAACATATAAATAAACAAGAAAATATGTATTTATTTTTTATTTATTTATTTACATTTGTTTACTGGGAAATGTCCGACTGAGCAGGATTGCCTATTTACAATGGAGGCCCAGGGAGAAAAACCTCTGAACAGTAATATATAAGATGTAAAGAAAAAAAAACATACAGTATTAAATACAGTAATAAATACAGAAAAAATGCAGAGATAAAAATAGATAGTAAGTATAGGAAGCATATAGCAAAACTCAATATAAGAAAAGATGGGCAGCATTTGTAGACAGTTGTTTTTATAAGGTGGTACAACATTCATTTCGGAAACAGAATTGAGACTCATGACTAGAGTCTGACTGGAATAGTATGTTAAAGTAGCAGCAACAGGAATGACAGTCTTGATTGGATTATTCATAACATCAAAATATTACAATAGTATTTGGTGGTTAGTAAAAGATGAAGATATAAGAATATACATCAAAAATGTAGCAAGCTGTAAGAGAAAGCAGCTCAATAGATGAAATAAGAAATAGACGCTCCTCTGCTTAATAGACAAGTAGAGTAAAAGAGGGTAGATAGGAGAAGAGAAAGTGTGTGCAGAAGGCTTTGTAGATATTATTCAGGGCAAGTACATGTACAAGACCATGAGTTATTTAAATGAGATTTAAGAAAGTGCTTAAAGTCATGTGTGTTGTGTAATGACCAGATGACAACAGGGAGTGCATTCCAGGCTTTAGCTACAGAATAGAGAGAGTCTCCAGGGTTATATTTGCTTTTAGTTATTGCAATTAGCACTTTATTAGCACTTATTAGTGGTCGATTGTTAGCATAGAGGTGAAGGAGAACTTGTAGGGATAGGATTTTCATAAGGTGATAGAGGATATGGTGGGCCATGGTTAGTTGGTAGAAGGTAATCAGGTTAGGTAATGTTACCCAGGATAGCTTTCTAAGGGATTGTCAGTAATGGGATCTAAATGGTGAATCAGTAGCAAATTTAGCTATTTTGTTATAGCAGATAATTAATTTATTTAAGTCTCCTTTATTTAGATTGGTTAGGACCGGGAGGCATACAATAGATTTGAGAGAAGGTGGGTTCTTGCAATGGTGACTTTACTCTCAGAAGTTAGGTAATTTCTGCATCTATACAGGGTACCTAGCTTTTTTTGAACCTTTGTAATAGTTTGTGCTATATGCTTGTTGAATTTCATATTGTGGTCAATGATAACTCCTTTACATTTAGTATGAGTAACAGGTGTGATGGGGTTATTGTCAAAGGATGTAATTTTAAAAGATGGACTTGAGTGAACAGCCAGAGTGATGAACAACGTTAGCTGAGTTTTATTAGGGTTAAGTATTAGTTGTGAGTTAGAAAGCCATTTTTCTATTACCGAAAAGGATTCTTGGGTAATTTGTTGTAACTGTTGTAGTGTTGGGGCAGAGCATATTAGGGTAGAATCATCAGCATATGAATCAGTTTGGCATGGATGGTAGCTTTGTGTAGGTTGTTAGTGAATATAGAGAAGAGAAGGGGTCCAAGTATAGAACCTAAATAAAATGCTAGATGATTATAATACTAGGATGCTTACTAGGAGTACATGTCAAACTTTGTTCTATATGAATACCCAGTCTACATTTAAAACACATGGAGACTCATTTAGATTGTGAACATAAGTATTCCATTAGGACCAAGGCATCCAAGGGAATAAATAACATAGAAATTAAATCGGCACATTGGAATATGACTGCACACTCAACTTTCAAATCATGTTTCATGTTCTCCCAGTAATGCCTGTGTAGGTGTAACTAACTGTACCATAGAAGTGTCACAGGATATATAACAGATATATGGGCCTGCAGAAAAAATAGTATATGCAGATCCATGACTACAATGGCACAACAAAAAGAGTCACATGATGATGGTCAACAAACAAGTTGGATATGTGTGCTTACACCATATGATGATAGGTGGCTTCTGTACACTGCACAGATGAAGTACGTGGGATGAAGCAGGCCCTATGTGAGTACAGGCTGCATGCATATGTATAGAATAGCAGGACTTGTGTACTAGGACAGTACCATATCCTACATGATTCATACTTTTATTATAATTACTGCTCAAGAAACAGATGCAATATGTGACATATGACTGTCAAAGTTGCCATAGAATGGATATGCACTGAACACAATGCTGATCATTATACTGTGCAATTACTGTTGTTGTTCCTTCAGCTTTTCCTGGTTAGGGGTCACCACAGCGGAACTCCGGTCCGCTAATGATTGGCAGTAGATTTTCATGGTGCCGAGGTGCCAGCTCAACACCCAACCTTCAACAAAGGCACGCCCATTCATGCATGTCTTTCGAACACCACTCGACTGTAGAGAGGACATTCAGACTCCACACAGAAGGAGCTCCAGCCGAGAATCGAATGGGAAAACCTCTTGCTGTGAGGCGACAACACTACCTCTGCACCACCGCGGCTACTGTAATGTAGAAAATGGATTTACTGCAACAGTCTGAGAATCATGACCTTACAGAAGTGATTACCCAATCAGGTATGTCCCATAAAATGTATGGTCTTGTTATATCAAAATGCCAGAGAAGAACATGATGGAACTGTATATCTAAAAATCAATGACAACAAATGAACATAGAGATCTGGAAAAAGGCATATGTTATGTACATTTTTTATCAGTAGAAAACCCTTTATATACAGAAAAGTATCTCTATATTACATAAACATATACATGCACATTACCATACCACATATGTGTGTGTATATATATCTATACCTATCTATCCATATAGATATATATATAAAATTGTCGCTTCATTGAGTGAACACTCAAAAGAGTGCATACAAAAAGAGCAACCTTTGTAGACTAAATCTGAAAAGATTAAAAAAATGTTTTTTTATATAGCTCACATTCCCTGCTAGTTATATATACTAACTTTGCTGTGCCACACTAGTGGACAAAGGCAAATTTTTAGATGTTGTTGTAACACGATCATGCCAAGAAAGGAGCCAATAGGCTAAAAAAGCAGCCTTTATGAGCATTTGCCATTACAAACAGTAACACTGTATTTATACATACGTTACATGTACTTGCATGTAACACACCCTAGAGACAATAGTGATCCTCCCTTCACTTAATTGAATTGGCACTTTACTTAGAGTGAGATAAACAATAAAAGTCACCATGTGTCTGCTTTTATTATGTTATTAAACAAGCAAACAAACAGTTTGGTTCACTTTTCAAACTTGAATCCAGGCAAGATTTGTGTGCGATTCTTCTTTGACCACCAGGACATCCACAATAAGTTACAGGAATTCCATAAACAAGATTTTGCTAATCCTCCATGTATAAATACATGTACATTCCTTTTACTCCAAGAATTCTTCCAGTCAGCTTTGTGGCTGATATTCTCTAATAGTTGCTACTCTTAGTCACACATCACCCTCTTAACAAGAGCCAAAAGTCTCCATCATCTTCTTCACAACATGTTACAACTCAGTATCTGCTAGCGCATACTTTACTATAATGTTTAGTACATAAATATCACAATGATCTTCAAAGCAAAATGCATGGTGTACACATACAAGCTCAAACAGAACAATAATAAGTATTATGGCATATCATAGAAAAAACAGCATTTTCATGCTTTTAAGATCCACTATGCCATAATGCCCCTTCCACAATTCTATCATACTTTAATGTGGTTAAGTCACCTGGATAACCCATTAGTACCAGCATTATTATATGGCATATGCTTAATCACACATAATAAAGTGCTGCAAGGATAAATCATACTTCCTTGGATCATTGCTAACATATTTCTGTTAGTGTGGCCTTTACAGGGGTGTGTGGTCAATGACTATGGTGAATAATGCGAAATGATAACACAGTAAGTAGTACTGAAATGAAGTGAATGCCCATTTAATAGCAAGAGATTCTTGTTCTATGGCAAAGTACCTCGACTTGTTCCAATATCATTTCAGTTGAGATAGCACATTGGATGTTCTTCACAACCTACTTCTTGAAAAACTATAGAGCCTTTCCCCATCCCTACTTCATATGAATTTATTTATAAAATAAATGACATATCAAATTCAGAGGTGACTAAAACTAGCTCTCAACACAACATTTTTCAAATGTTTAACAGTCTCATCTATTGCTACTGCCTGGGTTACCTGAATTGGGGCCTGTCCTTTCATAATATGTGTTGCAGGACAGCGTTTGGTACTAAAGTTGGGTACAAGCTCTCTGTTGTACCTTGTTCCCAGTAAGAATGTTTCCTTTGATATTTGATAATGTGAATTGTCTACTTAGCAGCTTCCATTTTATCTGTTTGGGATCTTATTCTCCCTCTCCTTATTACATCTTAAATATCCCACTTATGTCATGCAAAAATTACTTTTGCAGCATTAACAGTAAGTCTCACCTGTTTTAAATCTCATAACACAGCTTTTTCCTTGGCTAAATGTGACTACTAATCTTATGAATGGATTATCATTTCATCAAGCTATGCTTTTTGCAATGGTACTGCTTTCAAACAAGGAAGTAGCATAATATTAGATCATGGCTCTAATATTATGCATTATTTCAGTGTCCACAGACACTGAAATGTAAAATTATCATGTCAGTGTCTATTTCTTCTTCTTCTTTTCCTGGTTAGGGGTCACCACAGCAGATTACCTGTCTGCTCATGATTGGCAGTGGAGTTTTACAGTGTCGAGTTGCCAGCCCAGTGCCCAACCTTCTACAGAAGGCACACACATGCACACACTCACACCTAGGGCCAATTTAGTGTGTCCAATCCACCTACAGCATGTCTTTGGGATGTGGGAGGAAACTGGAGCACCCAGAGGAAACCCACGTGACCACAGGGAGGACATGCAGACTCTGCAAAGAAGGCACCTCAGCTGAGGATCGAACTGGAGAACCTCTTGCTGGGAGGTGGCAATGCTAACTGCTGCACCACTGCGGCCGCCCTATTTAAGAAATAAAAAAAACACAATCCCCAAGAAGCAGCCCACATAGTACATGACTGTCCCTGGAATGGCCAGATCCCTGCCCCACATGGCTGCAACCTGCTGATAAATATATGTAATAATTTAATATTTCTTTATATATTTTTTTTACAATAAAAAAAAATAGTTTAAGCACAGCGCAGCGGGTTTACGTGCCGTGGCGCTTTGCTCAGCTCAGCTTAAATTTTGTTTGAGAGTGAAATAGAATTCTGAAGGCAAAGTCCTTGTTGCTGATGTAGTGTAGTTATTAGAGCACTGGTTTAGCAGACAAATCACAGATGGTTCAAATCCCAGCTCTAGCTAATATATGTTATGTGTGGAACCAGTTGCAAATTAATTTTTATGAATTGGAATGATATTTGTAAGTCATATTCCTCACGTATGGTAGTGTAGGGCTTGGAAAATGCCATAGGGAAATGTAAAAAACATTTCCTATTTTTTTTTTTAAATAATTGTTTGCAGACAGTTAAGCCTGCCACAGCTTTGCTGAAACAAGCTGAGGATTTCTTATGCATGAAAATATAAGCAATCCTTAGCAACTGTAAACTTTTCATAGCTGGTTTAATACTTACTAAGGGGATTTGGGCGAGCTAAGCATAGCTTATCATATTTGAAAATAGGCCAGTCACAGAAAAGTGAGGGAAAATGGCTTTATTTAAACCGCACAGGTGGGAATACAGCCATATCTCTTTGAGTATGATCAGGGCATCAACAATGGTGGGTGTAGGAGAGGGTGTTCGCTTCCGGGTGCAATGCTGTGGCATCCAGGAGGCTAGGGTCATGGTTGGACTCCTTGTCAAAGACCATGAAGCTAGACTGCTGCAGGGCCAGTACCAGGGCTCCCAGTACAAAGTGGAGGCCTGGGACCACCTGGCACATGATCTCACCAGTGCCACTGGCATACCCCAAACTGGTGAGCAGGTGTGTCATCATTATGACTACCTAAAGCATAGTAGGGGTGAACTCTTGGCCCAGTGGCTCCAAGAGGCACTAGTGGAGGCTGTCCCAGAAGTTTGTAAGTATCCAGTCTGTGTATTTGTAAATAATTATTTAAAAATTGTATATGTTACCATACAGGTGTGCTTAATGTGTGTTCTTTCCCCATACAGCTGGCGATGTGTGAACATTGATGCCCATGTACAGCACCTGGTTCGACTGCGCTGAGTGTTTGGTGAGTACAGATATATTTGTAATATCTGCTGTAATAAACCAGAAATAGTAAAAGTAGTACTGTCTGTATATATACTTGTGCTCTAACTGTACTGAATAAATGCATGTGTTAGGCTGCCAGTGTTAGAACTCAGTAGTGCCAGCTGCTATGTAATACAGAGTTTTGTAGCAAACAAGGTACAATTAAGGAGAGGAAGAGTAGGACATGTATTAGGCTGTCTGAAAGAACCTGCTAAGAAACTGCTGTGTCAGTTCTACTGTAACAGTTACAAATGAGAAGCAGTCCACCTGTGCAGATCATGCAGTAATACTAACTGTGGATTTCTGAGTTATAGAAAGTGTTATGTCAAAAATAATAAAGCTGACTACCACAGACTGTTGTCTTTCATTTGTCTTGTATCTGAAAAGTATAATTGTGTAGCTGCTGCAGCATGCAGTAACTGGGTGAAGTGAGGTAGCACTGTTCATCTGCATAGCTCAGAATGTGGATCTGAAATAACTGACAAAATGCAAAAGTTAATATTTTCTTCATTAATGCCTTGTACTGTGTTCATGCCAGTATTACCTTGTGATAACCTTTGCATATCAGCTGTATGTAGTCCTGAATGTACAGGAAAGTGTGAGACTCTAAGAAGTGCAGACTGCAAAAGTAGAGTGTGTTGACTTGATTCTAAATTGAAGTCTGTTTTAGTAAAATTTACAAATGTCTAGTTTTAATAATCTTCTCATATTGTGTAAATGGTAGCATCAACAGTTTCTTGTTCTGATGTTTGTTGTAGGTATTATGGAAAACAAATAAAAAGACATTTGATAAAAAAAGTAGAGTGTGTAGAAAAGTATGTACTAGACAGAAGTAACTGAAGTAGCAGACACCAGTAGCTCAGTCTGATAAGAGCAAGGTCTGTAGTTCCATTTTACACACACACGCGCACATGGTTCGACTCCAGGGACTGCTACTAACATGTCTTTTTAGTTCTACAGCTGTAAACTTGAATATTGGTTGAAACACTAATCTATTGTGAACAGATATTTTCCCCACAGGTAAAAAAAATATTTGCAGAAGCAGTATGATGGGTATATATACGAAATTTGTACAAATGTTCTGTCGAGCAGCCACAGTCCTACAAATTGAAACAG